>NW_027518237.1:2320358-2646812 GCF_023851605.1 Tamandua tetradactyla
GTCCTTTCTCAAGCAGGATGGGTTTTCATCTATTACTGGAGTAATTTATAAGAGAATAAAATTCAGAGAGAGAGAAAAAAGCCATAGGCATAAAAATTTGAAGTTAATGAAACCTTGAAGAAAAGAAAGAAACCAGGAGACAGGATCATGTATCTTGCCATATGGCAAGCTAAGGAACAATGGTCTCCAGATGTGAGTCTCAGAAAGCCACAGTCTTGGGGAGAAAATGTTGTTTTGATGATGCATGGATTTGAACATTTTCCAAGGCTCAAAACAATAAACTAATAAATTTCCATTTTAAAACCAACCCATTTTATGCTATTTGCTTAAGTAGCCTAGGAAACTAAAGACAGAGTTTGACCCAGGCTTTTGATGTGCTTTTGTTGCATATATCACAAATGGCAATACAACTTCAAAATGGGGTAATTGGTTGAGGTTGGAAGGATTGTGAGGTCATTTATAGAAATGGGTTAGATATCTTTTAAGAGAGCATTCAAAGACATGTGGATGTGAAAGGTATTTCCAGTAGTGCCCTAGAAGGAAATGGTGATGTGTTATGGAGACAGGAGGAAAGATGATTCCTGTCACTATTGAGTTCTGATATTGTGTGGAAGACAGATCTTCATTTATGAACTTGGATATTTAACTGAGGCATTTTCCAAGATAAGCATGGGAAGTTCAGAATTCTAATCACCACTTATGTTAAAATGTGAGAGAAATGTGATAAGCTCAGAACTGAAATCATGGGCTTAAAGAAACCAGATATTGGTGGTTTAGAGAAACTGAAGCTTCTGTAAAGTGAACCCCCAGAGAAAAGCCCTTCATGTGAGGGTTTAATTAAACATGAGAAAAGTTCACAATTCTATTCTACTCAAGATTGGAGATGCAGTTATCCAGGAAAGGTTTGCAGAATGTTGTTCTGTCTGATAGTTTGGACCTCTGTGTACAACATTCACAACTGACAAGTTGTTTGCAAAATCTGCCTGAACAACCACTGGCAGCCTTGATGAAAGGGGACAGATTGTAAGAAAATCACTTCAATAGTAGAGCCATTGAAGCTGAGGTCTGGACCAAAGACATCTCAGGTAAGAAGGTAGACCCAGCAATATATGTAGAAGGTGTGTGTGTTGGCCTCACCACATGTTGAGTACCACCCCACTCTTTCAGATGGTGGAATCAGATCCCATTGAGATTGTAGAATTTCTCTCTGTCACCTCACTGTTCTGAGAGGTTTGTAACTATTCCCCAAAGCTTTCAGAATCAGACCACAACTCCAAAGTCCTGAGAGTTTGGAGGTTTCAATCCTGTGTTTACAGAGATCATGGCTGTTACTCAAGCACTTGGGAGGGCTGAAATTGCCACTTCATCAATCTTGGAGGACAAAGTTTCTTTATGTACGTGATTCTCAGAACTTGAAATGTAACAGAGTATGCCATGCAGGTTTTGGAACCATAAACTGTTCTTTCCTTTCACCTAACAATCAAATGGAAGTGTTTATTTTATGCTTGCCACTCCATTGTACATTCATCTCTAGATTTCACAGGTACACAAGCAGAGGACACTTGTGCTACAGGACAGACCACACCCATAGCCAATTTTGATTAAACTTTGTACTAAACATTGCTGCTGAAATGGCTCAAATTTTGGGAGGATATTTTAATGGAATGAATGTATTTTGCCTATGGAGAGAACAGGTCTTTCTGGGTTGGAGAGTGTGGAGTGTGGTGGTTTGAAATTGTATGTACCCAGAAAACATTTTGTCAACTAAAATCCATACCTGTGCTTTTTTTTTAAAGCTGTGCTTTTATGCCAATTGTAAATATCACCTTTTGGTGGGTTCCTTCAGTTAAAGAGTGTACCACCCAAAAGAGGATGTGTTTTAATCCTATTACTGACATACTTCATGAGAATTTTATTAAGAGAATAAAATTCATACAGAAAGAGAAAACTATCTGAAATAAGCTGAAATTATGAAACCCAGAACAGAAGGAAGAGACCAGGTGATGCTGCTTGTGTCTTGACATATGACAGGCTAAGGAAACAGGGTCAGCAGATGCCAGCTCCAGAATGCCGTAGTGTTGGGGAGAAATAATTGTTTCAACTGTATTTTGATTTGGGCAGTTTCCTGGGTTAAAAACCATGAGCAGATAAATTTCCAATTTTACACCAACCACTTTCATGGTGTTTGCTAAAGCAGCATAAGCTAGAACATTACTGCCCAATTGAAAATATTATGTACTCCAGAAAAGCCATATTTTAATCTTGATCCAATCTCATGGAAGCATCTGTTTATTTGAATCCTACAATAGTTTAGGCTGGAAATTTTGATTAGATCATCTCCATGGAGATGTGATTCAACCCATTCCGGGTGGGACTTGATTAGTTTACTGAAATCCTTTAAAAGAGAGAATCAGGAATGACAAAAACATCAGAGCCAACAGAAACTTCACAGTAGAGCTGACAGTTGAAGGTACATGGAGAATAGGAACACAGATATTTGGAGATGCTTGGAGTCCAGCAGATGTTGTATAAGATGTTAAGCAAGGCAGAACCTGGATAGAACCAAGGGAAGCCATAAGATGAAAGCCAGACCTGGAGAGGTAAAGTGAGGAACATTCACTGGATCAGAGGCTGAAAGCAATAGAGCCTGGAGCAAGGAACCAGCAGGTGCCAACCACAAGATTACCCAGCTGACAGAGGTGTTCCAAACACCTCTGACTTGAAGAAATGATGTGCATGTCATTCCAAAGTGGAAGAAAGCTATTCTTTGTAGATGGGAGGCAGAATTTGAAAGTGATGAAACTGGATATTTAGCAGAAAAAATTTCCAAATTGAATATGTAAAATGCAGCATGCATGGCTCTTTCTTGAAGGTTATAGTAAAATGTGAGGAAAAAGAGATAATTTGAGAACTGGACCCTTGGGTACAAAGGAAATGAAATTGGTGTCCTGGAAAAGTTTTGGTTTCCACAAAATGAGACTACTGTTAATTGGGGCCCACATGAAAATTTATCCAAGCATGGAAGTAACTCAGACATTACAGGACAAGCAAGGATTGAAGATGAATATCTAAAAAGGACCTGTGAAAGGTGCTTTTGTCTGATCACTTGATCCCAGTATATTTCAGAGAAAATGAACAAAAGTACTGTGGAATCTGTACTTGTAGGAAAAATCACTTCAAGGATAGAGCCATTGAAGCTGAGGTCTGGACCAAAGACATCTCAGGCAAGAAGGTGGGCCCAGCAATATATGTAGAAAGGGTGTGTTTTGGCCTCACCCCATGTTGAATATGACCCCACTCTTTCAGATGGTGGAATCAGAACCCATTGGGATTGTAGAATTTCTCTCTACCACCTCACTGTTGGTATAAAGGGGATAATGTAGAGGGAAAATGTCTTCAGAGGCAGAACCATGGAAGCTAAAGTCTGGAGACAGGAAAACTTGGGCCAGGAAAGTGGGCCCATCCATACATGTGGAAAGGGTGCATTTGACCTGGAAGCAGAGAGCAGACCTTCTGCTTCATTGTTCAGGAAGAGTTGTGCCACTTCAGGCCTTAGAAAGGGTGGAGTCCATTAACTAGTGATTGGCAGGAGCCTGGCTGACACACCATTGTTCTGGAGGGGTTGATGATGTGCCACCAAGATGGCAGAGAACCTGGGTGCTGCCCCAGGTATGGAGAAGGTGAAGCTGAGAAAAAGATGTTGCTCCTAAAGAACTTCAGTTTTGCAACAAACCCAGCATTTGGAGAGAGAGCAGGGCCACTTCATAGGTCCTTGGAAAGGGTAGGAATACTGCTTTCTAAAACCCAAAGGATATATGCCTCTCAGAATTTTAAATCTAATGCAGAATGCATGTGGGTTTCCAGAACTGTATGAGTGCAGTGACCCCATTTTATTTTTTTTATATCTCCCTATAGCAATGGAAACATGTATCCAATGACTGTCCTACTTTTGTATGTTGGAAGCAGATAACTTGCTCTAAATTTCACAGGTCCAGAGCCAGAGTAGAATATTTGCCTTAGAGCAGACCATGTTTATAATTGACTTTGTTGATAATTTTTACTGGCTTTAACATCTTACTGTATTTGAATAGTTACTGAAATGGTTTAAGGCTTTTGTGATATTGTGATGGGGTGAATGTGTTTTATGTATTGAAAATACATGTCTTTTTGGGGGCCCAGAGGTTGTAGTGTGCCAGTTTGACAATGTTATGTACCCCAGAAAAGCCATGTTTTAATCCTGATCCAATCTTTTGGGAGCAGCTATTTTAATCCTGATTCAATAAGTCCAGGTTGGAAATTCTGATTAGATCATCTCTACGGAGATGGGGCATGCCCAATTGTGGGTTTCACTTCTGATTAGACCGAGATGTGACTCAACCCATTCCAGGTAGGTCTTGATTAGCTTACTGGAACCTTCTAAAAGAGTAAATATTATGGAGAGAATCAGAAATGACAGAAATATCACAGCCAACACAAATTTCACAGCATATCTAACCCAGATGCAGACCCATGGAGAATAGGGATGCAGATATTTGGAGATGCTTGGAGCCCAGTAGATGATGCCATAAGATGGTAAGCAAGGCAGAACCTGGGTAGAGCCAAGGGAAGCCAAGAGATGAAAGCTAGCCCTGAAGAAGCAAAGTGAATAATATCCACAGGAACAGAGGCTGAAAACCATTGAGCTCAGAAGCAAGTGACCAGCAGATGCCAGCCATATGCCTACCCAGCTGACAGGTGTTTCTGATCCATTGGCCTTTCTTGAACAAAGGTAATCTTTTGTTAATACCTTAAATTGGACACCTTCATGTCCTTAGAACTGTAAACTTGCAAATTATTAAATTCACCTTTATAAAAATATCCCAGTTCTAGTATATTGCATTCCAACAGCTTGCAAACTACACAATCACCTTCAATAGACTTCATGATAATATATTGTTAAGTGCACAGAACTCAAAATTTTTTGTATTTTTCCCCATAAACAGGATATCAGGTCTGTAAATCAGATGTAGGTTCAAAGTTGGTTCAAGGGGAGGAACTCTGTGAAGAAGGAATTAGATTTTTGCAAAACCAGAATTCAGGTGAGCACTTCCTTGGAACATGTATTTAGGACAAGGAGGAACCTTGTCAATGAAGGATTCAAATATCACCTGCAGATTTCTGCAAGTTATATTTTCTGAAATGTACATGTACATATTGGGGAAATTGCCTCAGTTCAAAGTATCAAATACTTAAATCAATCTGTATTTAAATGTCATTGGCTGTGGCAAAATAGATGTCTATGGACAATTGGATTTGAACTTTCATTTATGGCCCTTCTCTCATCCTTGGCTTCTATGCTTTTCCCTCTCTCTACCTCCCCAACATATTATTTGTGAAATAATTTTTCTTATAATGAAGTGTTGAAAATATTTTCTAATTGATGGTGTCATATAAAGGTTTCTATTCCCTCAAGTAATCCTTAATTTGATATTCTTCCTCAGATTACTGTCATTTTTGAAACAGTTATATGGCTATGTGTGCTGCTTCAACATATTCATCCTCCTAATGCTGGTCTAGAAATTAATTGGTTTTTCAGTTCTTTCAGGCAGGGAAAGTAGTGTTAAAGAACAAGATATGCTATCTGTGCATCATATGTGCAAAAATGACATCTCTACCATCATGTCATTGGTAAGCATTATGGCTGTAACCCTGGTCTTCCAAATAGATACCTGGAAGTGGAATAAATTAAAAATTCAGTGCAATCACTTAACTGTAAGTTGGTTTAAGTGTGAATCCAGGAGAAATCTGATAATTTGAATATAGAAAACAATTGATTTGAACATAATAATATAACCTTCCTTATATATGAAAAGATAATTCTATAAATATGGCTCATATACTCAATCTCTGAAGCATTATAAAGTCTTCAAGACTGATTAGAAAGTTCTGCAGTGGGGAAGCTACAAAAGAGTAGATCTCTGTACATGCAGAAGAATATAATGATTCATAAATAACATGGGAAATATTTTAATTGGAGATTGTCACTGATTGGTTAGTTTTGAATTCAGATGTATATGGAATCATATCTGTGGACAAACTTCTTATGTTCTCTCCTCTACTTCCTAGGAGCAGAATTCTCATACTCAAAAGAATGGCATTATATGTCATAAATTGCTAGAAGATTGTACTTATAGTTCCAGAGTGATTCAACATGTATTAAATCACAAAGGAATGACGTCCAACCACAGAAATCTATTTGGAAAAGCCCTCAATGATTTATCATCTTTTAATCAACAACAGAATTTTCACCCTGGAAGTAAGTCATATGAATGTCATCTAATTGAGAAATCCTTTGTTCAAAATTCTGGTCATACACATTACAATGGAACTCATATTGGAGAGGAACCCTGTGATAATCATCTATGTGGGAAAACCTTTACTATATATTCTGAATTGAGGCAAAATGAGAGAACTCACACTGGAGAGAAACCATATGAATGCCATCTATGTGGGAAAGCCTTCAACCATTATTCTAACCTTAAATGACATGAGAACACTCATACTGGAGAGAAACCATATGAATGCCATCTATGTGGGAAAACCTTCAGGTTTTCTTTTAATCTTTGAGTACATGAGAGAATTCACACTGGAAAGAAACCCTATGAATGTGATTTATTTCAGAATGTCTTCACCCATTGTTCTAACTTTAGAAAACATGAGAGAACTCACACTGGAGAAAAATCATATGAATGTCATCTATTTAGGAAAACCTTTAACAATTATTTTAACCTTAGACAACATGAGAACACTCATACTGGAGAGAAACCCTATGAATGTCATTTATGTCAGAAAGTCTTTGCCCAGTATTCTAACCTTAGAAAACATAAGAGAAGTCACACTGTAATGAAACCTTAGGAATGTCATCTATGTGGAAAAGCCTTTACTCAATATTTTAACTAGAGACAACTAAGTGCCTTTCTCCTTACATTCAGCCTTGCCTAAAAGACAATCAGCTTTCAGAGTTCCCAGGTGAAGGAGCTCATGTGCAAAAATTGAATCCAAATATAGTACTGTATCCATAGTATCACAACATCATTTATAACACTGAATACAAAGTGGCCATTCATATAATATTCCCTCACTGCCTCCTTAACTAAATTCAGACTTAGTATCACAACTTTGATTGATGTTGACCTATGTAGAGTTTAGGCTCTATAATGGGATTTAATCTTGTCTTCCCTTAATGACATGGTATTGACAGGGTAATTAAACAGATTTTGAAATAATTATTGAATGTATAGATTTTATATATAAAATTGTAATAACAGAGTAAAGAATGTCTGGTCTCCTCAAAATCCCAATGGTTATACCTTCATCACATTTACCCCTTAACACAAAATACACCAGTGTATGTTTCCTCAAAACGGAAACACTCTCCTATATATAAACACAAACCCAAATCATAAAATGAAAATATCCAATCCAGAGCTCGTTTTTGAATTTTATCTATTGTCCTTAGAGTGGGAAAAGGTTTCCTTGTCCATTTCAGCTCATGCTTTTTCTAATTGGAATTGTTCCTGAGACATTCTCTCATGTACTTGACAGATTGGCAAGTACATATGATGCTAACTCAAACCTTACCACAGCTTCCTCCTGAACAGACACAGGCCTGAATTCCAGCAGCAGACCCCAGACTGATGCTGTCCTCTCCTCAGTTCATCCCACCCAAAAGGACCTGAAATCCACCTACTCCAACCCTAGTGATGTCAACTTGATAACTGGATGAACTTTTACATACACATGGAAAAATAGTTTTTTCATTATAATAAAAATGAAATTTATGGGGCTATATCCTGACAGCATCTATGTCATTCTCCACACCCAATATTATAGGACACCTAAAATTTCTAATAATCCATAAAACTCTGATATTTTCTCACAAAAGATACATTGTCTTTAGGAAACATGAAGATTCATAAAGTCCAATTAGAAGGTGTATGAAATAAATAGTCTATCCAATTAGTTATCAAATATAAAGCCTTTCACTATTTCCTATTTTTGCCATTTTTCCTTAATCATTCACAAATCTCTTCCCTCCATTGAGAATGTATAGAGCATAATGAAAGAGAATGTTCATATATGCTGACTCTCACATTGCATATTTTGTATTAACATCTTTGTTTATGCAATTTTTGTAATTAACATAGAAAATGATTTTTTTATATTTTAAGGATGCTGAAAAATCATCCTGAATATTTTTCAAGTGATCTTGAATGGATATTCTAAATCTTACTTTTCCATTTGCTGCATTCTTCTCCAATACCAGTCCTAAGACATTTCTTGATTGAATTTACATCATATGAAAAGCCATAAAATTATGTCTTTTTGAAGGATGAAGAAAAATTAGGGGCATGTAAAAAGATAAAGTTGCAAACACAGTGATAAAGAGATTGGTAGACACTGCTCAGAATGGAGCACCAAGAATCAGATCTTTGGCAGGGGTAATTTTCCTGTAACTGTGTTATACCATTTCCTAGATTCTACTGTTCAATATAAAGAGTTTCTTCAGGTAAATCTTTACATAGTCATCTACCCGGGAGTCAGATCTCACCTTGAATCTTGTCATGGAATTCACCAGATCAACTTTGCTGACATGGGGAAATTCATATAAGTACAGGTATATCAAGCAGTTTTCAGACAGAGACAAGTCCACAGAATCCTATAAGTTCAAATTATTGAATAATAGTGGTCCTATAAGCTTGCAATAAAAATCTCTAAATTGGAAGATGGTGAAATAAGAAGTGCAGAGTTTCCATCAGTAAAAACACCTAGAAGACAGGTAAAAACTGTCCAAAGCTGCTATTCTGGACTCAAAAGATCAGTGGAGTACCATGCTGGAGAAAGCAAAAAAGAAATTGTGATGGAGAAACTGTAGTGAGAAACTCACTTCACTGTGCCTATTTGCACTTACTCCCCACTCTTGAGTCTAGTAGTTTCTGGTCAGCCCAGTTCCTCTATGTCAGGATGCTGTGGACTGGAATTTGTGAAATCCCTTGCCACATTGGGAACAGGGTGACATGGCACAGTTCTGATACATTTGTTGCTCAACAAAATTGGGCATCTTGGTCCCACAGCCTTTCCCCATTCCACACAGAAACCCATGGGGCCTGGAATACCATTGTTTACTCAAAAAGAAATTGCCATGAATGACTCAATTGGTCATGTCTCATGGTGCCCATCTTCAAACCCCAAGAACAAAAGCTTCTGATAAGCCTACTTCCTGCCTAGTGGGCTACTGCAGACTGAAAAGTTTGGGAAGTTATCCCTCTGCCAAGAATACAGGTGGATGCAGCAGAGCCTGGCCCAGGAGTTGATCTGGAAAATTGGATTCCTAGGTCTTCTTTTGGTCCTACCCAGGCAGGTTCCTGAAATGTCATTATTTCCGACTGCCACAGAAATAGAGCAGACTGAGTGCTAAAATATCTTGCCTTTGTTGTTGCCAAGTTGTGCCATCTGTGAAGGCTTGGAATATGCCATCTTGGGAATTTTTTTTCCTGGTCTTCCCTCCAATTCCCTTTGAAATTCTTCTGTACCCCCTGCATGTGGCCTTGGCCCTGTTTTGACTGTGAAATACAAACACAGTGCCATATAAGAGCTGTAACAGAACCCTATCAACAACAAATCTTAGACAACAGAGGGAAACCAGTTTTCAGAATCTCAACAACTTAATTAATGGCCCAAATAACAAGCACAAAATTACAAGCCATACTAATAAGCAAGAATATGGCCAGGTAAAGGAAGAAATTAAAAAGAGAGATGTAAAAACTGGAACCCACAGATATTCAAGCAAATCTCCTAAACCATTTTAGAGATGAAGGAAAATGTGTATTAAAGGATATTAAGAAGACACTGGGTGAGCATGTAAGTAGAAGTTGAAAACCTGGAATAAAACTAACAGAAAGGCACAATAGATGAGATTAAACATATGTTAGAGGAAAACAACATCAGTTTTGAACAGGCAAAAAAAGAACTTGTAAGGATTAGTCCTGTAAGGTAGGACATCTGAAAGAAAAATGAGAAAAAAGTACATAGAGATAAGAATGGAAAAATCTAAGCAGCATCTCTGGGAGTTGAATGATAACATGGAACACAAAACATATATGAAATGGGTTTCCCAGAAGGAAAAGAGAAAGGAAAAGAGGCAGAAAGTATATTCAAGGAAATAATGGCAAAAAAATTCCCAAGTCTTATCAAAGACATAAAGATACAAATGAATTGAAATCAAACAGAATAAACGCTACTAAACCCACTCTGACACACATAGTAATCAGAATGTCAACTTGCAAAGATGGTGGATTTTGAAAGCATTAAGAGAAAAGCAATTCATTACATACAACAGAATTGGAATTAAATGCCAACAGCTCTGTAAATAAACTCACTACTGTTCCCTATTCATGAGACATGACTTCCAATGGTATAAGCCTCTGTAGCACTGTGGGACATGATGTCCACAGATGATCCTTGCCTTGTCCACATGAGTTGAGAGTGACTAAAATTGGAAAAGGAAATGGAATAAAATGCAGTTTCAGTGGGTAAAACTTTCAAATTGGGTCAGAAGTCATTCTGGAGGTTATCTTATGCAAGTTGCAGCCAGATATTTCACACTACAACAGTATGCCACAGTGCAAACAACAGTATTCCTGTAAGCTCTAGGAAGTGCATTTATGCTCTAAGTCTATGTAAATATTTGCTGGGTAAGTTTATTTTCTCAGAAAATTAGTCCTGAAATCCATAAGTACCAGTCACTCCAGGAAAATAACCAGATTCATTCATCTATCCCAGAAATCCAACACCCTTCTCCAGCATGAAATAATTTAAATGGCCCTTACTCAGGTAGGCATGAAGGATGAAAATAAGTGAGAAGAAAGAGGCATAACTGAGAAGTTAGAATTCTGTAAATGACTGTGATTACTGACTCATTATATGGACATTTCTTTATAGATTATGATGTTTTAGAATAACCAGAAGGAAGTACCTGAAATTGTGGAACTGAAATCCAGTAGCTCTGATCTCTGAAAATGATTAATAAGTATATTGCAAAGGAATAGTTGTCTGTGTTTGTATGGATCAACTTCAGAATATTTTATTTTGTTCCACTGACTCTCTTATTATAATCTGTCAATACTACACTGTCTTAACCTACCTCAATTGTAAGTCTTAAAATTGTATAGATTGCAATACTAGTCGTCAGTAAGAGGGAGGGATAATATGTATGAGATGTTTGGGGTTTTCTTTTACCTTTAAATTTCATTTTCTGGAGTAATGCAAATGTATTAAATATGATTCTGTTGGTGAATACACATCTGTATGATGATACTGTGAACCATCTATTTTATAATTTGAATGGCCTTTATGGTGTGTGTAGCTATCTCAGTAAAAATATAGGAAAAAAATTAAGTGCCTATTTCTTTTCAGAAACCATGGAGGTGAGGTGATACTTGTATAATATATTTAAACTACTGAAAGAGAAAATATTCCACCCAAGAAATCTTCAACTGGCAAAACTCTTCAAAAATGGGGGAGAGTTCAAAAATATTCACTAAAAAACAGAAACTGAGAGAATTCATTAGCAAGACTCCTGACCTGCAAGAAATATTAAAAGGCATTTATGCCAGTTGAATAGAAAAGACAAAGGAGAGAGGCTTGGAGGAGACTGAGACTTGGAGATTATTGGTAAGGGTCCCTTAGAGGACCAAAAAAGAAACAATAGGACATATTAAAGCCAAAGGATAAAATAGTTGAAGTATTATCTAAAGAGTAGGAACTTTGTGTATTAATGTGTTAAACTTTCCAATTAAAATGCACAGATTGGTAAAATGGATAAATGAATGATGAGTTCATATAGACTCACCTTAGACCCAAGGATAAAGTAGATGAAAGACTGGAAAACTTATTCCATGCAGGCAGTAACCACGAAACAGCTAAGGTATCTACATAATATTAGACAAGATAAACTTTCAGTACAAAAAGTTTATGAGACAAAGAACATTATATATTAACAAAAGGGGCAATCCACCAAAAGAAACAAAGAATCATAAATGTTATGTCCCTGTATTAGTTAGGATTCTGGAGAGTAACAGAATCAACAGGGACACCACAAATATAAAATTTATAAAAGTGTCTCACATGATCATAGGAACACATAGTCCAATAACAACAGGGCAGGCTGTGAAGCCAATGATTCCAATGGAGGGTCTGGATGAACTCCACAGGAGAGGCTCACCAGCTGAAGGAGGAAGGGAGCCTATCTCTTCTGAATCCTCCTTAAAAGGTATCCAGTGATTAGATTAAACATCACTCATTGCAGAAGACACTTCCCTTGGATGATTACAGAAGAGATCATCTGTGGATGCAGCTGACATGATCATTATTTAATTCTATGAATTTTCCTCATCACAACAGACAGGTCAGCACTTGCCCAACCATACAAACAGGTACCATCACTTGGCCAAGTTGACATATGAGCCTGACCATGACAGTCCATCCCTTGTCAACTTGGCTAGGTGAAGATGCCTAGTTCTAGTGCTGTGGACATGAGCCAATGGCATGTGAACCTCATCTGGTGTTAATTACATCCACAGTCAGCTAGGGAGTGTGCCTGCTGCAGTGAATGATATTTGATTTAATTGGCTGGTGCTTAAATGAGAGACTCAACATAGCACAGCCCAAGCAGCTCAGCATACCTCATCTCAGCACGTGAAGCTCATCTCAGGTCTTTGGAGATGTAGAAAGAAATCACCCCAGGAAAAGTTGTTGGAACCCAGAGACCTGAAGAGAAGGCCAGCAGAGATCACCCTGTACCTTCCCACATAAGAAAGAACTTCATTTGAAAGTTAGCTGCCTTCCTTTAGAAGAACTAATGAAATAAATCCCCTTTTATTAAAAGCGAATCCATCTCTGGTGTGTTGCGTTCTGGCACTTAGCAAACTAGAACAGAATTTGGTACTGGAGAGTGGGGTGCTGCTGCAGTTTGCAAATACCAGATATGTTGGAATGGTTTTTTGGATGGCTAAGGAGAATATTTTGGAGGAACTGTGAAGAGAATGATGGAGAAGTCCTGGAAAAATCACACAATCATCTCAATTGATACTAAATAAGCATTTGGAAAAATTCAACATCCTTTTCTGATTAAAAAACACTTCAGAGGACTTCCGGAGAAGATGGCGGCTTAGTAAGACACGCGGGTCTTAGTTCCTCCTCCAGAAAAGCAACTAAAGAAACAGAAACAATACGAAACAGCTCCCGGAGTCACGACAGAGACCAAAAAGACAACGTACCCCATTCTGGAACAGCTGAACGGGCAGGGAGAATCTGCTGCGGTGAGCTACCCGAGAGGCGCGCGTTTTCCCGGCCGGGGCGGCTGGCGACTGGGGTCCCCTCCACGCACGTGGCTCCCCGGTCTGACTGGGAACGTTGGATAGCGGGGCCCTGCCCGCTTGGCGTTTCGGGCCAGCTGGGCAATTAGGACCGGCACTCTCTCAAGCCGCGGCGGCCAGCGACCCCCACCTCCATGCGCGGTTTCCCGGGCCAACTGCCGTGCAGACAGACGAGCGCCACGAGCGCCACCTACTGGGCAGGAAAAGAAAAACAGAGCCCAGAGATTTCACAGAAAAAGCTTTCAACCAGCTGGGTCCTACACCCAGGGAAATCTGATCAAATGCCCAGACACCAGCAGAAAATAATGGATGACGCTCGGAAAATTGAAGATATGGCCCAGTCAAAGGAACAAACCAATAGTTCAAATGAGATACAGGAGCTGAGACAACTAATGCTGAATATACGAACAGAAATGGAAAAATTCTTCAAAAACCAAATCAATAAATTGAGGGAGGACATGAAGAAGACATGGGCTGAACAAAAAGAAGAAATAGAAAATCTGAAAAAACAAATCACAGAACTTATGGGAGTGAAGGACAAAGAAGAAAAAATGGAAAAAACAATGGATACCTACAATGGTAGATCTAAAGAGACAGAAGCTACAATTAGTGAACTGGAGGATGGAACACCTGAATTCCAAAAAGAAACAGAAACTATAGGGAAAAGAATGGAAAAACTTGAGCAGGGGATCAGGGAACTGAATGACAATATGAAGCGCACAAATATACGTGTTGTGGGTGTCCCAGAAGGAGAAGAGAAGGGAAAAGGAGGAGAAAAACTAATGGAAGAAATTATCACTGAAAATTTCCCAACTCTTATGAAAGACCTAAATTTACAGATCCAAGAAGTGCAGCGCACCCCAAAGAGAATAGACCCAAATAGGCGTTCTCCAAGACACTTACTAGTTAGAATGTCAGAGGTCAAAGAGAAAGAGAGGATCTTGAAAGCAGCAAGAGAAAAACAATCTGTCACATACAAGGGAAACCCAATAAGACTATGTGTAGATTTCTCAGCAGAAACCATGGAAGCTAGAAGACAGTGGGATGATATATTTAAATTACTAAAAGAGAAAAACTGCCAACCAAGACTCCTATATCCAGCAAAATTGTCCTTCAAAAATGAAGGAGAAATTAAAACATTTATAGACAAAAAGTCACTGAGAGAATTTGTGACCAAGAGACCAGCTCTGCAAGAAATACTAAAGGGAGCACTAGAGTCAGATATGAAAAGACAGAAGAGAGAGGTATGGAGTAAAGTGTAGAAAGAAGGAAAATCAGATATGATATATATAATACAAAAGCCAAAATGGTAGAGGAAAATATTATCCAAACAGTAATAATACTAAAAGTTAATGGACTGAATTTCCCAATCAAAAGACATAGAATGGCAGAATGGATTACGACCCAGCAATACCACTGCTAGGTATCTACTCAAGGGACTTAAGGGCAAAGACACAGACGGACATTTGCACACCAGTGTTTATAGCAGCATTATCTACAATTGCAAAGAGATGGAAACAGCCAAAATGTTCATCAACAGACGAGTGGCTAAACAAACTGTGGCGTATACCTACGATGGAATATTATGCAGCTTTAAGACAGACTAAACTTATGAAGCATGTAATAACATGGATGGACCTAGAGAACATTATGCTGAGTGAGTCTAGCCCAAAACTAAAGGACAAATACTGTAAGGTCCCACTGATGTGAACCGACATTCGAGAATCAGCTTGGAATATATCATTGGTAACAGAGAGCAGCAGGAGTTAGAAACAGGGTAAGATAATGGGTAATTGGAGCTGAAGGGATACAGACTGTGCAACAGGACTAGATACAAAAACTCAAAAATGGACAGCACAATAATACCTAAGTGTAATGTAACTATGTTGGAACACTGAATGAAGCTGCACCTGAAATATGGTTTTTTGTTTGTTTGTGTGTTTGTATCTTTTGTTTTTGTTTTTTTTCTTTTTCCTTTTTATATATATATATATTATTAGTATTATTATTTTAATTCTCTTCTCTATATTAACATTCTATATTTTTTTCTGCTGTTTTGCTAGTTCTTTTCCTAAATCGATGCAAATGTACTAAGAAATGATGATCATACATCTATGTGATGATACTAAGAATTACGAGTGCATTTGTAGAATGGAATGATTTCTAAATGTTGTGTTAATTTCTTTTCTTTTTTTTGATTAATAAAAAAATTTAAAAAAAAAGAAGTAATGGAGAGGTTGGAGGGAACTGCCTGAAAATGCAGAGCTGTGTTCCAGTAGCCATGTTTCTTGAGGATGATTGAATAATGATACAATAATAATGTCACAATGTGACTGTGTGATTGTGAAAACCTTGTGTCTGATGCTCCTTTTATCTACCTTGTCAACAAAGGAGTAGAACATATGGAATAAAAATAAATAATAGGGGGAACAAATGTTAAAATAAATTTAGTTTGAAATGCTAGTGATCAATGAAAGCGAGGGGTAAGGGGTATAGTATGTATAATCTTTTTTTTTTTCTTTCCTGTGTTCATTTTATTTCTTTTTCTATTGTCTTTTTATTTCTTTTTCTGAATTAATGCAAATGTTCTAAGAAATGATGAATATGCAACTAAGTGATGATATTGTGACTTACTGATTATGTATGTTGATGTTTTATTTTGTTTATTTTTTAATTAATAAATAAATTTAAAAAAAAAACACTTCAAAAGATAGGAATCAAATATAACTTTTCCAATATGATGAAGGGCATATATGAAAAACTGACAGCCAGCATCATACTCAGTGGAGAAAGATTGAAAGCAGTCTTCCTAAGATCAGGAACAAGACAAGGACTCCCACTGTCACCACTATTATTCACCATTTTACTGGATATTCTAGTTAGAGCAATCAGGATGTCAAAGAATGAATGGCATCCAAATTGGAAAGGAAGACATAAAACTCATTATTTGCAGATCATATGATACTATTCTTGGAAAGGCCTGAGAAAATGACAACAAAGTTACTTGCACTAATAAGCAAATTCAGCAAGGTGGAAAGATACAAAATTAATGAGCAAAATTCAGTAGCATTTCTATACAGAAGAAATGACCTGAGGAGTCAGTTAAGAAAAATTCCATTCAAAGTAGCAATTAAAAGAATCAAGTATCTAGGAATGAACTTAATTAGAGATGTAATGGATATGAACATGGAAAACCACATAACATTGCTAAAAGGAATCAAAGAATATCAAAAAAGGTGGAAAGACATTCCCCACTAGTGCATAAGAATGTTAAATATAATTAAAATGTCAATTCTACCCAAATTGATCTACAGATTCAATGCAGTAGCAATCAAAATTGGAGCAACCTACTTTGAAGACTTGGAAAAGCTAGTTACCAAATTCATTTGGCATGGAGAGAGACCCCAAATAGCTGAAAGTACCCTAAAAAAGAAGAGGAAAGTGGGAAGATTGACACTTCCTGATTTTAAAACTTATTATAAAGTCACAGTGTCAAAACAGTATGGTACTGGCACAAAAATAGAAGTATTGACTAATGGGATGGAATCAAGAGTAGAAAAATAGGCCACCAAATCTATGGTCAACTGGTTTTGACAAAGCCCCCAAATCCACTGAACTAGGACAAAATAGTCTTTTCAATAAGTGGATAAGAGATAACAGGACATAATAGGCAAAAGAATCAAAGAGGACTTTTACCTTACATCCTGTACAAAAATTGGATCAGGTACCTAAATATAAACACTAACATCAGAAGCTTCTCGAAGAACATGTAGAGAAACATCTTCAGGAACTAGTTATAGGAAGTAGCTTCCTAAACTTTTCACTCAAAGAACAAGCATCAAAATTAAAAATAGATGAATGGGAACTCCTCAAAATCAAATGCATCTGTACTTCAAAAGACTTTGTCAAAAGGTAAAAGATGCAACCAACTTAATGGGAGAAAATATTTTGAAGTCACAAATTGGACAAAGGTTTTGTATCCTGTATACATAAGAAGTCATACAACTCAACAACAAAAGAATAAGCAACCCAATCACAAAATGGGCTAAAGATATCAATAGGCATTTTTCTGAAGAGCAAATATTGATGGCTCAAAAGCACATGAAGAGATGTCTCTTTTCATTAGGTATAAGGGAAATGAAGATCAAGACTATAGTTGAGATGCCACCTCACACCTACAAGAATGGCTGCTATAAAACAAATAGGAAACGACAAATATTTGAGAGGACGTGAAGAAATTGGGATACAAGCACTGCTGATGGGAGTGTATATTGGTACAGACTATGAAAGACAGTTTCATGGTTCCTTAGGAAATTAAATATTAAGTTGTACAATGACCCAGCAAAAACACTACTTGGTATATATCCAGAAGAGCTGAAAGTAGTGACACAAAGAGACATCTGCACATCGATGTTCATAGCAACATCATTCATAATCATCAAAAAATGTAAACAATCCAAATACCCATCAACAGATGAGTTGATTAACAAAATGTTGTCTATACATATGATGGAATATTATGCAGCAGTAAGATGAAATGACATCCTGGAGTACATGGCAAGATGGATGACTCTTGAGGACAAAATGCTAAGTGAAGTAAGCCAGACAAAAGAATAGATACTTTATGACTCCACTTTTACTACCATGGTAAAGATAAAATCAGAGACTTATAATGCAGAATATTGGGTACTTAGAGATACATAGAAGCTAGAGATGGGTGATTGGTTAGCTAATGAGGTTAAATTCAAATGTAAAGAATAGATAGAAGGGAAGGAAGTTCTCTGCTGGGTCTTTAAGAAGGTGAACATGATTAAAAGTGGTTGTTTAGACACATATGACCCACTGATAAACCCTAGAAATTAAATAAGTTATTTCAAGAACTATAGCAAAGGTATGATTCATGTACAAGGAGTGTCAATTCCAGGGTACAGGGGTAAATTGTTATTGCATGCTGTGGGCTTTGTTAAATGTCAGCTGTACCACAGCAACAGCAGTCGTAAATAATGGAGGAAAGGACAAAAGTTAAGAGGAGGTCTAGGTATTCTATTTGGTGAGAGTATGTTTATTGATTATCTTCTTCTTGTGAAGAATGAAATTATCTAAAATTGAGAGTGTTGATGGACCATGTACTTTAGACATTATACATAATGCCTAATGAATGCAGGTGACTGAAGGATGCAATACTGAGACGTAAATTAGTGAATCATTGTGTAGACATATGATAGAACATTATGCTGCTATGAAAAGGATTGAGGTTATGAGGATTACAATGATATGAGTGAACTTGTGGGACATTTGGGGACACAAAATAAGCCAAAAATAAATAACAATTATTGTATGGTCTCCTTTAGAAATGCTTATAAAGAAATGGGGGCCTGGATTGTAAACTCTTCTTGCAGACATATTTAGCGTAGAATGTTGATTATTATTTCTGCATTTTAGAGGATGTTTTATATATCTAAAACCTGATATTTAGAAATAAAAATGAAGCTGATCTGGTCAGGATTGAGGTAATTCAGAATACAGAGGTAAGGAAGACATTGTCTATATTTTATAACCACACCTACTCTTTGTGACTAAAGGATAAAACGTTTGTTTTACCTGGAACCAAAAATTTCTGCAGCAAATAATATAACTTAACTATATGAATTTGAACAGCTGAAACACAGGGAGGGCCGTTAATCCTGTATATCTTAATGTAATGCCTTGCTATATCCTAGAATATATTAAGGAGATAACAAAAAAAGTATTGGCTAAGTTCCTTGAGGGACAGGAGAAAAAAATATGGAAGTATTAAACTTTATGATTAAGGAATCCTCTGAAACCTTAGGGACACCCAAATCAATAGGCCAAGTCCTTGATCTTGAGGCTTACTTTTGTGAACCTTATGTAGGTAGCAGAGAACTTTAGCCTATCAGTAAGTATACTGAACAACTTCTGGAGGAGCTCTTTTTTTACTCATATGTTGCCTCACTCTCTCTAAGCCAAACTCTCTAAGTGAAAACTTTGCTCTCTCCCCTATGTGGGACATGACTTCCAGGGTGAAAATATCCCTAGTGTGGAAAATGATTCCCAGGAGTGAGTCTGGCCCTGGCACTTTAAGACCAACAATTCCATACTGACCAAAAAGGGGAAAAGAAGTGTAACTAATAAAGTGTTAGTGGATGAGAGAGTTTATTTTTTTAGAATCGAGAGGCTATTCTGGAGATCACTCTCATGCAAGCTTCAGTTAAACATTGCTACTTTTCATAACTTGACAACTCCAAACCAAAACCATTGCTGCTAATCCTAAAGAAAACCATGGGCAATATATAAGATTCTACAAAGACCCATCCTGATAGAGGTGGGCTACACCTTAGCTGAGCTAGCTTCAACAAAATATCCTCCAATTGTGGCAGTGTAAGAGGATATGACCAGTCCTTTTACCAAGAAATCATGAAAGTCTGTTACAGCTAAGAGGATGTAAATGCAAATATCAGTGAGTGAGACCAGCATTGGTGAAGTCAATACCTGATCCCTTTGTAGCATGGAATGTCCCTGATGGGGAAGGATTGAAAGACTCACAGGAGATAGGCAATTCATTTATTTGTGAAGTTCTGAGGTACGATCTTCTGCCAAGATTGCATTAAGAATTAATGATCTTAGTAACAAACTAACATTTAAGTGAAATGTCATGACGTGTTCTAAGCATTTTACAACATTAATTTTTGTTTTTTTGCTTTTTTTCTGGGGTGAATACATTGGCTAGGACTTGAACCTGAGCCTCCCACATGATAGAGAGCACTCTACCACTGAAAAACACACACACCTCAAATAGTACTTTTCTTATGAATTCTATGAGCTGGGCACCATTACAATCAATCCACTTTCTGAAGAGGAAATGGAGAGACAGATGGGATAAGCAAGTTACCCAAATGGGCCATCTAAGAATGGACAGATCTGGCAATGAAATCGAGGTAATGCAGATGATATCACTGAGTTGTGAACCACAATGCCAGGAAAAGCCTTCCCAGCTATTCCCAGGAGGACCCTTGTAAGAAAGTTCCAGGCATGACTTGGGTGGTCCAGCTATCTTCAGTTACACTTGGAGGCTGAATATTTCAAATCCCTCTGTAACATCAATAGAAGAGATCTTGCATATATTCTTCATCTTATAGAGGTAAATATTCCTGTTATACAAATTCTTCATGCACTTTGGTTTCAACATACTTATACATATGCTTATTTATGCACATATATTTATACATTTATTTATTTTTAATTGATTTACACATGACATAAACACATGCATATACAAATGCATACATAGAATATACAGTAATTTTTTTTCAATTTTCAACATAATTGTTCTGTGCCAGCTCTATTCAGTGTTCTGCTAAATGAACTACAAAGTTCAAATTTCAAGAACCATCTTGAGACCTCAAGCCATGAGGAAGTGCACAGAGCTGGTCTCTGAGTTAGTCTACAAATATGTCACTTCATGGTTAGCCAACTCCTAAGAGGCTCAGGTCTGAGAGAAGCAGTGGCATCTTGAAAATATATTCATGTTGTACATTCAACACATTTTTTGCCTTATGGTGCACATAGTTGTTCCTATTTTGGAAAATGGAAATATCTTTGGAATAATCTGTCCTTTCTTTCTCTTATTTTCTGATTTAAAAATGTGACATTTGTGCATATGAAACCATAGCTAGATCCTATCTTCCCTGACTTCTTACTCAGTGATCTGCAGAGAACCTAGCTTTGTAGCAACAACTCTGGATTTTTTGAGGGGCCTTTCAGGCATCCCAGGTTCCAGATAATAGGGTCTGTACATTTCACCACCTTCAATGCTCCACTTCCCACATCAGCATCCCAAGCACTTTTGTCCAACTCATAGTGTAGAGATCTGTAAGTAGAGGTATATAGGAAGCCTTTCCCAGAATGTTTGATTAAAAACATTAGAGGACATGAAAACACTCAACAGTTGAGAAATCTAGTCCCTCATTTCTCCTACTGTGATAACTCTACCCAACCACTATGTATAGGAAGACATTTTATTTTTTGTTCTCCATGGGAGTAGTCAAGTCAAAGGTCTGCTATCACATTATCTTGGTAACCTGGAGTTCATGGTTAAAAGTCAGGATTGAGGGATGGGGATCAAAGCAGAGGGGAATATGGATTTTACCTGTCAGCCATGTGCTATGGACTTAGCAAACTCCTGCTGCAACACTGCTATACCTATAGATTTTGATAATTAATCTTCAGGTTAAATGGCCCATTCCTACTATCCCAGGTGCTTCCCATGGGAAGTAACTTAATTTCCACATCAACAGCAGATACATAGAGAAGTTATTTCATTTGCCTGGTCAATACTGCAAAGAGGAAGATGGAAAGATATGGATGAACCATACACATCATAACTCTGATGTATGAATTGTGGCACAATATATCAAAGGGAGACTCATAAGGCAAATTGCTACCCTGACACTTCTTCACAGAGTTTTTAAAACTCAGCATAGACCATACGAGAGTTAAAAGAGAGCACATGTACTATTCTGAACCGTTTAATTGGTTCCCACCCAAACCTCCTAGTAGTCCTATGGGTCAGGTTCTGTTTACCTTCTCTTTATATATGGATGGTGACAGAGATGCAGAGAAAGCTACTAAAATTGTCCAGATTCAGTATACGGATGAGACCCACAGTATGACACTTGATTACACCTTGAAGGACTACAAGGAGTTTGAGGTGGATCAGATACTATGATATAAGTAATTTTAGGAACCTCATTTTTTCTCAGCATAAAACAAGCTTTGCAATTCTAACTGTTCATAGTTCACTTCCTTGGGACAATGTTTCCATGTCATAAGAGCAGCAAACATAGTAAATTCGCAAGAATGAAAAAAGAGGTGTTTTTACTTATAGCATGAAATCTCTCCAACCTCCATTCCAGTGGGCACCTGGCAGAGATTGCATGATGCAAGAAAATTGTTTAACTTTCACACAATACGGTGCATAAAAGTGTTGCAGAACAACTCAGGCTGCAGACAGGGAAAGAGAGTGCCTCTGATACAAGCCTAAAATTGGTACCAAAAAGTAGAAACCAGCTTAAATAAATAATGGTCAGGATCATTGAAATGTAAAATGTAATCAAAAGGATGAATTAGTTAGATTATCCATTAGGCTGTATCTTTTGGAATATCCAATCAGCTGAGAAATAGGGGAGGGGAGTGTGTGCTAAGCTGAGGATCTAAATACCTGTGGCATTCTACTGCTTAGCATAGTGACCACCAGTTTTTTGGGGGTGCCTGTTCTTGCAAGAACATGAATACATTCTTTTCTTCTCCACAATTAGGTGAGCACTTATTCTCCTTCAAGTACCATGTTCTTTCTAACAACTTGGGGGTCCAAGCCCCACTGATTAAGCAATCACATACTCTGCCATGGGGTTCCACCTCTGGCAGCCAGAAGGACCTGAGACCAGATGCTTAAATACACCAGTGTGAAAAATAAAGGTGGAATATCTGCTTAACAGTATCCAGGTAACTCTTTGCACAGACCAAAGTAAGAAAAATGTTATTAAGTATTACCTTGGCAGTCAGGATGAATGATGATGAGCCTGGCCATAAGCAAGTGCAGAGATCCAATCTGTGGTTCCCTTCTCCAGTGAGGAAAAGGGCTGGAGTTGAACAAAGTGAGATGGTGTGGAAACAAAGGAAACCAGTCAAGACTCAGAATAGGTAGAGGCAGTTGGCCAGTCAGGGAAAAAGGGGGGGAGCTGTAAAATCTCTCCCCCAAGAACATTCCCCTGGATAGTCCATAGGGAGAAGTTGGAGCATTGGCAGACCAGAGGGAAGAAAATGTACATTTGGACAAAAGAAAGCACTGTGTGGCCCAATGTATTATACCCTAAGTACAGGGCACATGAGGATTGACTTTGTTTAAGATCTTTACAGTCTCACTATATAGGGGAAAAAATGGCTGTACCCAAATCTCAGAACTTAAATAAGGCCTTTGAAGGGACTGGAGGAAAATACAGCTTAAACTGTCCAGTAATTTGTAATCCTTAAAAGGGACTTGAAGAAGCTACCCAGAGTTACTTGTATTCTAGTAATTTTCTAGTTTTGTCTATTTGGTTCAATAGAACTATTTCAAACGTGTACATGACCATTTGATGCAGAGTCTGGGTTTCTGTATAATAAATCCCTTTGCCAAATGCAGGTATTGCAGATTTGCTGCTAATATGTGTGAAGCAAATGGGTGGATAAAACTATCATGATGTGGGGGCATTTTCGTGCAGGAGTTTAATCTCAATGAAAGTGTCAATGCAGGAATTGGACTCCTAGGAGGGTTATAGTGTTTCTAACTGGACCTGCCAACTGCTTCTGAGCAATAATGTTGGCATTTTTGAGGTGGCAGAAAAGATGCCTGCTTTCTGATTTATTTAGGCAAATAGCTAAGCCAATGAGAGGTTGGGTGGTTAAAGAGACACAAGGGTTATTTGGTTAAACTAAAGATGCATCTTTTCCATCAAAACCTTGCTGGATATTACATTTTCTTGAGGGATGAACTACAACAAAACTCCCTTTGCTTACCTCCAAAATTTGATGGGCCAAATAAGGAAATATTCAAGGATGGACCCTGATAGTCCTGTGGTGCAAGGATGTAAACAGGTCTTAGGCAAACATTCAGATAAAGGCCCCAAAAATAGATAGGTGGAAGGGAGATAAACAACTAGGAGAATTATTAAGAAGGTCTCAGAGTGTATTTTATTTGTGATGTTTTGCTGAATTTAACTTTACAGATGATGGTGGCCATGAAGACACAATCAGGCTTCTTTCTTTGCTTCTACATTTGATTTTAGATGTAGGATCACCTGTTCTTTCTTTGGAACAGGTGTGGGCATTTGTTTGTTGTTTGTCTGCTTTGAGGTGCTGTATAAAATGGAGGTGGAAAGCAAGTGAGAGAGGGGTGTTCAAAACTGCTCAGTATAAGTGCTGTAGAAATGAATGGTACTGAAGTGTTGGACCCATACCTGGCCATACCTAGCAGTTGGGTTGTACATCAGAGGGATGAGAGGAACAGGAGCAGGGTGTGTTGTTGCTGCCTCACATCACCAACCTGGATTCCCCAACCCCATGGATGGTAGGCCACAATGAATAAGAGAGCCACTGCAGTGAGTCTTGAAGCCAGGAGTGCAGACCTGGCTATAGCTGCCTTGGTGTTAATAGCAAATATTTAAATGAGAACTTTGAAGGCTGAAATGGAGAAGGATTCTGTATGAACAGAAATTGAACATGGGTGAGTAAGTCCTGAGAGCATAGGCTTGGCAACTGCCTCACCCCCTCCTCTAAGCCCCTAAACCCTCTGCCATTCATGGCCCACCCCCAGGTTGTCAGTACTGGCAGCCACTGGCCCTTCTGGTGGAGACCAGTACCAGGGATAGGCCACGGATGAGCTTGGATGAAGGGCCAGTGCAAATGCTGGCTTCGTTTTCCCAGGCTGTTCACCAACTGCAGAAACCAAGTCACGTAACTTGATGGCTTTCTGTGCCATGCCATTGGTTATAGTGGGTTTTGAAAATGGAAAAGGAAAGCAGAAATAACAAGTTAAAATCATGTTAATCACAGTTAACCACATTGTCAATAAAGGATAAAGATAAAGCAAGAAGGAAACAGGCAGAGGTGAAATAGAGAAACAGTCTGGGCCAAAGGGGATAAAAGTGTGAGGGGGGCACAAGACTCAGCAATGGGAAACCTGGTCATCTCAAAATGAAATGCCTGAATTTAAAGCAAGAAGATCATGGAACACCCCTAATAAATTTTTAAAATTAGGGAGGTTAAGGCCTCCTTGTCTCAAGAGCCCATCAGAAGCCTTTGATAAATCTAAAGGTGGACCCATATCAAAGAGAACTGACATTTTCTTAGGGCAGTTCAATCTTCTGCAACCCCTATCACAAAGGGAATCAAATTCACAGTAGCTCCTCACAGTTTCATGGGGTAAAAGGGAAAATATTTAAAGTCTCCATTTTCAAACCTACTGATATCTATTGGGAAGATAGCCACATTATAAGCCCCATGCACTACATTCCAGAAGATGGGATTAGCTTTTCAGGAAAGAACCTAATAAAATCCATGGGACTGGCTAATGTTAATGTACACAACCCCAAACGGCTGCATGGAGTAGCAGTGAGAGTGTTGAGACATCTGTATATAAAGAAAGCTACTGCCAATAAATATCAGAAGGGGCAGGGAAGGGACACATTGGAGGAAAATGACTTTGGAGGCAAAACAATGGAGGTTTGGATCTAAAGTCAAGAGGCCTTGAGCCAGGAGAACAGACCCACAGAAGCACTTGGAGAAGGTGGCCTTCCCCAAGGACAGAGGATGGGCCTCCACCTCATGGTGAGGGAGTGGTGCCATCTCAGGCCTTGGAGAGAGGGTTGGGCACATTCTTTGGGGATTGGGGGGAGTTTGGTTGCAACCACATGGGGGACTTGAGAACGTGCCCCATAGGTGGAGGAGGGCCATGGTGCCACCCCAATGTTTGGAGAAGGTGGAGCCAGGAGGCTTGTGGTTTCTCCAGTGTTCCCCAAGTTTGCATTCTGAGAGAGGTGGGTCAATGTGTAGGTCCTTGGAAAGGGTGGGACTACCGCTTTCTGAGGTACTAAGGATAAATGATTCTTAGATTTTGAAGTCTACTGGAGTTTGCCCTGTGGGTTTTTCAAGGCTGCTTGGGTCTGGTAACCCCTGTGTTTCTTCTCCTTGTGGGAGAAATGGGAATGTCTGGCTTATGGCTGTCCCTCCTTTGTATGTTGACAGCAGATGACTTTTTCTGAATTTTACAGGTCCAGAACCAGAGGAGGGTTTTGTGTTAGGGCAGACCATGCATGTAGCTGACTCTGAAAAGGATCTCTTACCTAAAAATTATAAACTGACTTTGTCCTCTACTCTGTCAGCCCTTGGGAAACTTGGCTTGCCAGCTCAGACTCCACCTCTTGAATTTGCTGCCCATCAATACCAACCTGGAAGTTAGGTCCTCATCAAATTGTGGAAAGCATCAAAACTCCAACTGGCCTGGGAATGATGTTGACAACTGAATGACCATCTGGGTGGCAGAGAAAGTCTGGACTCACTACATGAAAGTGAAAGGACCAATACCTAAGTCAGATGATTAGTACCCAACAACACAGTCTGATTCCTGGGAAATAACTCCAACTTTGGACCCTTTAAAATCACATTAAAGAGACAATAGTTGGGAGGGTAAAAGGTTTTTATTTTTCTTAATTTGGGGTTTGGATTTTGTTCTTTAATCTAACATAGTTAATAGTGACCCTGGCCAAAGTAAAGTCTCATCCAAGGAAGACAGATGAGGAATCTGGGGCCCAATTTAAAAATGAGAAATAGTCATAATGTTCCAAATTGGGAATGTAATAAGCCCTGCCAAATTAGTAATGTATGTAACTGAAGTTTAAAGCCCCATACTATACAGTTTGATGAAACATAAACTCTGCAAAGTCACCAGGAAGGAGGTGGAACAAAGGGGTTTAAGCAAAGGCTTTATTTCAGGGGAAAACAGAGCCACCCAGACAGCATTTCAAGAGAAAGAGAAAGATAGCTGCACCAAGATGGTGGATAGGGATAGGTTTTTAAGGTTTAAGGTTTAAAAGTTGGAGACAATGGTTAGGCAAGTCCCTTTCAGCTAGTTTTCAGAAATAGGGGGCTAAGATTGGAGATGGGAGCTTTCCATTGGTAAAGTTTAAAATTCCAACACTGCCTTAGGCATGCAGGGTTATAAATGCTGGAAGACAAATAATAAATGAGGGGAATTTACACAAGAATTCATTTTCTGGAGAGTGGAGGCTGAATAATGAGAAATAACTGAATGAAAGCAGCTGATTGAGGTTGAAGGAGATGCTGGGCTGAGGCCATTTTGGGTAAGAGAGGCTTTCTAAAATATTTACCAAGGGTAGCTTACATCCTGGCAGAAGGGATCCTATCTTCCAGGCCTTACATTTGATGCTTGACAAATAATAGATTGCAGAGACTTAACAAATCAATGTCAATTGGGTGGGAAAAACAAATACTAGTGTCCAGATCCAGTAGGGGGTTGTTACAGTCAAGCCTCTCATTGCCCATCCTGGAATGATGCATGATGGACTACCCAATTTCAAGGATGAAATGTGAACATGGAATTAATTTCACAAACCTAAAGACAGTGTAACCTCATGGTAACCATCAAGAAAGCAAACAAACATCTAGCAGGGGGTGCAGCAGAAATGCAATAATAGTTAACAGAATATATGGGATGGGGCAAACTTCACTGAAAAACACCCACTAGAAAGTTTCAGTATACAAGTTCTTTCCCTAGCCAATAACTCCCTCTCCAATTAACTCTTCAATAGTGCCTAAGGACTCAGCTAAAAATTAGTTTCCCAAATACAGAATAATCCCAAAGTTGTCAGGGCAGAAAGAACAGAAAACTTGGAGCAAACCATAGTGTAGGGATAGGGTGCAAAACTGCAAATGCCTGGGTGGAATGGATCATATATCCAGCCCAGAGTCTAAACAAAAGCAACTGTTATGTGTGTGCAAACAGACCATCCCACTGTTCATGTTGTGCCCTTTCCAAAGGGTATGAGGAACACAAAAGGAGTCCAAGTGTATGATACTTTTTCAGAATACTACTGTCAAAAATTGAAGTATATTGCCGTCCCTTTTCCCTCTAATCAGGGAAGGAAAAGTCAAGGTCATACTGTCTTCTTGGCTCAGTTAAGACAATCACTCTGCCTGTCTCTCTAGATGGGAAGAAGAGCTCCAGGTCCATGGGACCATGGCCTCATGTATCCAAGCATGGGATTTGACTGAGGACAGTAATAGCAATTTCTCCAGGTTAACCACACAACAAGCAGGACTTTGGTGGTATTGTGAAAAGGGCATCACCCAACCTGTTTTTCCAAAGAAGGTGAGAAGGACCTGTGCTCCGGTCCAACTGGCCATCCCATTCACCTTGGCATTTAAAATGGAGGAGGATTGAGTTAATTTAAAAAGCATAGGAGTTCCAAGGGAAATCTCAAATGAGTTTAAGATTAGAAACTAAGTAGCTGCAGAATTTAAATCATCCTTATTCTGGCACTCACCATCAACAAAAATGTAGATTGGGTTAATCAAATTAATTACACCAAGTATGCAATTGAAGGAAGAGCAGAAGTGTTGTATATTACTAGCCGAATGACATGAAAAAATAAGATGGCCTTAGGCATTAGCTTTATGGCCAGGGGTAGTTATACATTTATCCCCAATAATATAGCCCCAAATAGAACTCTTACCAAAGCTCTACACGTCTGAGGGTCTTATCCAAAGAATTGGCAAAAAAATATTCAGGGACAGATGACCCCCTCATGGGATGTTTAAAAAAAAGTCTAGGAAATGGAAAGGGGTGGCACTATCCATGTTAACTTCTTTAATCATCCTAGCTGGGATACTCATAGCACTTGAGTGCTACATTATCCCATGTACCTGCGGATTAGTTCAGAGACTCATTGAGACTGCCTTAACCAAGCAAGTGCCTGTTTAGTGCAATTTCCTTAAAAAAGAAAATCCCTATAATGAAAAGCATGAAAATGTTTTTTTATCAAATTTGAAGAAAGAATAAAATGTACAAACTAAAAATTTCTAAAAGAAAGAGGGGAGATTTGTAAGAAAATTAAGTTGAGCTTTCACACAAGGTGGTGCAAGAAGGGGCTGCAGAACAACTCAGGTAGCAGGGAAGGAGAGCACCTCTGATGTAAGCCTAGAATTGGCACCAAAAAAAGTAGATAGAAGTTTAAATAAATAATAGCCAGCGTCATTGAAATGTAAAGAGGAATAAAAAGCAAGAACCTTCTGCAGAAAATTTGGTTAGACTATCTGCATAGACTGTAACTTCTGGAATATCCAATCAGTGGAGAAATAGGAGAGGGGCCTGCTTGTTAAGCTTCATATATAAATATCTGTGGCATTCTATTATTTGGAGCACTGACCACCATTTTTGGGTGGGCGTCCATTCTTGCAAGATTGTGAATAAATTGTTTTTCTTCACAATTGTGAATAAATTGTTTTTCTTCACAATCAGGTGAGTGCTTATTCTCTTTCAAATATTGTGTACTTTTTAACACATGAGTCAGGTTCTGAGGAGTAAGCTGTGGAGCAGGGACTTCAGTCACCCATCCTTATGACTTAAGCAGCCACCTGCTAAACTTTTTTGACCCATGTAACTCTGTGTACCCTGAGCTGGGAACATAGGATTGGGCCTGCCATGCTTCCAGGTGTCAATGAGATCATGGACAGGTCACCTAACTCGATGTCCAACAACTTCAACAACAAAACTGTGGTTATCTCTTAACTGGACAGGGCAGAAAGTTGGTGCAATGGAGGTAAGAAGGACTCTGGCTAAGTGGGGCCAGTACAGAGAGTCCTAAGGGAGGTCACAGATACACTTTGTGATGCACTAGGAGTTTTGTCCTGGAATTGCCCAGACAGGTGGGGGTGGGGGCAAAGGTGTGATGTGAACAGGGGTCAGGTCATAGAGGGGACCCCAGAGCTCTTGCTCTTTCTTCAGGTCCTTCTTTCTGAACCTTCAATATTGACTGTGCTGAGGAGTTCACTTCACCCGGGCTCAGTCTCTGGGCATTGAACAGTCTGAATACAGTCTCAGTTATTTAGTCATTGAGGGTGTAGGCACATTTCATAATGAAGAAGAGCTCAAAACTTCCTGCACTGTGGACCACCGGCCAGCAGAGGGAGCGCGAAAACACTTTTTCTGACCAAACCATGCCAGAAACACTTCCTGACTCATTTCCCTAACTAGGCGCCCCAACCACAGGAAGGACAAGCAATTTCTTCATGTGGAACCCACGGAGGAGGCGCCCATAGCTCGTGGAGTACTTGGGCCACGTGCATGTGAGTAAATTGCTTCTTATTCATGCCTGAGACTGAGGTAGGGACTTTGTTGCTGTTCTCTGAGGTTTATTTTTAAATCACTAGGACAGGATCTTCATTTTATGCACTCTTTTCATGTAGTTCATTCTCTACTTTCTTAGCAAGAGGTACATTAGCAAAGTGTCTGCTCATCAGGGGTTTTGTCAGGTCAGAAACTGGGATTATTTTATGAAATCTATGCTTTCTAGTGACAAAACTAGTAGAGATACACCGAGAGGGGAAAATCATTCTAAAATATTGAAATTGATATGTGAAATATTTCAGCCTTCCAGTGGATCGGTTGAGGAACCAGGCAGTCTGGCTGAGCCACATCTCGGAGTACGAAGTGAAAAGGGAAATGGTATATGCCTTTGTTATTTACTTTTTTATTTTTTCCTGCAAAAAATACGTAGTTGAAAAAATGTTGAAGAGTTTACAAGTACAGGTAATACAACTCCCAGTATTAATGTTACGTGTTATTTACCGCAAATGCCATCATTCATGATAATTTTATTTTCATGACTTTAATAAACGCAAACTTTTGAGTACAGTTTTTTGAAATATACTTTAAAAATTTTTGTTTTCAAATGCGACATTTTACAATTTCTTAGAACTAAGTAATGATCTTAAGTTACTTTTAAGTTTAACTTACTAAAATACTTTAGTTTTAGTGTGACTGATACTATTTGTAAAGGTAGATGGATAGAGGTGATAATTGCAGAGAATGAGAATGACCTAAATGACCCTGAATTGTACACTTTAAATTGCTTATTTGCCATGTGAATTTAACAAATATGCGAATTTGAAGTGCGGATATGCTTGCCTTGAGGAAAATTCACGCATGAACAGAAATTAGTTTTTGATACTCAAGACACTATTGTGATTTTCAATACCTAGTATTGCATACTGTTTAAATCTACTTAAGATGAAATTTGTGCAGCATTTAAATTATCAGTTTGTTGAAGAGCCGTGTCAGAGGCTATTTTTCGTTTGTTTGTTTTTGTTTTTTGCCACTCAGATGTGTTCACTGAAACTAAGTTTCTCCTGTAGAAAATTTAAACTCTGAATCTGCACTTAGTTTAGTTTTGTATATTTCCTTGGAAAGGTGAAATCAGTAAGTCTACAATCTCATCATTTTGTATATGCCTATTTCTTGTAAGTATCACTATTTCAAAAGGTTATGAATCATTTGCAATTTCTTTTCTCTTTCTCTAATTTGAAATTTGAAAATATATTTATATCTAGTTAAGTTTTATTCTATTGATATCCACTGAAGGTGGAATAGGTCTAAGAACCATCCATCTATGTATATTGTTTGGATTTTTGTTCAGATTTATTAACTAATTTCTCTTGGTGCAGTATATCATCTCAGACTAATAAGTCTCATAAATGTTTTTAATCACTTTTCAACAAGAATCAGTGCCCTAACTACATGTGTTACCCTCCCAGCTTGGCACGTAAAAGTAAACCCTCACATTTGATAGCCTGTGGCACTTTGCCACTTTGCAAATCCCTGATGTGATCAAGTCTTGACCTCATCCCCCTAATATCTACCCAAATACACTAATATCTATCCTAAAAGACTACTGAGGTGGGTATGTGTGTGAGGGTAGTTCAGTGGTAGAATTCTTGTGTGCTGTGCAGGAATTCTGGGTTTGATTCCTGGCCCTTGCACTTCCCAAATAAACAGACATGCAAGCAAATAAATGAGAAACAAAACCAAACAAAAAAGTTCATCAGATGCTGCTGCTATAAAGGGATACTCACATGGGAAAAGAATGAAATGTAACCCCTGCCATACTGCATTCAAAGAATTAAAAAAAGACTGCTGAAGTGGAAAGAGATAGATAATCCTGAGAAGCACACATACACAGACAGGCAAAAAAAGCCAAGTGCAGATATGACTAAAATCTGATCTACCTCCTGAAAACATAGTGGGCACAAAAAATTCTGGAGTAGCACATCTCTGGTTTAGAGAATGGATTTATATAATATATGGTTTTCTCCATGGCTTTCAACCTGGGTTAAAATGCAGTCAGTCTCCAAAATATGCAGCAGGGGAAATGCAAACACCTCACTGTTTCCACAAAGAACCCAAATCATTCAGGACACCAATGACATACTGTGATTATTATGATAATGACACATTTATTATGCAATAACATCCAAACTCTTAAAAGGCTGTTTGCTTCAAATTTTTGGTTGAATTGCATTTAGGTCAAATTGTACCAGATTGCACTAAGGGGATCTCCTGCAAGATAATTCCAGTGAAGCCTCAAGTAAGTCACCTCTCTTTAGGCTAGGTGGAATTCAAGAAGAGAGGATCAATTTATATTTGATTTCAATTTCTATATTGGATCCTATGATACAGATCTCATTTCTTTCATTAAGGTTTTTAGGAATCCATCTTTGGATATTTAAAATTCACTAGTGCCATTCTAAATTTTCTCTTAATGTACCCCTTTAGTCCTAATGTCAATGTATACTAAACCTAAAGGGCTCACTTGGACCAGGAATTGAACCCAGGTCTCCAGCATGGCAGGTGAGAACTCTGCCACCATGCCACCATTGCCCACCCTAAATACAGGTGTTTATGGCTGAATTTCTCTATTAGCAAGATTTTCAGTGCATCCTATAAGTTATGTTGTATATTCAATTTTGTATATCTTCTAAGTGTTTTCTAATATTTCTCATGATTTCATCTGTGACCCTTTGGTTGATTGAACATATTTTTCAATTTCCACATGTGTAGAACTTCCCACTTTCCCTTTTGTTATCAATTTATAATTTCATTTCACTCAAAGAAGTTACTTATGTTTTCAGTGTTTTTTATATAGGTTATAGCGTAACATATGTGATCTATTCTGTGAATGTTCCACATGGACTTCAGAAGAACACATATTCTGCTGGAACTAGTTGGATTTTAGTGTTGTTTAAGTCCTTTATTTCCTTATCAATCATCTGTTTAGTTTTTCTATTCATTTGTGAAATGGAAAATTGAACTATCCAACTATTATAGTAGAACTATCTACCATAATAGAAAGTTATATGTCTACCCAAAAAGATACATATTTATTTTTTCCTCCATATATTTTGGTGCTCTGCTGTTCCCTGTATATAAGTTTATAATTTTTACATGTTATTGATAGGTTGACACTTTCATATATATATGTATATAATGTTCTTTGTTTTTTATAACTATGGTTGTTTTAATTTTTATCTATTATTCTAGTGTGCCTATTTAATTTCTAATGTAGTGTCTCAGTACTGTTTCCCATTCCTTCATTTTCAACCTCTCTGGTCTTTGTATCTAAAGTGGTTCTCTTACAGGCAATAAATGGTTACACCAAGCTCTGTTCTAATTAAGGAATTACTTTAAATGTAAATTTATTAAGATAAATGAGAAAAGAGCTTGGCATAATGAATAAAATTACTTACAATGAAAGACATAAAACTTCCATTTTAATTGTTTTCTGTGTGTATTTTTATTATTAAATCCTTTATTATTTTGTAGCATGTCATTTCAATTCCCTTCTCATTTCACTTTTTCCTTTAACATTACTGAAATAATTTCTAAATTGCAGGGTTTGCTAGCTGCCAGAATGTAATATACCAGAAACAGAATAGCATTTAGAAAGGGGAGTTTAATAAGTTGCAATTTTACAGTTCAAATGTCCAAATGAAGGCACAAGAGGTTCCATTCACTGAAGAAAGACCTATGAAGTTCAGGGCTTCTCTCTCAACTGGAAAGGCACATTGTGAACATGGCAATGCTGCTTGCTTTCTCTCCAGGCTTCTTGTTTTATGAAGCTCTCTTGGGGGCACTTTCCCTTTTCATCTCCAAATGTCTCTGGCTGGTAGTTCTTCTGTGGTTCTGATGCTCTTTCCTTGTTCTCTACTTTCCTCAGAATGTCTCCTCTTTTAAAGAATTCTAGTAAGCTAATCAAGATCCACCTGGAATGGGTAGAGCCACATCTCTATGGAGATAATCTAATCAAGTACCCAGTATACAGTGCTGGATAGGGCTTAAAGAAATAGCTTCCTCTACAAGATTGGGCTAGGATTGAAGCATGGCTTTTCTAAGGTACATAAATCCTTTAAAACTGGCACACAGGGCAAATGCAAAAAATAAAGAATATCAAAACACAACCCTGCCCCTGTGTCCTGATTTAGTAGTTTTTATATTTTGCCACATCTGCCATTTTTTCTTTCTTCATTTATGTCTTTCTCCTTCCTAAACATTTGAGAGTATCCTGGACACACCATTTTCCTTTCACACAATACATCTATGTAAATATCATTAGAACTAGAATAATCACTAATGGAACTGCCTTATGTAGAGTTAACAAGTTATACACATTAATATCGTTACAAGGCATATGTCCAACAAGGTCTTTTTGAGTCTTTTCTACAATAATAGATCCCATCCTGGAGTAATAAAAGAGACAGTATAACATGTATGCTGTATATATGTTCCCACAATTTAAAAAAAGAGCAACAAAAGAGGCAAAGACAATTTTTAAATTCTGGGAACATATATACAGCATACATGTTACCATCTGAAACACTCCTAAGAATAATATTCACTGATATTAGTTACATGGACAATGTTGGACTATGCTCACCACCACTCATTTCCAGAACCTTTCCTTTACCCTAAACAGAAATTCTGTACCCATTGTGCATCAATTCACTATTGCCTATCTATCCTGCAAAGATAAGCTCTAATCTATTTTCTGTCTCTGAACTTGCCCATTTCAGTTATTCAAATGAGTGAGATCATACAATATGTCTGTATCTGCCTGACATTTCATTCAATGTGATGTCTTCTAGTTCATCCATGGTAACATGTATCAGAAGTTCATTATATACCTGAATAATATTCCATTGTATATTTATATAACACACTTTATCTTCTCTGATGCATACTTGGGTTACTTCCATGTTTTAGATATAATAAAAACGTTTCTGTAAGTATTGCTCTACAATTATATGTTTGATTTTCCTGTTCTTTGGGGAATATATCTATAAGTAGAATGCCAGGTCAGATGATAGTTGTATGTTTAACTATTTGAGAAATCTCCAAACTCTTTCACACAGTGGTTGCATCATTTTTATTCCCACCAGAAATGTACCAGGTTTTCTAATTCACTGCACCTTGTGAGTATTTTTTTAATAGTAACCATTCTCATGAGTGTGAAGTGTATACATCATTGTGATCTTTTTAAAACTTGTTCTTGTGGTACCAATTACTACTCACAATTTCCCATTTAACCACTTTCAAGTGGACATTTCGGTTGGATCAATTACATTCGTGACATTGTGCTACTATCACCAATGTCCATTATCCCACTTCTTCATCACCTCAAACAGAAATTTTCTACTCACCAAGCAATAACTCCTTTTTCTTCTGTACACCTCCAGACTTTGGTAACAACATAATTTTGTAACACAGCAGCCATTGGTCACTATGAAATTTCCTTCTTTCAGTTATTTTGTATAAACAAGTTCATACAATATTTTTCATTTTGTGTCTTGCTTATTTTATACAACATGTCTTCATGATTCATACATGTTATAGTATGTATCAGATCTTCATTCACTTTTACAGCTGAATAATATTCCACTGTATGTATACCACTTTTTTTAAACAGTTTTTATTCACATAGTGTACAATTGACTCTGAGTGTACAATCAAAGGCTTTTTGTATAATCACATAGTTATGCATTCATCATCACTTTTAATATGAGAACATTCTCACTTCTTCCAAAAGAAATACCATACCCTTTATATCCTCTTATTATTGACAGTTAGGTTTGGTTTGGTGACTTTGTTATAATTAATGAAGGAATATTACAGTGTTACTGTTAACTATAGACTTTAGTTTGTAAGAGAATATTAATTTTATTTTGAATTAATTTTATATTTTTATTTTATAACATATATACAAAGCAAAGAAAGACAAAAGCAATAGTTTTCAAAACATGTGTCAACAAGTAGTTACAGGACAGATCCCAGAGTTTGTCTTGGGCTACCATATCACCATTTCAGATTTTGTCTTCTAGCTGCTCCAAAACATTTGTATACCACTTTTTGTTTACTCATTCATCTATTAATGGACATGGGTTGCTTCCACATTTTTTCTCCTTTGAACAATGCTGCTGTAACCATTGGTATACCATATTATCAGTATCCCTAACTTTTGAGTTTATACCGTGAAGTTGGATTGTTAGGTTATATGGGAATTCCCTCTTCAACTTTCTGTAGAACTGCCAAACTGCTCTCCATAGTGACTATACCATTTTACAGTGCCACTAGCAATAATATCAGGATCCCTATTTCTCTGTATCTTCATCAAAATTTATTGTTCTTGACTTGGTTAGCAATAGCCATGTTGAGAGTGGAAAGCAGTATTTCATTTTTATTTTGATTTGCATTTCTCTGATAACCTATGATGTTGAATATTTTTTCATGTACTATTGGCTATTTGTATTTTCTTTGGAGAAATTCTACTTAAATCAGTAAGGAAGCTATATTGTCCTAGATGTTGCTGCATTGGGAGGTTTTTGATAACTGATGTAATACTTAATTGTTCTTGGTCTTTTTGAGATTATATTTCTTATTGAGTCAGTTTAGTCAATTTGTGTGTCTCTGGGAATTTGTCCATTTCACGTGTTATCTAATTTATTAGCATAAGTCATTCTTAATATCTTACAATCCCTTTTATTTCACTATTTCCCCTTTCAGTTCAAATGATTTTTGTTATTTGTGTGCTTTTTTTGTTTCTTTATCAATCTGTCTAATCTTTGTCACAAGTCTGGCTATTTTCTATTTTCCTTTTCATTCATCTTAAGCTATTTCCAAATTTCCTGGTGATTTTTTTCTTTGCTACTTTAGTTTCTTATGAGTGATTTTTTAGTTTCCACATATTCGTACATTCTCGTGTTCTCTTGTTACTGATAATTAGATTCATTTCATTTTGTTCAGGTAAGTTCCTTTATATTATTTCAATCTTCTAAAATTTGTTGACACTTGTATTCCAATATGTTTGTGATATAATATACAGTCTGTCCTAGGGAATGATCCTTCTTCGCTTCAGAAAAATATTTACTCTATTGTTTTCAGACTATTTGTGTTGTCTATTTATCACACTTTCCCTCTCTATGTATGTTATATACAACTATATATGTCTGTTGCATCTACTTGATACATATTATTATTCAAGTCCCCTTTTTCTTTTGGCCTTCAGTGTGGATGTGCTAGGCATTATTTAAAGTGATTTTTTGAAGTCTTCTACTATTAATATGGAATCACCTATTTCTCCCATCAATCTGTGAATGTTCGCTTCACATATTTCAGGCCTCATAATTTTTATTTACATGTGTTTTCATCTTCAAATTTAATTGTGATATATTGACATATCATATATGTATACAGTATCTCACAATAGCATCCCCCTCATTGTGCAGTCATCATCACAATCAGTTATAGACCATTTTCATTGCTCCAGAAAGAAAAATGACACATATGTGTATAAAACAGAAAAACCAAATCATCCCATATCCCTTATCTCCTCTATTGTTGTCCTCTAGTATTGGTGTGGTATGCCTGTCACTGTTGATGAAATAATAAGGTATTACGGTTAACTCTAGTCCATAGCTTACAAAGGTATTTTCCCCATATATCACTTATATTAACTCTTTATACAAGCATTATATATTTGTACTAGTTCATACAAGAAATTGATTATATTTGTAGTGTTAATTGGTGACTTACTATTTCTCTATCAACCGCTTTCAACCAAATTCATCTACAATAGAGAACTATTACTTATAATCCCAATAACAAGCTCCCCTCACCTCTACACATTTCCAAACATTTAAGTTCAACCTTGTTGAAAATTCTCTGTGTAATAAGTAATTGTCCCCCCTCTTCTCTAACTTCTGGCTATTTCTATGTACCCTATATTCTATGATTTAAGACTAGTTTATATATTCTATTTATGCTTGTAATTGATACTTTTATCTATATATAGGGTCTTTCTTTGTTCCTCCTAAGATTATTTGACTTTTAGTCTGTTTTTTCTGCTGATTATTTAACCATCACTACTCTGTTTTGTTTACAATATTCATGGGATACTTTTTCATCCTTTCACTTTTGACTAATTTGTGTCTTTGAATTTAAGGTGTGTCACTTGTAAGTAGAATAGAGTACTCCCTTCCACATCACAGGGGTTAGGGAGCAAGTAGTGCCCCCACAATGAATAAAATCTGCCTCCCACAATATATAAAATCTGCATACAATTTTTTGGTCCTCTACTCATACCAGAGAAGAAGCCTGAATTTTTTTTCTCTTTACAATAACTTATTGGCATTGAAAGATAACATGTATTGATATTACATAATACTATACATAAATTTTATGCATTTCTGAGTTCCTAGACAGTTTCTATGTTGTCTACTGGCCTTCATGTGTCAGCTGCAGCTTCTGCATAACTCCACTAAGGTCCCATTTAATTTGTTATGCTAACCTGTGATATATTGAATACATGATGGAGAAAGTCATGATGTATGTGGGATAACTTGAATATTTAAGACATTTACTTTTTTAAAACATGGCCAGGCACTGGGAAATGAACTCAGGACCCTTGCATGGCAGGCAAGAATGCTGCCACTGAGCCTTTGCAGCCTGCCCTAAGACAGTTACTTTTTAAATAACTCCTGGCAATTCAACACTTCTGAAAATTTTGGTTTTTGGTTTTCGTAAGTCATAATTTTTTGTACATCAATTATTTCATTACTTCCTCCTTTTTAATTTAGTTGATCTTTTTTAATGAACCACTACAGAAATACTTCTCATTTCCTTTTTTGCATATTTTTCTGGTATTTTCTTTGTGATTACCATGGAGTCTAATTTAACATCCTGTATCTAATAATCTTTTTAGATTTTGATACCAACTTAACTTCAAGATCATCCAGAAACTTTGTTTCTGTATTTCTCTATTCACCATTCTTTATAAAGTTCTTGTCCCAAATTATGTGTTTATTCAATTTGAATCTGAAATCATGCATTTTTCATTACTTTAATGCATTTGGCTGCTATATTCTGCATGTGGAGTTGCAGACCAAAAATACAATAAAATAGTACTGAAATTTAAAATTACTAACATAATTTCTTTACTGAAGATCTTTTCATGCTTCTTTAATCATCTATCTTGTGTCCTTTCCTTTCAGTCTTAAGAACTCACTTTGGTTTTGCTGATAGGACAGATCAAATGATGCATACTCAGCTTTTGTTTATCTGAGAATATCTTAGTCTTTCCCTCAGTTTTGAAAAATATCTTCTCTAGATATAAACAGTGTTGCTTTATAATTTTTTTATGTACTTTATAAATTTTTTCCAGTACCTTATGGTGTCCAAGGTTTATTTCTTTTGCTTTTAAAGCACTTTTATGGAGATATATTCACACACCATATTGGTGTATATTCACATAACATACAATCCATCCAAAGTATATAATCAATGGCTCTCACAGTATAATCAACAAGAATTGTGTATTCATCATCACAGGCAATTTTAAAATACTTTCATTCCTCCCAAAAGAAAATATGATACACCCTATAGCCCTTTATTATTGAAACAGCATTGGTGTGGTGTCTATTTTACACTTGATAAAAGAATATTAAAATATTATTATTAACTGTAGTCCATAGTTTGTTTTAGGCATAGTTCTTCCCAACTATCACCCTATTAGCATCTTGTTATAATGACATACATTTGTACTAGTTCATAAAAGAATATTCTTATATTTTTACTGCTAACCACTGTCATCAGTTTTATCTAGCTTTCCTCCTAGTGACACACATGACACTAAATTTCCCCTTTTAACCACAATCACATAATTCAGCAGTGCTAATTAGAACCACAGTAATATAGTACCATCATTGCCTTTTATCCATTTCAAATTATTATGAATCAAAGTAATAAAAGTTCTACCAAAAATATGCACCAGCTCCCCATTTTCTACCCTCCTGTGTCCTGGTACCTTATAGTCTAGATTATGACTCTGATTTTGTTTATTGTTAGTTCATATTAGTGAGATCATAAAATATTTGTCTTTTTGTGTCTGGCTTACTTCACTCAGCATAATGTACTCAAGGTTCATGTTGTTGTTACAGGCATCAGAAATTCATTCCTTCTTACAGATGAATGATATTCAATCCTGTTTATCGTTTATCCCTCATCAGTTGATAAGCATGAGTTGTTTCCATCTTTTGGCAATTGTGAATAGTCCTGCTATTAGCATCAGTGTGCAAATGTCTGTTCATGTCCCTGCTTTCAGTTATTCTGGGTATATACACAGTAATGGTATCACTGCCTCATATGGCAGTTCTATATTTAGTTTCCTGAGGAATAGAAAAACTGTCTTCCACAGCAGCTGCACCATTTTACATCCCCACCAGCAGTAAATGAGTGCTCCTATTTCTTCATATCCTCTCCAACATTTGTATTTTTCTTGTTTTATTTAAATATTGGCCATTCTAGTAGGTGTGAAATGATATCTCATAATTTTGATTTACATTTCCCTAATAGGTAGTGATGCTGAACATGCCTTTGTGTGCATTTTAGCCATTAATAGCTCCTCTTTTGAAAAATGTCCACTGAAGTCTTTTGCTCATTTTTTTATTGGATTTGACATTTTATCATTGAGTTGTATGATTTCTTTGTATAATCTGGATCATAAATTCTTATTGGATTTGTGATTTCCAAATATTTTTTCCATTGAGTAGGCTGACTTTTCACATTCTTGGCAAAGTCTTTGGAAGCACAAAAATATTCAATTTTAAGGATGTTCCATTTATGTATTCTTTCTTTCATTGCTTGTGGTTTTTGGTGTAAGGTCTAATGAACCTTTATCCACCACAGGTTCTGCTTATATTTTCTTCCAGGAACTTTATGGTCCTATCACTTTCATTTGGTCTTTTATCCCTTTTGAAGTAATTTTTGTATCAGGTGTGAGATACTCATCCTCTTTCTTTGTTTGGATATAGATGTTTCCCAGTTTTTCCAACATTTGTTGAAGAGACTGTTCTGTCCTAGTACAGTGGACTTGTCAGACTTGTCAGAAATCAATTGTTCAAAAATGTGCAGGTCTAATTCTGAACTCTCCATTGCTTCCATTGATCAGTATGTTTATCTTTATGTCAGGTCCAGGCTGTTTTCATCATTGAATTTTGCAATGAGCTTTAAAGTTAGGAAGTGTGTGTCCCCCAGCTTCTTTCTTCTTTTTCAAGATGTTTTTGGCTATTCTGTGCCTCTTAATCTTCCAAATGAATTGGATAATTTCTTTTTCTTCTTCTTCAACATCAGCTGTTAATATTTTGATCAAGATTGCCTTGAATTTGTAAATCAATTTTGGTAGAAGTGACTTTTTAACAGTATTTATTCTTCTAATACATGAACATGGAATGTCCCTCAATTTATTTTGTTCTTCTTTGAATCCTTTTAGCAATATTTTGTTGTTTTCCAAATACAGGTCCTTTATATACTTAGTTAACTTATTCCATGATATTGATTCTTTTAGTTGCCATTGTAAATGGAATATTTTTAGTCTTGATTTCCCCTTCAGAATGCTCACTACTAGTGTATAAATACACTACTGATATTTGCATGATGCTCTTGTATCTCATCACTTTGATGAACTTATTTATTAGCTCTGGTAGTTTTGTTGATTTTTTGAAAATTTATATAAATGGGATCATATTATCTGCAGAGTGAATGTTTTAATTCTCCCTTTATAATATGGATCTCTTTTATTTCCTAATATCTCTAGTAGAACTTTAAGCATGATGTTGAATCACAGTAGTGGATGTGGGCATCATTGCACTGTTAAAACATTAGAGGGAAAGCTTTCAGTTTTTCACCATTATGTATGGTGTTTATGTGGGTTTATCATATATGCCCTTTATCATGTTGAGGAGCTTTTTTATTCTCATTTTTGGAAGTATTTTACTGAAGCATATTCAGTTTTGTCAAATGCATTCTGTGCATTAACTGATATGATCATGTGAATTTTTGCCTCCAAGTTTTACATGTATTATATTGTTTTTCTTGTATTGAGCCAAACATTGTATTTTTTTCTTGTATTGAGCCAAACCTTGTATTTCTCAGATAAAACCCACTTGGTTGTGGTATCTAATTCTTTTAATATACTGTTGGATTTGACTAGAAAGTATTTTGTTGAGGATATTTGAATCTATATTCATTAAATAAATTGGTTTATAATTATTTTTTTCTTGTAGCATTTTTACTTGGTTTTGGTCTTAGGATGATGCTCGAATAGTAGAATGAATTAGGCAGTGTTCTTCAATTTTTTAAAGAGTTTGAGCTCAACTGATACTAAATACTTCATGGAATGATTGGTTGCATCCACCTATGAAGCCATCTGGTCCTGGGCTTTATCTAGTGGGGAGGATTTTGATGATAGACTCAGTCTCTTTCTTTGTAACTTGTCTGTTGAGGTATTCTGCTTCTTCTAGAATCAGGGTAGGATTCATATAATTTTAGGAATTTGTCCATTTTATCTAAGGTGATAATTATTTGGCATGCAGTTGTTCTAATATGCTCTTATGTGCCTTTTAATTTCTGTGAAGTCAGTAATAATGTCACCCCTCTCATTTATGAGTTTATTTGCATCTGCCCTGTTATTGATTTTTCAGTCTAATGAAGTTTGTTAATTTTAATGATCCTCTCAAAGAACCAACTTTTGCTTTTATTGAGTCTCTATTGTGTTTGGTTCTCTGTTTCATTTACTTCTGCCCTAATCTTTGTTTCTTTCCTTCTGCTTGCTTTGATATTAATTTGCTATCATTTCTCTAGTTTCTTCAAGGTCTTTCATTAGGTGTTTATTTTAGTACTTTTGCACTTTTTATTGTGGGTGTTTAGGGCCACAATTTTCCTTCTTAGCACTGCCTTCACTACATTCCATAAGTTTTGATGTGTTTTGTTAACATTTTCATTTGTCTTGAAATATTTACTGATTTCTCTTGCAATTTCTTATTTGACCCACTTAGTTTTAATTGTTTCTAAAACAGAAGAAATTAATGTCACTAGTAAATAAAAAGTGTACAGTATTAAAAAAATTTTATGATTTAATTCAATAAAAATTAAGAAATTTCATTTTAGAGTTTTGGAATGCTCACTCTAAGTGTGGATAAACAAATATAAATATAATAATTTTTAAATAAATTTCCTACTCACTATTTCTAATTCAAATACAAATATTTAGGGTTAGTACAAAAAAAGAAACAAGTCAAATAGTTGGAAAAGTTTCCCCAACTTGATGAAATACTGGAGAATGTCTACAAAACTGACAGGTTACCCAATCATGGCTCATAATATAAACACATACATTCTTTCAAAATATAACAGTAAAAGATGGGCAGGAATTCTTGCATGTAGGAGCTAGCCATAGATGAATAAAAATGTAGACTGTGATGAAGACATATATTAAGTGAAAGAAGTCAAAGTCAACACATTTCATATTGGGTTACAGTATGGAGTCAATAGAAACTATGTGATGAGATGGGATGAAATATATTACAAAGAACATACCTACCCTCTTGACCTTGTGGAGGTGTTACAAACTTTTTAATGTTTCCAAATCATTCAAGTGTCCATTCATTCAAAAATATTTTTCTACAAAAAATATTATACAAATTATCAACAGAGCAAATGTAGTGATTTAAGTCCTTAGTGCCTTTGGGATGTGTGAATGCTCTGCTCAGGCTTTCCATCTGAATCTCTTAAAGAGCCAACAAAAGTGGATGTTATACATCCTCAATGCCACTTTAATACATAAAAGCATTCATTGCCATGTGAAAGCAGGCTTGTCATTTCCCAGCTCTTCCTCTCTGTGGACAGATCTGCTTAGTGCTGCAGTTCAGTGTTAGGTATCTCTTTGTTTCCACACAAAAACATGTTACCAATAGCTCTGTTAGTAAAAAAATCAACTATCCACTCACCAGTCATTAGTCTTCCTTTTACTCAATAATGCAGTGTTTTAAAGAGATGTTATTAAGTGGCTCCTCTTAAATCCCAGTAGCAGAAATGGGCTTGGTGTTGGCCCAGGTATTAAAGGGAAAAGAATGGACAATTGAACGAAAAAATTCTTTCTTCCTTTCTGCTTACTTTCTAGCAAAGCATAGATAGAAAAACAAAGACAAATCCTGTAGAAAACAAAATCTCTTTAATATGAATGAAGCAATATCTCAAATTACAAATTATAAATCTACCCTCTCATATTGGATCATTGTGGCAGTTTGAAAAGATGTATGTACCCTAGAAAGGTTATGTTTTAATACTAATCTCATTTTGTAAAGGCAGCCATTTCTTCTAATCCCTATGTAGTACTTTGCATCACAAATTTTAATTAGATTATCTTCATAGAGATATGACTCACTCAAGAGTGGGTGTTAAACTGGATTAGGTAGAGACATGTCTCTACCCATTCCAGGTGGGTCTTGATTACTGGAACTCTATAAAAGAGGAAACATTTGGGAGAAACCTGGAGATTCAGAGAGAGAAAGAAGGATGACAGAATGCCACAGAACCATGAAGCAGAGTCCATTTGCTAGTGACTTTTGGAAATGAAGAAGAAAAATGCCTCCCATGGAGCTGGAGAGGAAGTTAGCAGATCATGCCATGTTCACCATGTGCCCTTCCAGACAAGAAAGAAACCCTGACTGTGTTCACCATCTGCCTTTCTATTTGAGAAAAGAACTCTGAAGTTCATTGGCCTTCTTGAATCAAAGTATCTTTGCCAGGATGCTTTAGATTGGACATTTCTATAGACTTGTTTTAATTGGGACATTTTCTCAGCCTAAAAACTGTGAACATGCAACTTATTAAATTCTCCTTTTTAAAAGCCATTGATTTTCTGTTATATTGCTTTCTGGCAGCTAGAAAATTAGAACAATCATATATCAAAGCAAAACATTTTATTGATGTTCAACATCTGATATATCCAAAAATTCAGTAATATTAATGATAGAATGGAATCCACAAGTATAGAAGAAATTTACACATGAAAGCAGTACATCTGAACAGTGAATAAAATTAAACCAATACTATAGGATAATTTTTGCCTCATTTTGTGGAAAATACCAGTTAAACAATATGCATACTTACCTTATGAAGATAAAACAAATACAATGAAAATATCATTTGAAGAAAGACATAGAGGTCAATTAAGAGAGAAGGAGAAAATAAATTATTTTATATCTATAAAAAATAGAAGAAATACTAATATGCAGACAAGTTGCCAAAATAGTGCTGTCTGCAGTAAAGATAGTATTCCATCCCTGCATATATCTCTGCACAGTCCATTACAGAAACCATTTCCCACATGTACATAATGAGATTTTAAAATTTGATTGACGCTATTGAGGAGCTTAAATTTTAGTTTTAATTGATTGTGTTAGCATCAATGTAAATTTAATAGCAAACTGAGACTAGTACTTATGGTATTGCACAGCACAGATCTAGAATCTTGGAGGGGACTGATAAAACTGGTGTTTCTGAGGAACTGAACTTTTAGTTTTGCTTTATTTTCTTAAAGTCAATGTAAATGTAACACTAATTCAAATCTAGGGCTTACAGTATTGCACAGCACAGGCATAGAATCTTGGAGAGGACAATTAAAATTACTGAAACATATTCAAAGCTCAAATGGTAAAAGGACTCATTAAAAATAGGAAATGTAGATAATGAGGTAAAATTTACTTTGATACAACAAATGTCTGAATATAAGCTGGGCTTATGAAAATATAGGTGAATGTGGTATGCTCACAACTTACTGCTTGGAAACTCAGATGATCCTCCAAATTTTAAGACACGGGTCAACCAATTTCTCAAAAAGATTTCAGAGGAAAGCACTTTGCTCTTCTCTCTAGTTTCCACACTTTCTAGCTTATTTTCATCATACATAAACCTGTATTTTGCATTCTATTTAAAAACAGTTAATAAATCTAAGAAGGGCTACATTCCAGGGGTCACACCCTGATTACAAATATAATAAACCCAGTTAGGGCTTCATTCTGTAGATGCACATTCTTCATCTTGATAGGCTTTGCCAGAAAATTATGAAATTAGAACTCCTATATGATGTTGGGGAATATGGATATGAGGCCATTTTGGAGGGCAGGAAAAAGATTCATACATTCCTTAATTCTTTCATAAGTGTTTCTGACTTGATTATCATGTAAGAAATAATTTTAGTGCTGGAGATAGAGAAAGGAGACAATGACACTGACTAGATACACTGTAGACAACATGCCAGAGTTCCCTCAAATAAATTTGGAAATATCAATAATTGGAAGATTGTGTTAGTTTGCAAGCTGCTGGAATGCAATATACCAAAAGTGGAACATCTTTTCAAAAGGGGAATTTAATAAGTTACAAGTTTACAGTTATAATTCTATGAAAATGCCCAAATTAAGGTGCTAACAAGAGGGTAGCTTTACTCAAGAAAGACCAAATTGTCTGGAACACCTGCTGGCTGGGACATCATGTGACTTGCAACTGCTGGTCCCCTTCTCCTGGGCTCTGTTATTTTCGGTCTCTACATGCATGGGTTCTTCACTGCTGCTCTGGGGTTCGTTTTCATCTCTTGGCTTCTCTTGGCTTTCTCCAGATTCTGTCTTGCTTAACATCTCATGGCAACATCTACTGGGCTCCAAGCATCTCCAAACATTTGTCTCTATTCTCTGAAGCAACTGTTCTCCAAGCATCTACATCTGCTTTCTCTGTCAGCTCTGAGGTTTCTGTCATTTCTTTCTCTTTCTGCAATATGTTTCCTCTTTTAAAAGACTTCAGTAAACTAATCAAAACCCACCCCAAATGAGCAGTTACATCCCCATTTAATAAATAGGTGACACCCACAATTAGGCATGCTTCATCTCTGTGAAGATAATTTAATCAAAGCTTGTGCCTTACAGTATTGAATTATATTAGAAGAAATGGTTGCTCCCACAAGATTAGATCAGGATTAAAACATGGCTTTTCTGGGATGTATAATACTTTTAAACTGGCATAAAGATGAATAAATAAGGACATTTCAGAATGTAAAATGATCTGAACGAAATAAAACAGGCACCTGGGATAAAGAAGGGAGGATGGATGTTGTACGTTAAAAGCCAAATAGCACTCCCTTGATTAAGTTATGAATGTTGTTTATTCTATCAAAATGGGATGATAATTTTATAGTTGCTTTTTGTATTTTTTGGTTTTCTTTGTTTTTCTTTTTTTTCTGTGTTTCATTTTTTATTGTCTACAATTGTATTTGATTAGTAGAAATTAAGTGAAAATTCTAGCACTTAGCATGGTTGTAGTACATAAGTTTAGAGCCATTTCATTTACAAAATTAACATTTGAAAGGAATTCTAGAGCTTTTTTCTTCATTTTGTATTTTTCACTTTTTTACTCTTGTGTGGTTTTTTGCATGATGTGAATATGACAAACAAAAGTTAATTGAAATTTTAATCTGTTAATGTTCATATTCACATGGATACATTAAAATATGTTTTATGTTTCAAAAGTAAATTGGATTTCCTTGACTTGTGTTTATCCCTTTTTTTTGATGGAGCTGAATCCACATGACATCAAATGAACTATTTTGAAGTGTACAGTCAGTGGCATTTACTATATTCACAATGTTGTACATTGGCTTTATCTAGTACCAAAGCACATTTGTAATCCTCAAAGGAAACCCCATATCTACCATTATCAACCCCAATTAAACATTAATCTTTCTGTCTCCATGGATTTGCTTACACTGGCTATTGCATATCAATAGTCATTAAGATATGTGAACTTTTAGGTCTGCCTTCATTAACTTAGCATGTTTGTTTATTTGTTCATTGTTATATGATTTGATTACTTCTTTCCTATTTCTGGCTGAATGGTATTCCATTGTATGGGTATAATACATCTTCTATTCTGTTTTATGGAAGAGTTTGAAAAGTACTGGTGCCAGTTCTTTAAATGTTTTATTGATTTCAACAGTGAGGATGTCTTGATTTTTTCTTCATGGGGAGTTTTTTGGTTTCTGATTTAAATTCTTTGCTTATTATAGTTCTGTTAAAATATTTTATATTTTCTTGAGTTATTTTGGAATTTGTTTATTTCTAGGAATTTTTTCCATCCACACTATTTTGTTTGTTGAATTACAATTATTTATAGGATCCTCATTCAATCCCCCACTTTAATTTCTCATTTTTGTTACTGGTGTTTGTCAGTTGAGGTAAAGTCTTGGCAATTTTATTGATGTTTCAAAGAATCATGTTTTGGTTTTGTTGATTTTGTCTTTTGTTTTCTCTTCTGCATTCTGTGTTTGTCCACTTTAATCTTTATTATTTTCTTCTTTCTCATAACTTTGTGCTTAGTCTGCTCTCCTTTTTATAGATCTATACAATGCATAACATGTAAAGTTAGATAATTAGGAATCGTTTCTCTTTAGAAAAGTAGGGATTTCAAGATACAATTTGCTTGAACACTGCTTTGTTTTCACCCCACAAAGTTAGTATGTTGTATTATCATTTTCATTCATCTCAATATATTTGGTAATATCCCTTGTAATTGGTTTTTCACCCACAGTTTATTAAATGGATGTATTTAATTTCCACACTTTTGTAAATTTTCTAGTTTTCCTTATGTTACTGACTTATGGTTCATTTCATTACTGTTTGGGAATATACTTTGTGTGTTTCGGTCTTTAAAAATTTTATAGACTTCTTTTGTATCTAGATATATGGTCTAATCTTGAGAATATCCCATGTGAGCTTGAAAAGAATGGATACTTGCTTCTGTTTTTGCAACGTGCTTTGTATAGTTCTCCTAGATCTAGGTGGTTTATAGCATTAAGTCCTCTATTACTGATAATAGTCTTATATAGCACAATCAACCCCTCTTTATCTTATTGTCACAACTTACAATTTTATATATTTTGTTCCCAAAAACATAAGCAATTGTCTCCAAGTCATATTGAGAAAAAGAGGTTTCACATGCAAAAAAATTCATTAATACTAGCAGTCTTAGTTTACCAGAGCTGCCATAACAAATGCTGGCTTAAGCAGCATGCATTTACTGTCTCACAGTTTTGAAGGCTGGAAGACTAAAATCAAAGTGTCAGCAAGTTCATGCTTTCTGTCATACTTGGTAGAATTGTGGTGATGGAATTCCTCTGTCACATGGTGATCTCTCTCCCTTCTCTGGCTTCAATGTCTGGTTCTTTCCTTCCCATCTCCATGTTCAATTATCTTTGCATATGGAGTATCTCCTATTGGGTTCCAGCCCAAATTCATTCCATTCTGCCAAAGGATATTCACAGATCCTATTCACAAGTGAGTCCAGACCCTGACTTACCTTAGAATATTTGAAGATACCATTTTCAAGTGCGTTTCACCAACATGAGTGTTCACAAAGACTTGAATATGTTCTTTATGCATAGAGCATTTCATCTGAAAAGCACACATGTAAAACTAAACACCTTTCCCTGTCTTAGTATATTGGTTCTGTTGGCGTATTCCCTTATGCTTAGCTAGGCCCTTTAAACAACTACCTTTGTATTCAATTCCTAATTTGCTAAACTTTAATCATCACACTGATGTGACATCATAGATTCTTCTTGGTCCTTTTCTGAATGAGCACAAATGCTTTCAAGACACATGCTTGGCTTTCTTGATTCCCCTTAAAAACAAGTTTTTCTAAATATTTATTCTCTAAAATAGGCCTCTTCAGCTTTCCTAGACAGGATTTTGATGTGTTTATTGTTTACTTACCCAGGCAGCAGAGATTTCTCATTCTCATTCTCATTCTAATGTTTTCAAGGACCATCTTCCAATTTGCCACTCTTTTTGCCAGGACAGATTTCTAAGACCAAAGAAAGGGAACAATCTTGCATCTAACCTTCAAGAAATGTCCTGAGAAGTTAAATGAGAAAGGCACAGTTTTCTGAGATCTAAATCTCCCTGCCCCCTCTGGGGAACACTGGAACTAGATGTTGCTGTCTTCAGAACCATCCCACACTTGAGATGTGGGATTATAGGGCTAAGTAGAAATGCTGTAAAGTCTCTCCTCATTTGTTACCTTTTTGATTTAGCCTTCAATGTGGTTGCTGTAAACCTGTGACTCTTTGTTATGATAAATATGATTTTGATAGTTTATGCTTTTTAGTCATTGTTTCTGAGGACAGAAGATCCATTGGAGCTTCCTAATCTGATGTCTTTGTTGATATTGTGAGCTGCACAATTTCAAGTGAGAACATCACCCATATTAAATTATTGCTTCTAAGGCAATGGATTTTTTTTTCTGTACACTAAGTTCTACTGCAGCCTTATGCACAAGAGACAAAAGGTGAAAGCAACCCAAGTGCCCATCAACATATGAATGGCTAAACAAAATGTGGAATATCCATACAGTGGAATATTATTCAGCCATAAAAAAGGAATGAGGTTATGATTCATTCCAAAATATAAATGAACCTTGAAGATGTCAGGTTGAGTGAAATAAGCCAGACACAAAAGGACAAATAGTGTATGATCTCACTTATATTAATTAATAGAATATGTTAATTCATGGAGGACCAGTTGCTGGGACCCTGGGGATGGGGGAAGGCAGGTGTTAATGCTTAATTGGTACAGAGTTTAAGACAATGGATTTTGAGGCATCTGCACATTAACATTATTTGTCTTCCATTTACTATGATATCTAGAATCCATTGCCAGAAATTCTGATTTAATTGTCCTTGGTTTTGAAATTAACATTTAGAATTTAAAAGATCCCAAGATTATTGGAATAAGCATTAAATTTTGAAAACTACTTCCATAAAGAAGTGGAGACCAAAACAGGACCTTGCAACTTTCAGTGTGAGGTACACATGCCCTTTGTTTCACACATCTTAAAAGCATGCTAGAAGAGCAAATTTAAAGGGTCCTCCGTGGACCCACTAAATCAGGAACTGAATTTTACAAGATCGCAGAGATTCATGTGATTGTTGAAGCATGAGCAGCATTGGTTCTCAATTGTCTTCAGCTTCCCACACCTATGCAGAAAAGTGAGGATACTGCCACTGTCTCCTCCTGTTCATGTCCAAAAGCATCTCTGCTTAGAAGAGAAAATATAGATGGTTGCCAAGAAAAGTTAACATTTGGTAGTGAACTTTTCTCTCCAAAACTGTTTCCCTTCTTTTGGATGTTGGACCAAAATGAAATAGTCTTAGGTTGAGATACTGAATAATACAACCACCAATAGTGTAATAAACAAGAATTCCCCCATATCTTATTTCTTCACAGTCTCAACCTTATTTCTGAGAGGTATGTATTTTCAGTTATTTTAAGGCTTCTTTGTATTTTTCAGTTTTTAGTCATCTTTTTATTTTTAATTTTATCTTTCCAAATTTATACTCATCTTTAGATACCTCCATATATCAAATGATGAGTATTTTCATTTACACACTATACCTGCTCAACTCCTAGCCTGAACCATATCCCAAAATAATTATATCATGAATCTTGTTAAATGTAATTAGTGTTTATATTATTTTTGAATAGCTATAAAACCTTTATTGCTGTTTTGTAGGGTTTTTTCCCATTGAAAAATTATTCCGGAATCAACTGTTGTTTTTTTTTTTATTTTTTTTTTAAAGGAAAGACAGAGAGAAGGAAGGAAGGATAGAAGGAAGGAAGGAAGGAAGAAAGGGAAACATTTTTAAACATTTTCTTGTTTTATTGTATTCTGTTTCTCCGTTTTTGTTACATGGGCTGGGGCCGGGAATCGAACCGAGGTCCTCCGGCATAGCAGGCAAGCACTTTGCCCGCTGAGCCACCGCGGCCCGCCCTCAACTGTTGTTTTAATATGTCCTTTTCTTCACTTTCATTGCATCTAATCAATTATCATTCCATATGCAAAATAATTGTAAAATTAATCCCAATCCTTTAATTTCAAACTATAATCTATTATATCTAAATTTTTTCACCTGACAATCCTCCTTTTGGCAGCCCTCTCTATTGTTACTTCACTGCTGAGTTTTGTGGACCTGCTGGGACCTACATTCTAGTGCACAATTTCTCATGCTTTTGCATATTCTTTAGTTCTTCTTTGAATTGGTTGCCCAAATTGAGCAGTCCATGGTCTCACCATTTTTATACTTCTTCCTTCATAGTAACTTTTTTGCAATAACTTTCTCATCAGTTATTTGTAAATAGATAGAAACTTGGATATGACCCTGGATGCCTGCCTTTTCTTATTTGAACCTCACTTTTGATCAAATTTTGGTAATTTGACTATGTTAGAAAGACAGAAAATTAACAGACTCATTTTCCACTTAGAGTTTTATAATCTTTCTTTCATGAGGTGTGGATGCTAATTTCTGTGTTTACATTTATTATCTGTTTATATTTTTTATCTGCATTTCTTTTCATGTAAACCTTGAACATGCCAATATTTTTTAAATAGGGTAATACTGAAACTGTATCCATTTTCACAATCTTCTCCTACATCTTCATTATGATATTAGTCAAGATTTTGTAAACTTTTCTCATGGGTCTGACTAGTATATTTTCTTCACAGCAGGGTTCAGACCAGAATGCAGTGCCTCTTCAAGAGAGCAGAGTCTTTTCGGTCTCTGGTTGTTTTGACGAATTGGATGAGAATCTTTATAAACATATGATGCAGTTGCTTGAATTAGGATCATGAATCTATATCTTTTGTAGTCTCACTCCTGCAGGGATCCACAGCATTGAGACTACTTATCAGGGAGACAGATGGTTATTGATGTTGCAGGAAAGTAGCAGGAAGATTGGAATTGTCATGAAACATTTTCAGTCTCAAAACCACCCATGAGCTCACATAGTTACTGAATTTAGGCCGTAAGTGCTTTACTATTATGCCAGTTTACCCATAGAGAGACTTCGATTCCTTGCTTTACCTGAAATGGTGGCCTTAGGGGTCATGTGGTGATATTGGAGTCATATTTATTCCCAAGCAGTTTGTGTGTACCTGATCTCAGCAGCACATGTATAACCTCACTTGTTCTGTGGGGTGGCCATAGGCTCTATTGTATTAGTGACTTGTTCACGCGGTCACCTATTCCTGGGATTCCTTATGACAACAATACCCTGCATGGCCTTCTTTTAGATACTCACCTAGGTTTTAATAGTTTGAATATTGAAGCCCAACCTTGTTACCTATCAAGAGCCTGACAAAACCTCTGTGTTTTCACCAAAGTATGCACCACTAGTAATACATTTTTCTTAACTCTCTTGACCCAAATGTACTCCAGAAGGGCTGGTATCAATTCTGCTTATCTCAGGATTGTATATCACATGTGGCATGTGAAAAGGCTCAGAAACTCTGTTGAAAAAATGACAGATATGTTGATTTAGGCATTTGTTCTTTACTAATGCCCATGTTTTGGAAATCATGTTGAGGGAAACCACTTGTAAGCATTTGAGAAACTCTGAAGAAGTCAGTTCCCAGTCAAGAAATGCCAGCAATTAGTTGGGCAGTGGCTGGAAACCTCCAGATGTAGTTTTATTGGTGATTAAACAAAAGCCATCAGTGTTCACTGTCACAAACTGAACTGGTATAGCCAAGGATGGGACAAAAAAAGAGAATTGTTTGACCCCACTTGTTTGAATTTGTCAGGACTTAAGACTATTTTCAGGTTAAAAATCATTTAGGACATAATCTAAGCCATAGCAATGACAGTGAATTTTCATAAATAAACAATTATACAAAGCATATTTTTGTCTCATGCTCTTTGGGGACCTATTAAATGAGTTGAAAGATTTTTCATTTTATTAAAATTATTTTCAGATTTCATATCTAAAATAATTAAGAATATTGTTTGATTCTTAGTTTAAACTATGACTTCTATTGTGATTATCCCTTTTTAGCTATTTTAATAAACTGTTCAGATTTTTCAATATTGTAGAATTTATCAGGATAATATTGACATTTTCTGAATTCATCATATGAGGTTTTTAATTTTGTTGGAATTATTCTTTCAAGGAATATTTCATTGACTTGAAGACCTTTGATAATATTTCAAAGTTTGAAAAACTATGAATTTTCCTTTTCCTCTTTAAGGATTGTTCTGTTGCCTATGATTGGTATATTTTAATCAGGATTCACACATTTCCACATAATTCTGTTCAAACAGAATTCAGTGTTTCCTAATTTGATGCAATATGTTAGACCTAAACTTCATACTTCTCATAAAGAGGGCCTGACTGATCATTCCCTGAACACAGAAAAATTATTTGTCTAAAACTTAAATAATAATTCATTGCTGCTATTATAAATAAACATGTTAATTGAATATCTTTATTGAGCTTATTTAAAAGCACTCTGCATCAACTATTTATTTTACCATTCAGAATAAGAAGTTGATTAAAATACCACCTACGTTTTTCAGATGAACAAATTAGTTTTCCTTGGCACAAATAGGTCATATTTAGTGATGTTTGAATTTATTCTGTGGCTGTACAAGCATGAGTTGCATTTGGCCACAGGGATCATTATATTCAGTCCTGGCCTTCAGATACACTCAGTCTTAAGGGTCCTTTGCTGTTTAGTAGCATGCTTATTTCTGGTGTATCTTAGCATTAGGTGTCTACCACCCTCTGTAATAACTGTCAATAGTTGAGACCCCCTAAGTGGCATATTGAAGGTTTCCAAGCTGCAATGGCCCTCAGAAAAAATTTTTACTGGAGAGATAGGCCCTTTTGGATTGAAGTTTCTGGTTCCCAGAAGGAAATTCTTTTACTAAGTTACATTGTAATTATTCCCCTGTATATGAGGCTGTGAAACCAGGTTATCTGGGGGCATTTCTCAAAAATTTCAGGCAATCCCATTAGGTCTTTCAGGTCAATTCCATTCCCCAGGCCTGATAAATACTCTTTTACACCCTTGCCATATTCATGGATCTCCACATTCTTGCCATTCCACTCAAATTCAGCAGCTCGTTTGAAATCTATTTGAGAAACAAAACAGGTACTTTTGGAGGTAGGTATTTTAAGGCATTAAGTTTGAAAATATTCTTCTGCTGGCATCTCTTCATAGAAGCTGAGGTATCATCCATTATCCCAGTTGACTTCTTTACTTCTAACTTTGTGTTTGATTCTCATCCCTTGCTAAAGTATCATGAATTTTATATCATTATTTATAAATAATATATTTTATCTTAGAATCTACTCCATTTAAAATCTGATCCAGGCTCTTTGAATTTCAACATGTTCTAAAGTCTTCCATTCTGAAACTTGATGAGCAGTTAAAACATTTTTGAACTATTATTTACAGCTGCTGACCTCTAATGTACTTTTCAGTGCAAGTTGAGAGCAGAGTCCATACATCAGATTCTCTCCTCATCCCACCCTTCTCACCCTCTCCAATCTGAGTCTTTATTCCCATTAATTCATGGACAACAGTTTTGATGATAGTAATATTTTCATCAGTATAGCAGACTCATGAGATTTTTCAGCCCTCATCTTATTTAATCCTCAGCAGAATTTGAGTAATTACTGCTTATGAAATCTTTTTTCTCCAGACAATTTTGGCTATTCTCACAGGTTAGATATCCAGAACCTAATATGTAGGATATTTCTTTGGAAGTGCTGTTGTGATAAATGTGGAAAGGAGAGGAAATAAAGAAATCCTGGGCAGAGGGGAAATTGAATCTGCAAAGCAACCTTATTACTGATATGGCCCAGTATATAAGCCATAAACTAGAATGGCCATAACTACATACCCCCAGGCCTCTCTTCCTGAAGGAATCTGCAAGAGGAAGTATATTTACACATAATGTTACCATGGCTTCAGGTGTTCTTGGGGCCAATCAGTATCCTTCTACCTTGTACATTCTAGATTTCCCTCACCAACAAATGGCACCTCTTTCAGTCTTAGGTCTTACCCTTGATAGGTCAGATCTCTTTGCCACAATACCTTGCTCAGGTAGGGTTTGTTAATTTTCCATTTATTAACAAAGTTTGACAGGAGAATATAGAGAGGTACCTAAGTAAATCATGTAGGTGTCAAACATATTCTTCCTTCCTTGTGTAATATAACAGCATACCTTCTTCTCCCTGATCAAATTAATCACTCTTACCAAGATAGGGATCCATATTCTTGCCTGTCAGGCCCTGATCATAAACAGCAAGAAGTACCCAACTGGGACTAAAGCAAAGAGTTCAATGGCAGCATTCTTGACCTTATGTCTTTCAAATAAATAATAGAATCAGTTTATCAATGTTTTCAGTGTATTCGGTGTGAATTTTGTACAGAATTTAATCATATTAATTTGCACACAACACATTAATTTATTGAACCATATTCTTCATGTTTGTAGAACTATATAAATTTTATTGCTACTTTTTCAAATTGGCAAACAATGATGAATTGCCTCTTTGCCTGTTTTAAACTGTTGAGTGCCTCAGGAAAGAAAACTAGCAGACATCACCAAATGCCTTCCCAGCTGACAGAGAAACCCTGAACATCATCAGCCCTTTCTTGAGTCAAGAGATCTTTCCCTAGATGCCTTAGTTTGGTCATTTTATGGCCTTGAACAGTAGTTTTCTAAATTAATAAATTACCTTTATGAAATCTAAACCATTTCTGGTATATTGCATTTCTAACACAGTTAACAAACTAAAACAGTTATTGGTAAAAGAGATGTAGATATCAGCGGTTTTGAAAGGCCAAATATTTTTGAAATGACTTTTTAAATGGATAAAAGGGGATTCTGGAAGACTTGTGAGGACCTTTATAGAGAAGGCTTACATTGTTTAAAGAGACTGTTGGCAGAAATGTGGACTCTAAAGATACTTCTGATTAAGGCCTTAGACAGAAATGGTATATGTGTTATTCCAAACTGGAAGAAAGGTGATCCTTGCTTTAAAGCGGCAGAGAATTTCACCAAATTGAGTTCTGGTTGTGAATGGAAGGCAAAATTTAAAAGCCACAAGCTAGGATACTTAGCTGAAGAGTTACACAAATGTGGAAAGTGTGGCCTGGTTTCTTCTTGCAGGTTATAGTGAAATGTGACAGGAAAGAGATAAGCCAAGATCTGAACTCTTGTGTACAAAGAAACTAGAAATTGATGGTCTGGAAAAATCTGTGATTCCAGAAAGGGAGACCCAAGATAAGAGTGCCTCATGTGAGGATTTTACCAAACATGGAACTTCTAAGCTACTACAGAAAAAGCAAGGATTGGAGATGGAATTATCCAGGGAAGATTTGTGGAAAGTCCTATCAACTGATAGGTATGATCCCAGTATTCTGCCTAGAAAATCAACAAGATTTGACTATTGATCAACAAGAGTTGTCTTTCCATATACAGTCTGCACTAAAAGGAACAGAAAAGGGACAGATTGAAGGAAAAATAACTTCAAAGGCAGAACCATGGAAGCTAAGGTCTAAAACCAAGAAAACTCAGGCCAGGAAAACAGGTCTGCATGCATTTGGAGAGTGTGACTTTGCCCTGAAAGCAGAGGGCAGGTCTTCTGCCTCAATGTTCAGGAAGAGTTTTAGTGACTGGGCCTCGGAGAGGGTGGAGGTCATTGCTTGGGTTTGGGGAGGGCCTTGTTGCTCCTCTATTTTTCTAAGGGGTTTTAGAGTGTGCTCCAGAGATGACAGAGAACCCAGGTGCTCTCCCAATGCTTGTTGAGAGTGGAAACAAGAAAATGGCACTCTCCCAAGTGTCCCCCAAGGTTCTACCCTTCACCTCAGTGTTTGAAGAGGGCAGTGTTTCTACTCTCTTGGAAAGGGTGGGACTGCTGCTTTCTAAAGCCCTGAGGATAAATGGCTCTCAGACTTTGAAATCTAATGTAGTTTGCCCTGTAGGTTTTTGAAACTGCTTGGGTCATTGAACTTTGTTTCCCTTGAATTCTTCTCAATGGAAATGATAATGTTGACCACATGACTGTGCCTCTTGTAAATTTTGGCAACAGATAACTTGTTCTGAGTTTTACAAGTCCAGGGGAGAATTTTGCCTTAAGACAGACTTCCTACAACTGAATTTGATGAGGTTTTTTTTTTTAACTGGTTCTGACTTTGTATTGTTAGGAAAATGCTTTAAAGCTTTGTGATATTGCAATGGAATGAATGTGTTTTATATATGGAAAGAATATTTGTTTTCTTTGGGGTCAAGAGGGCAGGATTTGCTGCTTTGAGTTGTTGTGTACCCCCCCAAAAAACATGTTCTTTAATCCCAATTCAGTATTTTTGGGTGAAATCACTTTTTATGCAATTTTATTGAGATGTATTCACACAGCATGCACCTATCCAGAGTATACAATTGAAGGCTCACTATATCATCATATAAAGCATCACTACATTCAATTTTTTAATCATCACATAGTTGTGTACTCATAACCATGATTAGTTTTAGAATATCTGCATCACTTCAGAAAAAGAAATGAAAGAAAAAATCATAAATTCCATACCCTTACCACCCTCCTCATTTACCACTACTATTACAATCTACCCAAAATTTTACCCCTCATCCCACCCATTATGCAATTATTTATGTCCTTAATTTTTACTCATCTGTTGGGTAGATTATTTTTTATTAAGGTGAATCCATGGAGACTTAAGCCACCCAGTTGTGGGTGAGAACTTTAATTAGTTGTTTCCATAGAGATGTGGCTCCATACATTCAAGCTGGGTCACCTACTGGAGTCTTTCAAGATAGAACCAATTTAGAAAATGCATCAGAGCCAACAGAGAGAGAAAAACTTGTGCAGAAAGAAAATACCCCTTGGGAAGCTCTCCAAAATCCAGAATCCATTTGAAAGGAGTATCAAGGAGAGAAAACTAGCAGACTTAACCATGTGCCTTCCCAGAAGAAAGGGAAACCTCAAACCTCCAGCACGGCAGGCAAAAATTCTGCCACTGAACCACAATTGCACTACTGAAGATTGGCTTTTAAAAAAATTTACAATACCAAATTTTGGCTAAAGTGGAGAGCAACTGAAACTCTCATGCATCACTGGTAAAAATGCAAAATTGTACAGAAAATTGGGATAAATCTGATAGCTGAAAAATTAAACACACATGTATCATATATATCATATGACCCAAATTTCCACACCTAGCCATTTATCTTAAAGAAATGAAAACCTAGGTTAACAAACAAATCTGTATACAAATGTTTATAGTGGCCTTATGCATAATTGCCCCAAATTGGGAAATAATCTAAGAATCCTTCAACTGGTGAATGGTTAAACTGTGGTACACTCATATAATGAAACACCACTCAGCAACATTACACATACAGCAAAGATGGATCTCAAATACATAATGCCAAGTGAAAGATGTCACATTCAAAATGCCTCATTCTGTATGATTCCATATATATGATATTTGCCTGCTCATGCAAAAAAAGCAAATGAATAGATTTTTATTTGAGTATATTTTTTTTAGCAAAAATATTTATCTTAAATAGACTACACTAAAGTTCACATCCTTAGAAGTGGTGGTTTATTACAAGCCTGTCCCGACCCGCAGGACAGTCAACAGGGTCCACCACCTGCTGAGGGAAGAAAGGCTATGGGACAGAGAGACACAAGAAGGACAGCAAGACAGGATTCTGATCAAGCTGAAAATTTTATTAAGCAATCCAGGTGTATATATACCGACTTGGGGAGGGAAGTAGGGTATGTGGAGCATTATGATAAGAGGGAGTTCGCGCCGGCGGGAAGGGTTGGTTAGATGATTGGTGGAGAGTTCGCGCCGGCGGGAAGGTCTTGGCAGGAACCTATTTCTGTGAAGAACCTTGTTGTATTATGTAGATGCTATTGCATCAGCCGGGGTGGCCATGTTGGCTTAATCACCATCTTAGGTTAGCCTCTGGTCCCCAACATCTCCTCCCTTTGTTTTTCAAAAGGGATGGAGGAAGAATGCTGATCGAGCATTCTTTTGGCATTAACCTTTGCTGGGGGAAGTAGAGGCCTCATTCCCCAAGTTGTTTGTGGCTCTATTTTTCTGGGGAGGGGAATTTTTGCAGAGCGAACCCCTATGCAAATGAGGCATACTTCTCAAGGAGCTCGAAAACGGCCTTTGATTGTTCTGGCCCTCCTTTGCAGTGCTTTGCCTTGCACCCAGTGGTACCAATCATAGTATAAGCTAGAAGCATACCTTCGAGTTGTATGCTGCTCCTGTAGGAGGGGGGGGATTTACAGAGAGAAGATGTTTTCTTGGCCTTCCAGGGTCACGCCCTGGTCCTGGAGATGGAGCATTTGGTAATGCATCTGAATGGGCCTCCCTAGGACTGAGTTAACTTGATCCTTTACAAGCTGCAGTATTTTCCTTATAATGGCAGGTGCAATAGATATTATAAGGAGTAGGGTTATTAAAGGGCCTAATATAGGGAGGAGGTAAGGCAATAGTCCATTAAATGCGCTCCATAGAGGAGATTCAGCCAGTTCTTGTCTTCTTTTTTCCAATTCTTCCTGCAGCTTCTTAATTTTGTCTCTGATGATGCCGGATTTATTTGTATAGAAGCAGCAGCGTTCCTGTAAAGCCAAACATATTCCCCCCTTTTCTGCGGTTAATAAATCTAGCCCTCTACGATTTTGTAGGACTACCTCGGCAAGAGAGTCTAACTGGCCTTCAACGTCCTGAATGGTACTTGATAAAGCTTGCACCTCCCCAATTAACTGTTTGGATAATTTAGTATATTGTGTGACAGAAACCCCTATTCCAGCAGATCCAGTACCTAAAGCTCCAAGAATACCCATCGTAGCCAGGAGGGGGAGCATTTGCACGGCCCTTTTTTGGCGGCCAGCAGTAAGGTCTAATCTGGGAATAGGTACTGGCTCCTCCCCTCTGATGATATCGATATTAGGAAGGAGTATACTTAAGACACATAACCCAGTCCAATTTTGTGGGAGTGCAGTATAAGCAAGGCTACCGCCACATATGAATACAGTGCCGTTAGCGGGTCAGAGGGGATTAGAGCTATTGATTGTCTCCTGACAACCAATAGAGAGCACGCCGAGATCTATCTCATTACTATCATTAGTGGATGGCGAGGAGAAGCAAAGAGTGCTGTTTTCGAACTCAAGCAGCACTCAGAAAGGTATGGAGATACTGCAAGAGCTAGAAAAGTTGCTATAGGTATTATTGCATGGTGGAAAGGCAAGGGGTAGGGGGCCTCCCATCCGTAGGCAAAGCCAGCAATCAGATTCCAATTCTGGTTTGGAGGTATTGAGTAATTTCCAAGTGGCAGTTAAAATATCATACGTTTGGGGGTCTAGATCTATATTTTGGATTTTTATTTTTGCTAGCGGGTCATAATGGAGCTGAGGATATAAATGATCAATTATTGCTTGTATTTGTTTTTTAGCTATGAGCTCTCTAGCTTGATCTTGGGGTCCTCCTCCGACTGACATATGTATTGGGGGTGTAGGTGACCAACACACCTCCTTCCCTATTGCGGCATCATTTCCGCCACAGTTACTTAGTTGGAGCTTAGAGTTGCTTATTCCTTCAGGCGGTTTGAACATTAAATCTGTACGAGATAATTTTGTAAAATAGTAAGTTTTGTTATTGCTTTTGTTTATGCACTGTGAATACGCCGTATAGCACTGGGTATGAGGAGAGGAATATATTTGGGTGCAAGCACACTTTGGTAATACCCCATTAATGGGGGATGCTAGATTAGGGAGCTTCAAACAGACCCATCTTTGATTTTTCCCTACCTCGGAGGCGTGACCATGTAATAGGTAGGCTACCTTCTCCCCACAACTTTGCTGCAATGAGTATGTTCCCGTCAAGGGAGTGTTGTCAATTGTTTCTTTACAATCGCACGCATTATTATGGATCTTGTTCCTCAGTTTTTGGATGGCTTGTGGGTCATCCATGCCGCCAAAAGTATTTTTTAGGAGCAAGCATAAGATGACAAGCCTAGAGGGGGATATTAATAAAGCCATTCTAATAAAAGCTATCTATTCCTTTGATTAAGGGAGAAAAACTAGCAGGGTAATGCACCCTATAGCGCATAGAAATGTTATGGCAAGCAAAATTCTTTCTAATAGATTCCAGTCTTTTGGGGCGATTTGTGCTAATATTGCTGCCCACACTAGGGCTAGAAGACAAATTAGTAAAAGCCAGTAATTCATGTGGTGTTAGTGATGGAGTAAACCTGTAAGTAGGAATTTTTCTGGCTTCCAGTTGCGTGTAGGTTGGCTGCGTCTGGGTAGGCTATAGCAGGATTTGTTGAGGCGCTGAAAGAGAGAAGAAAAATATTTTTCTCAGGGAGAGACTTCCACCCTGGAGAGATTATTATTAGAAGGACGGGGGAAAGGTGTCTCAGAGGTGAGTTTCGATAGTGGAGAATCGATATGTTTTATCAGTCTTTCTGGAAGCCAGCGAGGGCCTTCTTTTTCTTGATCATATATGCAAGCAGAGCCTCATACCCAAATAATTATGGGGTCAGGCCCATTCCATTTCGATGTTAAGGGGTCACGCCACATAACAGTGGCCTGATTTATAGAGGTTTCCGAATGCCAATGTCGGTCGGCTGCGGAACGCCCATTGGTGTCAACTGATAGAAAATTAAGAACGAAAAGCGCATGGTGAAGGAGATCGCGAGGGCGCTGCTTCATCAGGGAGAGAGTGCTATTTTTCAGGCGTCCTAGGGTATTTTTCAGGGTGCGATGTGCTCTCTCAATTATTCCCTGTCCCTGAGGATTATAGGGGATTCCTGTAACATGTTTAATATTAAGTTGTAGGCAAAAGTTTTGAAAGCTTTTTCCCGTATAGCCAGGCCCATTATCTGTTTTGATGGTTTTTGGCTGGCCTAAAATGGAAAAACAGTATAGTAGATGGGATTGAACATCCTTTGAGGCTTCTCCTGTGTGGAGGCTGGCCACAATGAACCCACTGAAGGTATCTATGCTGACATGCACATATTTTAGCTTGCCAAACTCTGGTAAGTGCGTGACATCCATTTGCCAAAGTTCATTAGGGATCAGTCCTCTGGGGTTGACTCCCAAGTGTGGGACCGGCAATTCAGTGACACAGTTTTTGCAGGCTTTGACTATGGATCTTGCCTGTTCCCTAGAGAGGCGATATTTGTGACGGAGGGTGGTTGCATTTAAATGGTGTTGAGTGTGGGCTTTTGTGGCTGCTTCAAGTGGGTTGAGGATGGCCAGATGAACTGAACGAGTGGCTGCATCTGCTAGGGCATTGCCCTCGGTAAGTGGGCTAGGTAGGTTCGAATGTGCTCTGAGGTGTCCTATGTAGAAAGGAAGGTGGCACTGGTGGATAAGCTTTTGTAGGTTTGAGAATAACTGAGCAGTGCTGGTGGAGGGTTTGATAAAAGGTGTTGTTTCCAAGAGGGGGATAGACTGTGCGATGTAGGCACTATCAGTGTATAGATTAAACGGTTGGGTTTGGAGTGTTTGAAAGATGTGTAACACTGCATAAAGTTCAACGAGTTGGGCTGATGTGTAAGGGGATGGAAGGGGAGTGGCCTTGCCCTGAATTACATAGGCGGCGGTGCCATTGGCAGAGCCATTGGTGAAAACTGTGAGCGCTGGGGTGATAGGTGTTTGTGATGTGACCCGAGGGAAGACAAACTGATGAGTTTTAGCAAACTGGATTATAGGATCACTTGGATAATGATTTTCCAGATTTCCTGAAAAGGAAACAAGAGCGATGGCCCATTCGTCATTTGTTTGAGATAGCCATTGTATTTGTTCTAGCGTATATGGGAGAATGATGGTATCAGGGTCCCTTCCGAATAATTGGAGGCTCGTTCGTTGGCCTTTTATTAGGAGGGAGACAGTTAAAGATGGATATGGGAAGAGAACTTTACTCGGTGTGGAGGAAAGTTGTACCCAGTACAAGGGTGAGTCTTTATTCGTGGAAGACTTTGGATTAAGTTGCCAAAAGACCCCTGTGGGCGCACGAGGTGTGGGAAGAACGATAAAGTATAATGGTTGGTCATAGTGTATTTGATAACAGGTTTGATTTTGGATTGCCGATTTCACAATGGTTAGTGCTCGAGCGGCCTCCTTCGTTAAAATCCGAGGGGAGGAAGGACTGGGGTCACCTTTTAGTAAGTCTGTAAGGGGTGCAATTTCCTCAGTTGTTAATTTTAAATAAGGACGGAGCCACTGGATGTCACCTAAAAGTTTTTGAAAGTCATTTAGGGTTGTTAAGTGATTGGTTTGTAAATGGATTTTTGGCGTTAGGACTCGCTCTTTATGGAGTTCAAAACCTAGATATGAGAATGGATTTGAAACTTGTATTTTGTCTGGGGCTATTGAGAGGCCCCTTGCTTTCAGGCATTTTAAGAGCATTAGAAAGCAGGCATGTAAGTCAGTAATTGTTTGGCTGGCAATTAAAATATCATCCATGTAATGGAGGATATAGTTGCATGGCCATTGAACTCTAACGGGACGGATGGCATCGGAAACAAATTTTTGGCACAGTGTTGGGCTGTTAGCCATGCCTTGTGGAAGAACTTTCCATTGGAAGCGAGGCATGGGGGCTTGAAAATTAGTTTGAGGGACGCTAAAGGCGAAGTATTGTCTGTCCTCTGGATGGAGGGGTATAGAAAAGAAACAGTCTTTAAGGTCAATAATTATTTTGTGCCAATTTGCAGGGATAGCAACTGGCGAGGGAAGGCCAGGCTGAAGTGCCCCCATGGGGACCATTACTTTATTGATGGCGCGTAAGTCCTGAATTAGTCGCCATTTGCCAGATTTTTTCTTAACAACGAAAATTGGAGTGTTCGAGGGCGAGTGGGTAGGTTCAATTTGCCCGGCATGAAGTTGTTCCTGTAATAACTGTATGGCTGCCAGGGTTTTATCTAAGGTTAATGGCCATCGATCAACCCACACAGGATTTGTGGTTTTCCACGAAATTTTAGTTGTGTGGGGTACAGGAATGTCAATGACCATCAGGGTAAATTTGGATTATAACCAAGTCCTGTCCGGTCCCTTCCCGGGAATGTCATTATGGGTTGTTTTATGCCCTGGTTATGTTTTCCTAAACCTTGCCCAGGGAGATGCTGCATTTTCAGCATTTGTGCAGTGACAGCATCGTTTGGACTATGCATGATAATTCTCATTTGACTTAAAATGTCTCGGCCCCACAAGTTTACCGGTAGATCAGGTACGATATACGGTAAGACATCTCCTGTGTTGCCCTCCTCATCTTCCCATTTTAATAATTGAGCGCTTACGAGGGGTTCATTTTGGCCACCTATGCCTTCAATTATAGTATGAGTGGAAGTGAGGGGCCAAGCTTTAGGCCAGTGTTTTGAGGAGATGACAGTAGCATCAGCTCCAGTATCAATAAGCCCTGTAAAGGGTTTTCCATTGAGTTTTAAACATAAGGTTGATTTTTCTTTCATAGTAGGTTGGACCCAATAAGCATCCGATGACCCAAAACTATTTTTTGAGCGATAGGGCTTTTTAAAATTAGTATTGATATGTTGAAGGGGGAGTAAAATGAGTTGTGCCACCCGATCACCAGTATGGATGGGAACGAGGTCATGGTTAGTGGCAGCAATAATTTGAATTTCCCCTGTATAATCGTTATCAATTATTCCCGGGGTGATTTGGAGGCCTTTCAAGGCGGCGCTAGCCTTTCCTAGTACTAAACCAAAAATGTTAGGAGGTAATGGCCCATAGACTCCCGTAGGGAAAAGTAAAGGCGATGTTTCTGGGGTTAGTATTGAGTCGGAGGAGGCACAGAGGTCCAACCCCGCACTTCCTGCTGTGGCCCTCCAGAGTTCTGAGACATGGAGGTGTGGTGAATGTTTGGTAGTGCCAGAACTGAAGGGAGGGGTTGCTGCTGGGGGACAAATCGCACTGCCCCGGTGTTTGTCCTCTGAGGGACCTGGGGCCGGCCCCGATGGGAGTTTCCCTGCTGCCTAGGCATTAAAGGCTGACCCGTGATGTCAGTTTTAGAGTGACAATCAGAGGACCAGTGAAACCCCTTTTTGCACCGAGGACAGACGGTGCGAGGGGGAGGTCTTGGACTGGGGAAATTAGATACTGGCAGGCACGTGGGAAAATTATTTGTGCGTAAGGGGCAATTTTTTGAATAATGACCCGATTCGTTACAATTAAAACAGATGGGGCCGTTGTTTTGAGGGCAATTTTGTAAGGCAGCTAATATTGCCTGAGTATTAGGATTTATTCCGTTACAAAGTTTAATATAATTGGAGAGGTCATTGTTACAAAAGGGGTGGATTGCTGCCTGACAGGCGGTATTAGCCTTTTCATAAGCGAGATGCTTGATGAAATCACTTTCGCTTTCCTGATCACCAAGAATGCACTGGGCTGCGGTCTGTAGCCGACTGAGGAAATCAGTATACGGCTCATTGGGACCTTGAACTATTTTTGATAAAGAGGAGGTGAGAGCCCCTTTTGGGGGAAGTAGCCTCCATGCTTTAATGGTGGCGGACTGCACCTGGAGACCAAGTCCTCGGGGGTATTGTGCCTGGGTAGAATTAAGATGATAAGGACTTGACCCTAGAAGCTTTTTTAATGACCAAGATTTTGTGCTGTCTTTTAAGATGTTGCTTTCAGCATACTTTTTGCACTGTTCCTCATAATCCGATTTCCATAGCAGGAAATCGCCACCTGATAGGGTGGCTCTGGCGAGCTGTGACCAATCATTTGGAGTGAGTTCCTTTTCGCTAATACTATCTAGCAAAGCCAGGGTGAAAGGGGCAGTTGCTCCATAATCATGTACGGCTTTTTTTAGTTCTTTCAAATATTTTAGATTAATCCTTTTGCATTTATTGGGTCGGGGTGTTTCCTCCCACTCACGGCTACGCTCGTGGCTACATTCCGATTTTATTTAGTCCTCATCATTGGCCTTCTCGCTCCCTTCCCCTTCCTCCTCACTGCTTTCTTGTTCAGACTGAGGCTCGGAAGCTTCTGACCTTGCCTTTTGCTGGCTACGGAGGACCGGAAAAGTGTAGCGGGCACTGCGGGGTTTAGAGGGCTTATTTTGGTTAGTCATTAGAGAGAGGGAAGAGAGCGCCTGACTGGCGGTTTGCAGGGAGTTAAGGAGGTGATTATTTTGCGGTTGTTGTCGGCTAACCATGGCCTGTTCCTGGGCAAAGAGTTCACTAAAGGCATGGGCACTGTTTCTTAGCGTAGTGGCCGCTTCCTCCAAGGCTGTATATTGTGGAACTCGGGGCATTATAGGATAGCAATGGTGAGGAGGTTGTGGTGCACATGGCACATGGGGGGGGGTCGGAAGGCTGGGAGATTATCAAAACCTGAGAGGGGTTTTTCGGCACAAGGAGTTTTATTTTCTTGGAGGTCAGTGTCATTTGGTATATCTATAGTGACAGAATCACATTCTGAATGGGGTCTGGAGAGGGGACGTGCATTTTTTAAGGCATTTTCTCCCTCTCTATAAAGCTTTAGTATTTCAGGGTCTGAATTTTTTAAGGCATTTTCTCCTTCTTTACAAAGCTCTAGTATTTCAGGGTCTGAAGGGGAAGTTTTTATGGCCTCATTGATTAAGTTCCAATAATTGAAGGCTGTAACTGGTACCTTTTCTGGCCCGAAAGTTTTATAGTAGTCCTTTAAACAATCTCCTACTCTCGACCAACATTTTTGGTCTATGGTCCCATCAGCAGGGAACCATGGACAGGTTTGATAGACAAACTGAAAGAAATTTCTAAGGTCCTTTTTCTTAACTCTCGCTCCTCGCGTCTTGAGGGTTTCTTTTAATTGTCTCATGTAAAGCTCATGTGTACTAGATTCCTGTCCCATAGTGAATTTTTTAAGTGAAAATGAAAGTGACTTACTGCGTGAACCTTCGCTCTTCTCTTTTGTCGTCCGTCGGCGCGAGGCAGTGTCGCCGGGGCTGCGTTCACAGGCGAGTTACTTCTGTGGCAGTCTGGGGTTATGGGAGGGCCCTCCTCATTTTTCGGCACATGACGCTTCTATCTCTCAGCTAGCGGTCAAGCCCCACGTTGGGCGGCAATTGTCCCAACCTGCAGGACAGTCAACAGGGTCCGCCACCTGCTGAGGGAAGAATGGCTATGGGACAGAGAGACACAAGAAGGACAGCAAGACAGGATTCTGATCAAGCTGAAAATTTTATTAAGCAAGCCGGGTGTATATATACCGACTTGGGGAGGGAAGTAGGGTATGTGGAGCATTATGATAGGAGGGAGTTCGCGCCGGTGGGAAGGGTTGGTTAGATGATTGGTGGAGAGTTCGTGCCAGCGGGAAGGTCTTGGCGGGAACCTATTTCCGTGAAAAACCTTGTTGTATTATGTAGATGCTATTGCATCAGCCGGGGTGGCCATGTTGGCTTAATCACCATCTTAGGTTAGCCTCTGGTCCCCAACACAAGCCCTTTTATAGATGAAGAGTAGTGGAGCCCTTCTACCTGTAGATTCTCCAGAGTACTTACACAGCATATAAAAATCACTAAAGAGTGAGTTCTCTGGGAAAATATATATAGGTTGGTTTTTGTATTAGGAGGAATTAAAGGATGTCTGCATAATATATGTACTTTGATGGTAATGGTGTTAAAGAAGGCATATGTTGATTATATGTATCTTTCATCTGAATTAATGAGAGTATGTTTTGGATTATAGATGATCACACTTTCAACTGCATTAAAGGAGAGTCCTCCATGAAAATGTTACCTTTGCCAACTGATAAAGAACATCTGAGTGTAGAATTTGATGAAAGCATCATCAGTAAATTTTGATTTACTTGCATTTTTGGCCTGTTTGGGCTCTGTTTTTTAAGGAAGAGAATTTTAAACAAAAAGGAAAGTCCTTATTTACTTTCTAATTATTGAATTTAACTGCAGGCATTTAGGCCCAGGCTATTTGAGGTCAGGTTAGGTTATAGTGGACAAACACTTTCTCTAGATTCAAAATTCATTAGTACTTTTCTCAGGGAAACTTGCCTAAAATCATTCAAAGAATAAATTCATGAATTTAGACTAGTAGGAAGCACAGACAAATGAACTAATACCTGAATAATGACAAATTTTATGAATGACCTGAAGGAAAGAAGCTCAGTGTTTAAACCTGGCCCAGCATCTTAGTCATCTCTGTGTGGAGCAGGGACAAGGCAGGGCATGATAAATATTGTTCTCAGTAAATATATATTGATGTGAGTAAGTGTAGGTTATATTGGACAGTAAACATCAGGTGAGCCAGAAATTTTGGGGTTGTAGATTCAATTTTATGAAAGTTCTCACATTGGAGGGGAACCTGGGTATGGGGCATAACTGTGAGAACAAACTATATGAAAAGGAGATTTTCATAATAAGGTGCATCATCTGATTATTGAAATGAGAGGTAGCATTCAGGTAATGGTGTAAGTCTTAAGGAATTTGAACTGGGAAGCAAGCAGAAAAAGTTTAAACTCTGGCTGTGTCTTTTTCTAGCCATGTACTTTTCTAAGATTACAAACCTTAAAAAAGTTTCTGGTTTTCTAAGATTTCTGAACCTCTTTTCATTTAATTCATTAAATAGGTAAATCTGCCTTTATCAATATGGTTTATTTAATGATTAAATAAATGTAATTATCCAAACACATTTAATACAATGTTGTTTATGTGAATTCAGGAACAAATGCGTAAGTTAATCTGACTGTTTTCAGAAAATATCATCATTTGTCCATGAAATAAATATATAATTATTAACAATGTTAATAAAAATTTAAAACATAGAAGATCTTCCACACCTATAAATGATGAAATGATAGATGTTACAATTGAAAGCTATTAATATAATATAAGACATCAACTGCCATTTTACTAATCTCAAAGTGAGGTATGGGCTTTATTCCAAATCCTTAATTCTATTTAATTTGAGCCTCCTAAACATATCAGGATTGTGAAATGTTATAACACATATGCATATGTGACTTTTTGATGCAAGGGATTTTCAGGAATATATTTGTAATACAACAGCCATCCATTGATCCCTCAAAATGGAACAAGTCTTTGATAATAAAATGCATAGTTTCTTGGTTATCTCAATCCAGCAGGATGAGATCATAAGTAAGTATTGAGAGAGTGATAGTATTAGACATTTAATGTGGAAGAACCAGGAAAATCTCAGGCAAATATCCTCAGAAGGACAACTACAAGGTAAAGTAGGACAGGGGTGAGGGTTCAGAAGATGGAGGTGGATATTTCAAAAGCCAGACATATTGATACCTGAGAAAATCCACAGTGATTTCTCTGGATGTGGAGACCAATGTTTTGAGTCAGCAAGGGAGTGGAAAATCTCTGAAAACCATGGGCTGATGAAGATATAGAACTCAATGATTTTCATCTAATCTGTACAAAGAAGTTATTCTCTTAGAGCATATTTCATGCTTCTGCTGATTGGATTGGGATTATTCCCAGGTGGAGTATTAGGAGTCATGAGAGTTGTGTCTGGAAGTCAATGATAAATCCAGAAACTAATAGCTTCTTTCTACATTCTCAGTTTTGCTTGCCTAGTGCTTATCCTGTTCTGAGTATAAACCCAGAGGAAGACAATTCTCAGCTGATCTGTTGACTATGCAGCCACTGGTGAGTAAGGAATACTTTTTACTGAAATTAACTGTGTATTTTCAGCAGATGAGCATAGATATTTGTGCTACTTTGAAAGGATTTATGTGCCCTAGAAAACCCACGCTTGAATCCTAATCAATCTTGTAGGAGCAATGGTTTCTTATAATCCCTATTCAGCACTATAGGTCAGAAACTTGATTAGTTTATCTTCATGCAGATGTGGTCAATCATTTGTATGTATTACACTTGGTTAGATGGAGACATGTTTCCACCCATTCTGTATAGATCTTGATTAGTTTAGTGGAATCTTTTAAAAGAAGAAGGATTTTGTGAAATACTTCAGAATGACATAGCCACATGAAGCAGAAAGTCCACCAGCCAGTGACCTTTGGAGATGAAGAAGAAAAATGCCTCCCAAGGAGCTTCATGAAGCAAGAGGCCTGGAGAGAAAGCTAGCAGACACCACATTTGCCATGTGTCCCACCAACTGAGAGAGAAATGCTGAATATCATCACCTTCTTGAATCAAAGTATCTTTATCTGGATGCCTTAGATCGGATATTTCTATGGACTTGCTTTAATTTAGACAATTTCCCAGCCTTAGAACTGTAAACTAACAATTTATTAAATTCTCTTTTTTAAAATCTGTTCCATCTGTGGAATATTGTATTCTGGCAGCTAACAAACTAGAACAATATTCTAATCTCATTTATAAGCTATTCAAGGATCTGAGCTAAATTTATATTTACCCTGGCCTCTGGAATGCTGATTGTTCAAGTTTGCTGCTTAGATTTCCAACCTATAGTACTGAATGAAGATTAGAAGAAGCTGTTGCTCTCACAACACTGACTAGGATTAAAACATGGTTTTTGCTTTTCTAGGGCACATAAATCCTTTCAAACTGGCACATTCTATTCTCTGGACCCTAAAAAAGACATGTTTTCCCCATATACAAAATACATTCATTCCAGTACAATTTCAGAGAACCTTAAACCATTTCAGTAACATTACCAATACAATACAAGGTTAAAACCAGTAAAAGTCTCATAAAAGTCAGCTACAGGCTAGGACAGTTGTAAGGCAAAATTTTCTTCTGGGTCTGGACCTGTGACACTCAAACAAGTTATCTGCCAACATAGGAGAAACAGTCATAGGATATACGTACCCATTTCCATAGGGAGGAAGGAACACATGGGTCACAAGACCCAAGCAGTCTCAAAAACTTGTAGAGAAAATTCCATTAGATTTCAAAACTGAGAGTCATTTATCTTTGAGGCTTTAGAAAGCAGCACTCCCACCCTTTTTGCAGGCCTATGCTTGCCTCTCCAAATTCAACCTTGCGAGACACTGGAGAGACCACCTTTTACTCAGCTCTACCCTCTCTAAGCATCAGGGCCACACCCAGCCTCACTGCAAGCTTTAGGTACACACTCAACCCCTCCATGTGGTGGCAGCCCTACTCTCCCCAATCTCCAAAGAGTGTGCTGCACCCTCTCCCAGGCCTGAGGCATCACCACTCTTCCACTGCAATGAGGTGGAAGGCCCATCCTCTTCCTTTGGGGCAAACTCACCCTCTCCACATGCTTGGAGGGGTCTACTCTCCTAGCCTGAGTCTTCTTGACTTCAGACCTCAGCCTCCATGATTCTACTTTTGAAGTTATTTTTTCTGCAATGTGTCCCTTCTCTCTCCCTCTCTGTTCTGACTGCCAGTGGTTCTTTTTACATAGCTCCTGCAACACTTTCATTGGCTTTCTATAAAATAGTCTCAGATCATGTCCATCAGACATAAGAAGTTTCCACAAATGTGTCTTGGATAACTTCATGTCCAATCCTGGCTTTCTCTGAAATAGCTGGTGGTTTCCACAATTGATTAAATCTTCATGTTGGGCACTATTCTCTGGGGTTCCCCTTTCCAGAAGCTCAGAATTTTCCAGAAAATCAACATCTGATTTCTGTGTACCCAAGCATTCAGTTTTCAGCATATCCCTTTCCTGTTGCATTTTGCTCTAAGCTGTGAGGAGAAACTAGGTTGTACTTTCCACGTTTAATTTGGAAATCTCTTCTACTAAATTACCAAGTTCATGGGTATTAAAATCTGTCTTCCATCCAAATCCACATGTCAATTGTGCCATATTATCTGCCATTTTAAAACAAGGATTACCTTCTTTGCTGTTTGCAATAACACGTATCTCATTTCTATCTAAGCCCTTATCAGAAGTATCTTTAGAATCCACATTTTTACCAACAGTCTCTTCAAAGCATCTTAGGCCTTCTCTATCAAGCTGCTCACAACTCTTCCAGAATCTTCCCGTAATCCATTTTAAAAGCCACTCCAACATGTTTGGTATTTGTAAATTGTAGCACCCCACTTCTCTGATGCCAAAATCGGTTCTACTTTGCTAGCTGACATGATGGAAAATACCAGAATCAGAAGAATGACTTTTAAAAGGGGAATTTAATAGTTGCTAGTTTACAGTTTTAAGGCTGTGAAATTGTCCACTTAAAATATGTCTATGGACATATTTTATGTCCAATCTAAGACCTCCAGGTAAAGATAACTTGGCTCAGAAAAGCTGATGACATTCAGCATTTCTCTCTTAGCTGGAAGGGCATATGGCAAACATGGTGTCATCTGCTGGCTCTCTTTCCAGGCCTCTTGCTTCATGAAGCTCCCTGGGAGGCACTTTCCTTCTTCATCTCCAAAGGTTGCTGGCTGGTAGACTCTGTGGTTCTCTCATCCTTCTGTCATGGTTCTGTACCTCTCTTCTTGTTCTCAAAAGGGACTCTGTCTGAAATGTCTTCTTTTATATAGGATTCCAGCAAAATAATCAAGACCTAGGTTGATCCATCTAATCAAGTTTGTCACCCACTATTGATTGAGTCATGTCTCTGTAATGATAATCTAATGCTTCCAACCTATGATAATGAATAGGGATTAGAAGAAACCATTACTCTCACAAGATTGATTATGATTAAAACATGGGTTTTCAAGGGTACATCAATCCTCTCAAACTGGCACAGTGATAATTCCTCAATAAATAATCTTTCAAGCAAAAGTTTGGTGCAGATTCCACTAAGACTCTGTATTCACTGAAGAACTGAGAGAGGTTTTTTCTCCTTCAGCCCATGTCCTCTTTAGAGAAATAGTGCACTCATTGATCCTGTTAATGCCTGTAAATGGCTTAGATTACAGTGATCTTAGTTGGTAGAATTGAGTAACAGCAGATATTTATAGTTGGTAGGAAGGCTGGTGTTCAACAAGTGAGTTCATCAGTACAGAGTAGCAGTTGCTAAGATGGAGGATTTTGCATAGCTGAGAGGAGCAAATGTGAGGACTAGTAAATAGAAGGAAAAGAGGAATCATTTATTTTCCTCAAACCATAATTTCTTAAAGTTTAATATTGTATATTTGTACATTTTTAAAACTTTCAAAATAGATACCTAAAATTTTCCCTTTCTTTTGTTCTCATTGCTTTTTTCCCGCTTTTTTTAGGAATTTATTCAAATTTTGTAAATAGAAGTAATGAAAAGAATTGTTGTTTCTTCAATGTTAGCTTGCATTCAGGAGTATAGTAGATAGAGTAAATCATAGGCCTGAGAAATTTTGTGATGAATTGGAGAGACCAGAATGGCTTGAGGATTTTCTTTTATTCTTGAACATGAAGAGGAGGTGAAGATATTAAAGAGAGGGTGAACATGGGTTTTGAAGATCCCAAGGAAAATTGAGTTTGAATGATCTCATATCCCTGGAATGGGCAGCTAGGATCATCCTTCAGTATAGGAGTCTCAGGAGTTTGTGAAATGAGCCACTGATCCATACTTGTATTTTATGATAAATAGCTGAAGGTATGGAAAATTTAATGAGGCAGCATACACTGTTCCAATTTATCCATGATACCTATTTAGTTCTGTAGAATGCTATACTTAACTGCAAAATTTGCTGCCATTCTACTGAAAATATAGCTATATATTATGTTCAGATGCAAAGTACTTTACACATAAGTTCATTAGATCTTTCAAAATTTCAAACTGTTTGTGAAATGATGTCATAGATGAGAGAAAACAGGTCATCTGGGGCAGTAATATAACTATAGTTATAAAAGTGGCAACACATGGGTATTCATTGTCCTGTGATGAGTCTGTATATTTACTTGAAATAGGCAGAAAATGTTTTTGTTCTTATAAATGCTGAAGTGCAAATTATATCTCACCATCTGCAAGTTCTAATGACAAGTTTATTGGGAAACGTCAAGATTATATTAGACCATGTGTTTTTGAGATTTTTTTAAATTATTGAGTCAAATAAACAGTGTGTATATGTATGTGTCCATATCTGTGAAAGACAGATTGCTCAGTATTGAGAATCATCTGACTTGAAACACAAATGCAGTTTGTGCTGTCTGCAACAGTTACCAATTCCTCAGTGCTATGCTCCCAATCATTGTACTCTGAATATTGGCAGATGGCCCTTTCTGAACACTTATATCTCTGATGTTTTTAGGAGCTAGTGAAATTGAAAGATGTAGTTATAGAATTTACTCAGGCAGAGTGGGTCATGCTGGATTCATCCCAGAGAAGGCTGTTCAGAGATGTGATGCTGGAGAATATCAGTAATATGTTCTCAGTGGGTGAGTATGAAACTTACCTATCTAATCCTCTTAAGAAGTGTCTAGAATAACTTGAGTATATTGTCTTAGATTTTACTTTATATTCACATTCTATGTTATTTGATAACATGAAAAACTATCTAAGATTTTTGTCTCTTTACTTACTACTTATGTCCAGTTTTTCCCCTGACTAAAATATAATCTTTATGAACTCAAATTCCATCTATTTCTTTTACTCAATTTTAAAGACTCAGCACAATGTTGAGAATATAATGAGTATTTTCTATACAGATAAATAAGGAGATTAAATATGCCCTAAATAATTATTGTGTTCTAGAGATTTTTGTGGACTCAGATGATAGTAATAACACAACAGGCATATCATTTTCCACATTAAATTAGAATGTTTAAAGGGAACTTATTGCATTATTCAGGGTTCTCCAGAGAAACAGAGACAACAAAAAAATATCTATAAATATGAGATCTTATAAAAGTGTCTCACACCAACTATGTGGATGCATGAGTCAAATTTTATAAGGTAGGCACTAGCTGGCAACTCCAATGAAGGTCATCAATGAACTCTCCAGGAGGGGCTGGATGGCTGAAGAAGACATGGAATTTCTATCTTCTCCTTTAAAAGTCTTCAACAAATTGAATTAAATCCAACTGATTCAGTTCTCTCTTTGTGGAAGACGTTCCCTTATTTGATAATAGATATAATTAGCCATAGATGCAATAAACTAAGTAATGATTTAGTAAACCAGCCTTCAATTTATTAGTCAGCCATGAAATTTCTTTGAAGTAATGGTTATGCCAGTGGTTACTTGACCAGAAAACTGGGCACCCTTACATAGCCAAGTTGACATATGAACCCAACCATCACAATGTTTTTGAATTCTTTGTGAAAATCATAATGAACTATTATGGAAATCTAGAATTTTTCTTGTCTGAAAATATAAAGTGTTCTGCCATCTGTTCTTGAGCTTGGCTCAACAACCAGAAGTTCTCATTGTATTTGGGCATAAGATCAATATTTAACACTTTGATGGTGAAAAATGGTCAATATTCTATGTTCCAGGTAATTCTCCCCAGGCTGACCTTTAACAGTTATATTCTTTTTAAGTCATGATAGTGGTTTGAAGCTGTATGCACTGCAAAAAAAGAATATTCTTAAATCTAATCATTCCTTCACATGTGAACAACTGTTTGTATTAAATTTGATGAGGCTACTTCAGTTAAGTTGTGTCCTTTCTTAAGCAGGATGGGTTTTCATTTATTACTGGAGTATTTTATAAGAGAATAAAATTCAGAGAGATAGAGAAAGAAAGCGATGGGTATAAAATTCTGAAGTTGATGAAACCTTGAAGCAAAGAAAGAAATCAGGAAACAGCATCATGTATCTTGCCATATGGCAAGCTAAGGAACAATGGTTTCCAGTGGTGAGTCTCAGAAAGCCACAGTCTTGGGGAGAAAATGTTGCCTTGCTGATGCATGGATTTGGACATTTTCCAAGGCTCAAAATGATAAACTAATAAATTTCCATTTTTAAACCAACCCATTATATGCTATTTGCTTAAGTAGCCTAGGAAGCTAAAGACAGAGTTTGGCCCAGGCATTTGATGTGCTTTTGTTGCATGTACCACAAATGACAATACAGCTTCAGAATGGGCTAATTGGTTGAGGCTGGAAGGATTATGAGGTCATTTATAGAAATGGGTTAGGTATCTTTGAAGAGGGCATTCAAAGACATATGGATGCGAAAGGTATTTCCAGTAATGCCCTAGAAGGAAATGATGATGCATTATGGAGACAGGAGGAAAGATGATTCCTGTCACTATTGAGTTCTGATATTGTGTGGAAGACAGATCTTCATTTATGAACTTGGATATTTAACTGAGGCATTTTCCAAGATAAGCACGGGAAGTTCAGAATTCTAATCACCACTTATGTTAAAATGTGAGAGAAATGTGATAAGCTCAGAACTGAAATCATGGGCTTAAGGGAACAAGATATTGGTGATTTAGAGAACCTGAAGCTTCTGGAAAGTGAGCCCCCAGAGAATATCCCTTTATGTGAGGGTTTAATTAAACATGAGAAAAGTCAGCAATTCTCTTCTACTCAAGACTGGAGATGCAGTTATCCAGGGAAGATTTGTGGAATGTCATTCTGTCTGATGGTTTGGACCTCTGTGTACAACATTCACAACTGACAAGTTGTTTGCAAAATCTGCCTGAGCAATCACTGGCAGCCTTGATGAATAGGGACAGATTGTAGGAAAAATCACATCAAGGGTAGAGCCATTGAAGCTGAGGTCTGGACCAAAGACATCTCAGGCAAGAAGGTGGGCCTGGCAATATATGTAGAAAGTGTGTGTCTTTTTCATAGCTTGGAGTGTGTTGGCCTCACCCCATGTTGAGTACCACCCCACACTTTCAGATGGTGGAATCAGAACCCATCAGGATTGTAGAATTTCTCTCTGCAACCACAGTGTTCTGAGAGGTTTGTGACTATTCCCCAAAGCTTTCAGAGTCAGATCACAACCCCAAATTCCTGAGAGGTTGGATATTTCACTCCTTTGTTTATAGAGAGCATGGCTGTTGCACAAGAACTTTGGAGGGCTGAAATTGCCACTTCATCAGTCTTGGAGGACAAAATTTCATTATGTATGTGATTCTCAGAACTTGAAATGTAACAGAGTATGCCATTCAGGGTTTGGAACCATAAACTGTGCTTTCCTTTCACCTACCAATCAAATGGAAGTGTTTATTTTATGCTTGCCACTCCATTGTACATTCTTCTCTAGATTTCACAGGTACACAAGCAGAGGGCACTTGTGCTGCAGGACAGACCACACCCATAACAAATTTTGATTAGACTTTGTACTAAGCATTGCTTCTGAAATGGCTCAAATTTGGGGAGGATATTTTAATGGAATGAAAGTATTTTGTCTATAGAAAGAACAGGCCTTTCTGGGTTGCAAATTGTGGAGTGTGGTTGTTTGAAATTGTATGTACCCAGAAAACATTTTGTTAACTAAAATCCATACTTGTGTTTTTTTAATAGCTGTGCTTTTATACCAATTGCAAATATGACCTTTTGGTGGGTTCCTTCAGTTAAAGAGTGTACCACCCAAAAGAGGATGTGTTTTAATCTTATTACTGACATACTTTATGAGAATTTTATTAAGAGAATAAAATTCATACAGAAAGAAAAAGCTATCTGAAATTATGAAACCCAGAACAAGAAGGAGACCAGGTGATCCTGTTTGTGTCTTGACAAATGACAGGCTAAGGAAACAGGATCCACAGATGCCAGCTCCAGAATGCCACAATGTTGGGGAGAAAACATTGTCTCAACTTTACTTTGATTTGGACATTTTCCTGGCTTCAAAACCATGAGCAAATAAATTTCCAGTTTTAAGCCAACCACTTTCATGGTGTTTGCTAAAGCAGCATAAGAAGATAGGACATCACTGTGCCCATTTGAAAATATTATGTACTCCAGAAAAACCATATTTTATCCTGACCCAATCTTGTGGAAGCATCTGTTTCTTGGAATCCAACAATAGTGTAGATTGGAAATTTTTATTAGATCATCTCCATGGAGATGTGACTCAATCCATTCCAGGTGGGACTTTATTAGTTTACTGGAATCCTTTAAAAGAGAGAATCAGAGAATCAGGAATGACAGAAACATCAGAGTCAACAGAAACTTCACAGTAGAGCTGACAGTTGCAGGCATATGGAGAATAGGGACAAGATGTTAAACAAGGCAGAACCTGGAGAGAATCAAGGGAAGCCAAAAGATGAAAGCCAGACCTGGAGAAGTAAAGTGAGGAACACTCACTGGATCAGAGGCTGAAAGCAATGGAACCTGGAGCAAGGGACCAGCAGATTCCAGCCACATGATTACCCAGCTGACAGAGGTGTTCCAGACACCTCTGACTTGAAGAAATGATGTGCATGTCATTCCAAAGTGGAAGAAATCATTCTTTGTAGATGGGAGGCAGAATTTGAAAGTGATTAAATTGGATATTTAGCAGAAAAAATTTCCAAATTAAATATGGAAAATACAGCATGCATGGCTCTTCCTTGAAGGTTATAGTAAAATGTGAGGGAAAAGAGATAAGTTGAGACTGGACTCTTGGGTACAAAGGAAATGAAATTGGTGTCCTGGAAAAGTTTTGGCTTCCACAAAATGAGACCACTGTTAATTGGGCCATACATGAGAATTTATCCAAGCATGGAAGTAACTCAGACATTACAAGAGAAGCAAGGATTGGAGAGAGTATCCAAAAAGAACTTGTGATAGGTCCTTTTGTCTGATTACTTGATCCCAGTATATTTCAGAGAAAATGAAAAAAGTACTGTGGAATCTATATAATTGGAACCATTGCCTGTCTGGTATAAAGGGGATAATGTAGAGGGAAAATGTCTTCAGAGGCAGAACTATAGAAGCTAAAGTCTGGGGACATTAAAACTTGGGCCAGAAAAGTGGGCCCATCCATACATGTGGAGAGCATGTATTTGACCTGGAAGCAGAGGGCAGACCATCTGCTTCATTGTTCAGGAAGAGTTGTGCCACTGCAGGCCTTAGAAAGGGAGGAGTCCATTAACTAGGGATTGGCAGGAGCCCAGCTGACACACCATTGTTCTAGAGGGGTTGACCACGTGCCACCAAGATGCTCCAAGTATGGAGAAGGTGGAGCTGAGAAAAAGATGTTGCTCCTAAAGAACTTCAGTTTTGCAACAAACCCAGCATTTGGAGAGAGAACAGGGCCACATCATAGGCCCTTGGAAAGGGTGGGAATGCTGCTTTCTAAAACCCAAAGGATATATGCCTCTCAGAATTTTAAATCTAATGGAGAATGCATGTGGGTTTCCAGAACTGTATGAATACAGTGACCACATTTTATTTTTATATATCTATATCTATATCTATCTCTCTCTTTCTCTCTCTCTCTCTCTCTCTCTATATATATATATGTACATATATATATGTGTGTGTGTATATATGTGTGTGTACATATATATATGTGTGTGCAGTGGAAACATGTATCCTATGACTGTCCTGCTTTTGTATATTGGCAGCAGATAACTTGCTCTAAATTTCACAGGTCCAGAGCCAGACTGGAATTTTTACCTTAGAGCAGACCATGTCTATAATTGATTTCATTGAGAATTTTTACTGGCTTTAACATCTTCCTGTATTTGAATTGTTACTGAAATGGTTTAAGGCTTTTGTGATATTGTGATAGAGTGAAGGTGTTTTATATATTGAAAACACATGTCTTTTGGGGGGCCCAGAAGTTGTAATGTGCCAGTTTCACAATGTTATGTACCCTAGAAAAGCTATGTTTTAACCCTGAACTAATCTTGTGGGAGCAGCTATTTTAATCCTGATTCAATAAGTCTAGGTTGGAAATTTTGATTAGATCATCTCCACGGAGCTGGGGCATGCCCAATTGTGGGTTTGACTTTTGATTAGATGGAGATGTGACTCAACCCATTCCAGGTAGGTCTTGATTAGTTTACTGGAACCTTTTAAAAGAGGGAATATTATGGAAAGAATCAGAAATGACAGAAACATCAAAGTCAACAGAAATTTCACAGCAGGTCTAACCGAGAGGCAGACACATGGAGAATAGGGACACAGATATTTGGAGATGCTTGGAGCCCAGTAGATGTTGTGATAAGATGGTAAGCAAGGCAGAACCTGGGTAGGGCAAAGGGAAGCCAAGAGATGAAAGCCAGCCCTGAAGAAGCAAAGTGAATAATATCCACAAGAACAGAGGCTGAAAACAATTGAGCCCAGGAGTAAGTGACCAGCAGATGCCAGCCATATGCCTACCCAGCTGACAGGTGTTTCTGACCCATTGGCCTTTCTTGAGCAAAGGTAATCTTTTGTTAATAGCTTAAGTTGGACATTTTCATGTCCTTAGAGATGTAAACTTGTAAATGATTAAATTCACCTTTATAAAAATATTCCAGTTCTAGTGTATTGCATTCCAACAGCTTGCAACCTACACAATCACCTTCAATAGACTTCATGATAATATATTGTTAACTGCACAGAACTCAAATTTTTTTGTATTTTTCCCCATAAACAGGATATCAAGTCTGTGAATCAGATGTAGCTTCAAAGTTGGTTCAAGGGGAAGAACTGTGTGAAGAAGGAATTGGATTTTTTCAAAACCAAAATTCAGGTGAGCTCTTCCTTGGAACATGTATTTAGGACAAGGAGGAACCTTGTCAAAGAGTGACTCAAACATCACCTGTAGATTTCTGTAAGTTATATTTTCTGAAATGTACATGTACATATTGGAGAAATTTCCTCAGTTCCAAGTATCAAATACTTAACACTCTGTATTCAAATGTCATTGGCTTTGGCAAAATAGACGTCTATGGACAATTGGATTTAAACTTTCACTTATGGCCCTTTTCTCATACTTGGCTTCAATGCTTTTACCTCTCTTTACCTCCCCCAACATATTTTTAAAATCATTTTTCTTATAATTAAATCTTGAAAATATTTTCTAGTTTATAGTGTCATATAAGGTTTTCTACTACCTCAAGTAATCCTTAATTTGATATTCTTTCTCAGATAACTGTCATTTAAGAAACAATTATATTGTTATGTGTGCTACTTCAATATATTCATCTTCCTAATGCTGGTCTAGAAATTATTGGTTTTTCAGTTCTTTCAGGCAGGGAAGATAGTGTTAAAGAACAAGAAATGCTATCTGTGCATCATGTCTGCAAAAAAGACCTATCTACCATCATATCATTGGTAAGCATTATGGCTGTAACCCTGGTCTTCCAAATAGATACCTGGAAGTGGAATAAATTAAAAATTCAGTACAATCACTTAACTTGAAGTTGGTTTAAGTGTGAATCCAGGAAATGTCTGTGATAATTTGAATATAGAAAACAATTAACTTGAGCACAATAATATAACCCTCCTTATATATAAAAAGATAATTCTATAAATACAGCTCATCTACTCAATCTCTGAAACATTATAAAGTCTTCAAGACTGATTAGAAAGTTCTGCAGTTGAGAAGCTGCAAAAGAGTAGATCTCTGTACATGCAGAAGAATAAAATGATTCATAAATAACCTGGGAAATATTTTAATTGGAGACTGTCACTGATTGGTTACTTTAGAATTCAGATGTATATGGATTGATATCTATGGACAAACCTCTTACATTTTTTCCTGTACTTCCCAGAAGCAGAATTCTCATACTGAAAAGAATGGTATTATATGTAGTAAATTGCCAGAAGATTGTACTCATGGTTCCAGAGTGTTTCAACATGTATTAACCCACAAAGAAATGAAATCCTACATCAACAATCTATTTGGAAAAGCCCTCAATGATCTATAATATTTTAATCAACAGCAGAATTTTCACCCTGGAAGTAAGTCATATGCATGTTATCTAATTAAGAAATCCCTTGTTCAAAACTCTGGCCATACACATTACAATGGAATTGATGTTGGAGTGGAACCCTGTGAATATCATCTATGTGGAAAAACCTTTACTAAATATTCTGAGTTGAGACAACATGAGAAAACTCACACTGGAGAAAAACCATATGAATGCCATCTATGAGGGAAAACCTTCACCCATTATTCTATTCTTAAACAACATGAGAAGACTCATACTGGAGAAAAACCCTATAAATATCATCTATGTGGGAAAGCCTTCACTCATTCTTCTATCCTTAAAAAACATAATAGAACTCACACCGCAGAGAAACCATATGAATGCCATCTATGTGGGAAAGCCTTCACCAGTTATTCTATCCTTAAACATGAGAAGACTCATACTGGAGAAAAACCCTATAAATGTCACCTATGTGGGAAAGCCTTCTCTCATTCTTCTAGCCTTAAACAGCATGATAGAACTCACACTGGAGAGAAACCTTATGCATGCCATCAATGTGGGAAAGCATTCAGTTTATCTTCTTAGAGTACATGAGAGAATTCACACTAGAGAGAAACCATATCATTGTCATTTATGTGGTAAAGTCTTCACCCATTGTTCTGTCCTTAGAAAACACAAGAGAATTCACACTGGAGAGAAACTCTATGAATGTCATTTATGTCAGAAAGTCTGCACCCATTGTTCTTACTTTAGAAAACATGAGAGAACTCACACTGGAGAGAAACCATATGAATGCCATCTGTGGAAAAGCCTTCAGCCAATATTTTAACCTTAGACAACATGAGAACATTCATACTGGAGAGAAATCCTATGAATGTCATTTATGTCAGAAAGTCTTTACCCATTATTATAACCTTAGAAAACATAAGAGAAGTCACACTGTAATGAAACCTTAGAAATATCATGTATGTGGGAAAGCCTTTACTCAATATTTTAACTAGAGACAAATAAGTGCCTTTCTCCTTAGCATTCAGCATTGCCTAAAGGACAATCAGTTTTCAGAGTTCCCAGGTGAAGGAGCACATGTGCAAAAATTGAATCCAAATATAGTACTGTTTACATAGTATCACAACATCATTTATAACACTGAATACAAAGTGGTCATTCATGTAATATTCACACACTCCCTCCTTAACTAAATTCAGACTTAGTATCACAAATTTGACTGATGTGGATTTATCACATTTAATCTCTATAAAGGGATTTAAACTTGTTCTCCCTTAATGGCATGGTATTGACAAGGTAATTAAACAGATTTTGAAATAATTATTGAATTATAGATTTTATATATAAAATTGGAATAACAGTGTAAAGAATGCCTGGTCTGTTCAAAATCCCAATGGTTATACCTTCATCACATTTACCCCTTAACACAAAATACACTAGTGCATGTTTCCTCAAAATAGGAACACTCTCCTTTGTAACCACACAAACCCAAATCAGAAAATGAAAAGATCCGATCCACAGCTCATTTTTGAATTTTACCAATTGTCCCTAGAGTGGGAAAAGGTTTCCTTGTCCATTTCAGCTCATGCTTTTCAAATTAGAATTGTTCCTGAGAAATTCTCTCATGTGCTTGACACATTGGCAAGCACATATGATGCTAACTCAAGTCTTCCCATGGCTTCCTCCTGAACAGACACAGGCCTAAATTCCAACAGCAAACCCCAGACTGATTCTGTCCTCTCCTCAGTTCATCCCATCCAAAAGAACCTGAAATCCACCTACTCCAACCCTATTGATGTCAACTTGATAACTGGGTGAACTTTTCCATACACATGGAAAAATTGTTTTCTCATATAATGAAAATGAAATTTATGGGGCTGTATCCTGAAAGCATCTGTGCCATCATCCACACCAAATAATATGACACTAAAATTCCCTGATAATCCATATAACTCTACTATTTTCTCACAAAAGATGCATTGTCTTTAGGAAACATGAAGATTCATAAAGTCCAATTAGAAGGTATATGAAATAAATAGTCTAGGATAAGTCTTCAAATATAAAACCTTTCACTAGTTCCTAATTTTGTCATTTTTCCTTAATCATTCACAAATCTCCCCCTCCATTGAGACAGTATAGAGCATAATGAAAGAGAATGTTCATATATGCTGACTCTCACATTGCAGATTTTGTATTAACTTCTTTGTTTATGCAATTTTTGTAATTAACATAGAAATTTTTTTTTGTATTTTAAAGATGCTGAGAAACCCTAAATATTTTTCAAATGACTTGAATGGATATTCTTGATCTTACTTTTCCATTTGCTGCATTCTCCTCCCATACCAATCCTAAGACATTCCTTGATTGAATTTACATCATATTAAAAGTCATAAAATCATGTCTTTTTGCAGGAAGAAGGAAAATTTGAGGCATGTAAAAAGATAAAGCTGCAAGCACACCAATAAAGAGCTTGGTAGACAGTGTTCAGAATGGAGTATCAAGAATCAGATCTTTGGCAGGGGTAATTTTTCTACAACTGTGTTATTACCATTTCCTAGACTCCACTGTTCAAATACCAAGAGCTCCTTCAGGCAAATCTTTACTTAGTCATGTATCCAGGAGTCAGGTCCCACCTTGAATCTTGTCATGGGATTCACCAGATCAACCTTGCCGACATAAAGAAGTTCATATAAGTATGGGTATATCAACCAGTTTTCAGACAGAGACAAGTCTACAGAATCCTATAAGCTGAAATTAAATTGAATACTGGTGGTCTTATAAGCTTACAATAAAAATCTCTAAAGTGGAAGATGGCGGAATAGGAAGTGCAGAGTTTCCATTAGTAAAAAACACATAGAAGACACCTAAAAACTGTCCTAAGCTGCCATTCTGGGCTCAAAAGATCAGTGGAGTACCATGCTGGAGGAAGAGAAAAAGAAATTGTGATGGAGAAATTATAGTGAGAGACTCACTTGGCTGTGCCTATTTGCACTTACTCCCCACACTTGAGTCTAGTAGTTTCTGGTCAGCCCAGTTCCTCTATGTCAGAATGCTGTGGAACGGAATTTGTGAAGTCCCTTGCCACATTGGGAACAGGGTGACATGGCACAGTTCTGATACATTTGTTGCTCAACAAACTTGGACATCTTGATCCCACAGCCTTGCCGCATTCAACACAGGAACCCATGGTGCCTGGAAGACCATTGTTTACTCAAATAGAGAAGCTGCCATGAAAGACTCAATTGGCCATGTCTCTTGGTTCCCATCCCCAAGACCCAAGACAAAAACCTTCTGATAGGCCTACTTCCTGTCTAGTGGGCTGCAGCAGACTGAAAGAATTGGGGAAGTTCTCCTTCTGCCAAGAAATCAGGTGGATGCAACATAGTCTGACCCAGGAGTTGATCAGCAAAATTGGATTTCTAGGTCTCTCACTTTTTGGTCCTACCCAAGAAGATTCATGAAATGCCATTATTTCTAACTGCCATAGAAATAGAGCAGACTGAGTGCTAAAATATCTTGCCTGTGTTGTTTCCAAATTGTGCCATCTGTGAAGTCTTGGAATGTGCCATCTTGGGAAGTTGTTTTCCTGGTCCTCTCTCCAAGTCCTTTTGGAATTCTTCTGCACCCCCTGCATGTGACCTTGGCCCTGTTTTGACTGGGAAATACAAACACAGTGCCATATAAGAGCTGTAACAGAACCCTATCAACAACAAAATCTTAGATGAGAGGGAAACCGGTCTTCAGAATCTCAATAACTTAATGGTCTAAATAACAAGCACAAAAGTACAAGCCACACTAATAAACAAGAATATGGCCAGGGAAACAAAGAAATTAAAAAGAGATGTAAAAACTGGAACAACCACTCACAGATATTCAAGCAAATCTAAACCAATTCAAAGATGAAGGAAAATGTATATTAAAGAATATTAAGAAGACACTGGGTGAACATATAAGAAGAAGTTGAAAGCCTGGAAGAAAACTAACAGAAAGGCACAATAGATGAGATTAAACATGTTAGAGGCAAACAGCAGCAGTTTTGAAAGAATTAGTAAGAAGAAAGAACTAGTAATAATTAGTTGTATAAGGCAGGACATCTGAAATAAAAATGAGAAAAGTGTACATAGAGGTAAGAATGGAAAAATTTGAGCAGCATCTCTGGGAATTGAATGATAACATGGAACTCACAAACATACATGAAATGGGCTTCCCAGAAGGAAAAGAGAAGCAAAAAGTGGCAGAAAATATTTTCAAGGAAATAATGGAAAAAATTATTCCCAAGTCTTATCAAAGACAAAGATACAAATGCATTGGAATCCAAACAGAATAAACCCTACTAAACTCATTCTGAGACACATACTAATCAGAAAGTCAACTTCCAAAGATAGAGGATTTTGAAAGCATTAAGAGAAAAACAATTCATTAAATACAACAGAATTGGAATTAAATTAAATGCCAACAATTCTGTAAATAAACCCACTACTGTCCCCCATCCATGAGACATGACTTCCAATGTTATAAGACTCTGTAGCACTGTGGGACATGATAGCCAGGGATGATCTTTGCCTTGTCCACATGAGTTGAGAGTTACTAAAAGTGGGGAAAGAAGTGAATTAAAATAAAGTTTCAGTGGCTAAATCTTTCAAGTTTTGTTGAGAAGTCATTCTGGATGCTATCTTATGCAAGTTGTAGCCAGATATTTCATGTAACCAGAATATGCCATAACACAAACAACACTATTCCTGAAAACTCTTGGGACTGACCTTATGCTCTATCTAAGTCTATATAAAGGTTTGCTTAGTAAGTTCATTTTCTCAGAAAATTAAATCCTCCAGATTGATCATAGGCAAGATAAGTCCTGAAACCCATAAGTACCAGTCACTCCAGGAAAATAACCAGATTAATTCATGTATCCCAGAAATCCAGTACCCCTTTCCAGCACAAAAAAATTAAAATGGCCCTTTATCAGGTAGCCCTGAAGGATGAAAATAAATGAGAAAAAGAAGTATAACTGAGAAGTTAGAATTCTGTAAATGACTGTAATTACTGACTCATTATATAGACATTTCTTTAAAGAGTATAATGTTTTAGAATAACCAGAAGAAAGTACCTGAAGTTGTGGAACTGTAATCCAGTAGCTCTGATCTTTGATAATGATTGATAAGTATATTGCAAAGAAATAGTTGTCTGTGTGTATGAATCTACTTCAGGATGTTTCTGTTGTTGCACTGACTCTCTTACTATAATCTGTCAATATAACACTGTCTTAGTTAGCCTACCTCAATTGTAAGTCTTAAAATTGTATAGATTGCAATACTAGTGGTCAGTAAGAGGGAGGGATAATATGTATGAGATGTTTGGGATTTTCTTTTCCCTTTTAATTTCATTTTCTGGAGTAATGCAGATGTATTAAATATGATCCTGCTGGTGAATACACATCTGTGTGATGATACTGTGAACCATATATTTTATACTTTGAATGGCCTGTATGGCTTGTGCAGCTATTTCAGTAAAAATATAGTAAAAAAATTAAGTGCCAATTTCTTTTCAGAAACCATGAAGGTGAGATGGTACTGGAATGGTATATTTAAACTACTGAAAAGAAAATATGCCACCAAAGAATTCTTCAACTGGAAAAACTCTTAAAAAATGAGGGAGAGTTTTAAAATATTCATTAAAAAACAAAAGCTGGGAGAATTCATTAGCAAGATGCCTGACCTGCATGAAATATTAAGGGGCATTTATTCCTGTTGAATAGAAAAGACAGGGGAGAGAGAATTGGACAAGAGTGAGACATGAAGATTATCAGTAAGGGTCCCTTAGAGGACCAAAAAAGAGGCAATAAGACATATAAAAACCAAAGGATAAAATAGTTGAAGTACTATCTAAAGAATAAGAACATTGTGTGTTAATGTATTAAACTCTCCAATTAAGATGCACGGATTGGTGAAATGGATAAATGAATGATATGTCCATATTCTATCTGTAATAGACTCACCTTAGACCAAAGGTTACAAGTAGATGAAAGGCTGGAAAAGTTATTCCATTCAGGCAGTAACCAAGAAAGAGCTAAGGTATCTATACAATATTAGACAAGATAAACTTTCAGTACAAAAAGTTTATGAGACCAAGAAGAACATTATATATTAACAAAAGGGGCAATTCACCAAAAAAACACAAAGAATCATGAATGTTATGTGCCTATATTAGGTTTCTGTAGAGAAACAGAATCAACAGGGAACACTCCCAAATATAAAATATATAAAAGTGTCTCACATGACCAAGGAAATGCAGAGTCCAAAATCCACAGGGCAGGCCGTGAAACCAACAATTCCAATGGAGGATCTGGATGAACTCCACAGGAGAAGCTCACCAGCTAAAGCAGGAAGAGAGACTGTCTCTTTTGAATCCTCCTTAAAAGGCTCTTAGTGATTAAATTAAGCATCAGTCACTGCAGAAGACACTCCCCTTGGATGATTACAAATCAGCTGTGGATGAAGCTGACATGATCATTATTTAATTCTATGAAATGTCTTCATCTCAACAGACCAGCACTTGCCCAACCAGACAAACAGGTACCACCACTTGGGTAAGTTGACATATGAACCTGACCATGATAGTCCACCCCTTGTCAACTTGGCTAGGGGAAGTTGCTTAGTTCTATTGCTGTGGACATGAGCCAATGGCGCGTGAACCTCATCTGTTGTTGATTACATCCACAGTCTGCTAGGAGGTATGCCTGCTGTAGTGAATGATATTTGATTTAATTGGCTGGTGCTTAAGTGAGAGATTCAACATAGCACAGCCCAAGAAGCTCAGTATACCTCATCTCAGTCCTCACAGCTCAGCCAAGGCCTTTAAGATGTAGAAAGATATCACCCCAGGGAATGTTGTTGGAACACAGAGGCCTGGAGAGAAGGCCAGCAGAGATCACCCTGTGCCTTTCCACATAAGAAAGAACCTCAGTGGAAAGTTAGCTGCCTTTCCTCTGAGGAACTAATGAAATAAATTCCCTTTTATTGAAAGCTAATTCATCTCTGGTGTGATGCATTCTGGCAGCGAGCAAACTAGAACAGAATTTGGTACGGGAGAGTGGGGTGCTGCTGCAGTTTGCAAGTACCAGATATGTTGAATGGTTTTTTGGATGGCTAAGGGGAAGATTTTGGAGGAACTGTAAGAGAACAATGGAGAAGTACTGAAGTACTTGAAGAAACTCTTGGTGTAAACAGAACCACTGCCAATCTAGACAAAGGGGGCCACAAAAGGGACAAATTGGAATTTGCAGAGTGAGAACCACGTAAGCTCTGGTATGAAGCCAAGAAATATTGGCCAGGAGAGTGGACCCACCCATACACATGGAGAGGGTGAGTTTACCCTGAAGGGCAAAGATGAGTCTCCCACCTTGTTGCAGTGGAAGAGTTGTGCAACCTCAGGCCTCAGAGAAGGTACAGCATACTCCTTGGGGGACTGGGAAGAGCCTGGCTGCCACCACATGGAGGGGTTGAGCATGTGCCCCAGAAATGTCAGAGAACCCAGGAGTGGCCCTGATGCCCGGAAAATGGAGTCAAGAAAAAGGTGGTCTCCTCAATGTTCCCCGAGGTCGATTCATAAACAGACAGGCCACTGCAAATAGGCCTTTGGAAAGGGTGGAACTGCCACTTTCTAAAGCTGAAGGATAAATGACTTTCAGACTTTGAAATCCAGTGGTGTTTGCTCTGCAGGTTTTCCTTCCAATTTCTCCCTAAGTATCCTGTGACTGTCCCTCCTTTGCATATTAGCACCAGATAGTCTGTTTTGAGATTCATAGGTCCACAGCCAGAAGAGAATTTGTGTCACTGATATAATTTATGGTGATGCATATAGTTGCCAAGTTGACAAGAGGTGGACGTGTGGTAGTTAGATTGAGCTGTCAGCTTGATGAGGGGAAGGTGCTTAGTTCTATTGCTGTGGACATGAGCCAATAGCATGCGAACCTCATCCAGTTTTTAGCTTCTATTGTCTTAAGACTTTCTGTCCACTTTGATCTTACATGTCCCTTAGCTCTCCCAATAGTGAAAGCTTCATTTTTCCCCATGTGTCAAAAGGAAACATCTATATCTATCCAGCACAATGAGACTTCAATGTACGCATTTATCTGGGTAACTTCAGAAGTCTTCTTATTTTTCCCTATGATAATACTACCAATAGTGATATCTAAAGATATTTATTGAGCCCTTGAATATGCTAAGGACTTTATGCATATTATTTGGTATTATTAATCCAATCTGTTAGATGAAAAAAAAAGGTACTTCATATGTAAGTATTTTATTGAATGTTATGAAATTGGGCAGATTCAGGGCCAAAATTTGAAACCAGGTGTCTTAAATTAAGACAAAGTACATTTTCTATTGCATTAAAGCTACCTTTATGGGTGTTTACAAGATTATATGCATGGATAATTGCCCATTTCTATTTGTAGATAATTAAGCATGTGTAGAAGAAAGAGGTATTTACAAAATTTTCTATTTCTGAGTTAAAATGTACTTATCAACAATAGTGGGTTCTCTGCTCAATGCATTCACAAGATCAGTGCTTGAGACACTACCATTTCAGAAAAATGAAGGAATTATTACTAACCACAAAGGAGGAGATCAGATGGCCTATTGGCCTAAAATCACTTTCCAAAACTACAGTAACTCTGTCAGAAGATGGGCATATTTTAGGACAACAAGCACAACAGATAGAGATGTGAAGGTTGGAGATGATCTAATTATTAAGCCAGAATAGACTGCTTACATGTTTAGTCACAGAACATATGTAAGAACATGGCAGTCTTAATATGATGAAAGGTGTTTGAAAATGTTATGTGTATTGGAAGCAGGTAACTTGTTCTAAGTTTCCATAGCCAGAGGAGAATTATTTACCAGCACAGTCCATGTTATAACTGATTTCTATTAGTCTTTGTGCTTAACATCATTACTGAAATTATTTAAGGCTTTTGTGATATTGTGGTGAAATAAATGTATTTTGTATATGGAAATAAAATGTCTTTTTTTGGGTCCAGATGGTTCAGTGTGCTGGTTTAAAGTTGTACCCCAGAAAATGCAATGTTCTTTTTATCCATTCTTATAGGTACAGACATACTGTGTATGGGACCTTTATGCCAAGTTATTTCAAATAAGTTGTGACCCAACCCTTCCAAGTTGGATGTTACAGTTTGTTAAAGCTGTTAGAGTGTGATATACCAGAAATGGGTTGTCTTTTACAAAGGGATTTATTGTCACAAATGACAATTCTAAGGCCATGAAAACACCCAAAATAAGGAGCCAAAAAGATGATATCTACTCAGAATAAAGGCAGCTGGCACTGGAGTTCCTCTGCAACATGAGAAGATGCATGGCCATGTCTTCACTCCTCTCCTGGCTTCTGGTATCAAATAGCTCTTTCAGCTCCTGAGGATCTGTCTTGCTTCTGCCTGGGGCATTTTTTGTCCTAGCTTTCCCTCAGTGTGTGAGATCTCTTAAAGGATACCAGTAAAGTAAAACTGAATGGGCAGTAAATGAGCAGGGTCACATCCCCATAGAAATAACCCAAGCAAATGGTTCTACTCACCATAGGTCTTATTCACAATATTGGAGAAAAACGAGCATGGTTTTTCTCGGGTGACTAACAGTTTCAAACCACCACAGTAGGACTTAATCTTTTTATTGGTTTCTTTGTGAGTAGATAAAAGAAAAAAAGTTCAGATAGCTCAGAGAGCAACATCTGGAGAACTTTATAAAGAGCTAGCAGAAAAATCCCCAGGAGAAACTTCTAGAGAAAAATTCTGGGTATGCTAAGAAATAACCCATAGGAGCTGAGAGAGGAGGCTACTTGAATGATGGGCTGAAAGCAATGAAACCCAGAATTGAAGGATCAGCAGATACTGGTCATGTGCCTTCCTACATGACAGAGGAAACACAGATGCCAGTGGCCTTTCTTCAGAGAACATATTTTACTGTAGATGCCTTAATTTGGACATGTTCATTGTCTTAGGACTGTAAATTTGCAAACTAACATATCCCCATTTTGAAAGCTAGCCCATTTCTGATATGTTGAATTCCAGTAGCTTTATCAAACTGAAAAGCAGTCACTTGTGGTTTAAAGTTTAAACCACATGTGTCAGGTGGGGCAATTATGCTTAGATCCACTCTGTCTAACAAAATAGTTTTAGAATTGCAATGGATTGATTCTGGGCCTGGCTCACTAATAGATTTTAGGGACAGTTTTAGTGACCATAAGGCCTTAATGTTGTAAAAGAGAATAAAGGGGTACAAGTAAGTGTCAGTCACAAAGTTTTTACAACCAAAAGATACAGGCAATATAATTACATACACATTAAACAAGATCAAGCTAGCTGCATCTTTATTCAGTAATTTCAGGTACTTACCTCTGGCTATTCCAATATACTAGAAAGCAAAATATATCTATATATGAATTAAGAAATCATAGTAATTTGTTAAATTTTAACTTGTCATATACAGTTTCTCTCTCTCATTTGATCATTATCACAATCTTGAAGGTTATCTTGTAGATCAACCTTCTACCTTCTTAATGCTGAAAAGAGGCATTGATATTATGATGTAGAGGAATTAAACTGGATGCTCTTATTAGAGAGAATGGTACCTCAATTTCAGGGCTTATCTGGTATAGGGACAATCAGAGGTATAAGTCTCAAAATATAAACTTAATGAATACAATGTTTAGAAAGTCTAAAATACAGTCCTTTGCATTCTTTAGGGTTTTCAGTAACCCTGGTGGTTGGCGCTTGGCATTCTGTGACAGTTTGCAATATCTGGCTGAATTACTTGGTTACTTGCATTAAAGTAACCCTGAGAATTATCTCTCAACTCTATTTGAAGTCTCTTAGACATTGAAACTTTATTTCCTTCCCCCATTTTGTTCAAGAAAGTATTACCAATTCCATTATGCCAGGGCTCATTCCTGGGAGTACACATTGCTGGGAGACTTACACCACTGCAAGTAATGTGCCATGTTGGGGAGAAAGGTAGTGAGTTTACTTGCTAGATACCATATCTGAGCCACGAAAGAGATTCTGTGGGAGTGACCCTTAGGCACTAGGTAAATATAAGCTTAGCTTCACTAATACATAAATAAGTTTCATAAATGCAAGCCTCAAGATTGAGGGCTTGGCTTATTAAATTGGAACCTCTATTGCTTAAGGGAATAGGTGGAATTCCCCAGGTGGGAATGTTTAGTAATTCCATGCTTTTTCTCCAGTCTCTAAAGAACTTGCCAATGCTTTATTCGATTTCTGCCCAAAATGTCTCAGTTATCACAATAATGTGTACAGTATATCAAGAGCTCATGCCTTATTCTAGATCCTATGTCAAAGAAAGTTGAATTATGTTGTTTAGATAAAGTACAAGACAGGTTAAATTAGATTTTGTGCTCATGTAAGTTAAATTTTGGTCAAAATGTATACCTCTTCTTTGGCCTCAGACAAAACTTAAAGTTTTAATATATTCTCAATATAATCCTTTATCTTTCACACTGGTGCAAATCACATCTCCTTTTCACCTCCTTTCACAGTTTCTGTATGTTGGAGTGTTGAATTTCAGGGCTAGAGTGTCTCAGGTGCCACACAGCTACCCGAAGTTCCAGGAAACTGCCAGGTTATACACAAATAGCAAACCATCTCAGGATTTAGAAATAACAATTAAGGCTCAAGAATAAATGTGTTTGCAGTACGCAATTACATTCTAGGCCATAATTTTATCATTAATATTTGTAAATGAACCTATTTCAGAAATTTAAAATTTTGAGAGTTGGCTTATGTTGGGGTCATCAACAACAAAATATCACAGAAGTTTTTTCTGTCTCATATTAACTCCTTTATCAGGGTTTTGTTAAGTAAAATGAGGAACATGATGTATACACTTTGCTTCTCTTTTAAAGTCCCTTTATGATAAACATGAAGTTTTGACTCATAGCTATGTATACTTTTAGAGAAGCATTAGAAAAAATGTAGTGTAACTAACAAATAAGTTTGTTTCTGTAAATAATATGTAAACTTTTTTCTAAGAATAAATAAAACCATGACTAACAACATCGTAGTGTTGTTTAAAATCATGCAGATCAGTATCAGAATATAATATGGAATGACAGAGAGAACATTGTTGTTTTTAGGAATTTTATACAATGTCTAAATATATAAATGACATTTCATGCATATTAATTTAGTAACAGAAGTATATTAGCCAGGGTTCCCTAGGGAAACAGAACCAACAGGAGATATCTGTAAATATGTGATTTTATACAAGTGCCTCAGGTAGAGATGCCAAAGTCCAAACTCCCTAGGCAAGCAGTGAACTGACAACTCCAATGAAAGTCCTCCATGAACTCCCCAGAAGAGGCTTGCCAGGTGAAGGGGAGATGAAAATTCTCTTCTCTATCTATGCTGTAGACACCACTTCTCCATAAAATGTCCTCAAATGATTGGATTAATTCTAGCTGATTGGACTCTCTCTTTGTGGAAAATATTACACCAGTCAGCCATAGATGCCATCAGCCATAGATGTAAACCACTGACTGATGATTCAATAAGCCAGCCTTCTGGCTTGTTAACCAGCCATAAAATGTCCTTGCATTAAAGGAAAGTTCAGTACTTGTTTGACCAGACAACTTTGCTACAACACCTAATCAAGTTGACACATGAACTAAGCATAACCATCCAACATTGATTAACTTGGCAGCTATACACATCACACATCACCTTAAACCATACTTAAGTTCTGAATAGGACCCAATAATAGACATATTCTTCACCTAACAATTCCAACTCTCATGTACAACCAGAAAGAAAATACATCATTCCAGAAAAGGGCACACGTTCTTGGCTAATATTCACTCCTAGAACATCACTACCACAACAAGAACAATGCAACTTATGTCATATGATAAGGGGATAAAGTAGAGAAGGAAGGAAAGTTATTTGACTTATGTACAAATACAAACATACAATGAAGCAAGGAAGAAATATTCATACCATTACAGTCCTCATTTCTGTAAATAATCACATAGGTGAGGTTCATATTTATCAATAACTTCTTCCACTACAAGCTATGCTCCCTTTACCCTCAGCAATCACTTCAGCTGATCAATTTCTTTACCTGGTGTGGTGACCTAAGCTTTCATTCCTGAAGTTTCTGGGCCATTGGTATTCCTGGATTGGGTTTTTGCATTTTTACATTGACTTTCATCACAGGGCATGGTAATAACAAAAGAAATAACCTAATGGATTGCCTGATCCAAGGAAAATGCATATTTGCCTGCCTTGTGTAGTTGAGTCCTATTTCCTCAGAATAAGATCAATCACCCCAGACGATATGGTAATACTTTTCCTTGTCTGTGGATTTAGAGGGATGAGAAACCCAAAAGGAATCCAGGTGGCAGTCTTAACATCAAGATCAATGGAATCATTGTTGTGTCTCCTGGTAGTAACACTCCTCCTTTTGGAACTACACTTGGAGAGCTGCAAAGCTTTATGTTGGAGGGAAAGGAATAAAATTTTTTCTTAAGTGCCCCACTATGGGTGATAGTGAGTGGTGCCACTCTCATTTCCACCCACTGATTCCTGGACCTGTGAATCCTTGCTATAGAGAAAGAACAGAATGCATTGAATGCTGATTCAGAGCATACCCAGCCTTATAGAGAGCATTGCCACAGATATACAAGGTTTTTGCACATAGTTAGCGCTATAATTGAATCTTTCAAGACCATCCCTCCATTCTGTCAACCCAGCTGCCTCTAGATGATGGGAAACATTGTATGACCAGAGATTTCCATGAGCATATGTCCATTACTGCACTTCACTTGCTGTGAGGTGGGTACATTGATCATAAGTAATGCTGTATGGAATAACATGACAATAAATAAGGCATTCCATAAGTTGACAGATGGTGGTTTTGACAAAAATATTGCTTGCAGGGAAGGCGGTCCCATATCCAGAGTATGCATCTATTCCAGTCAGAACAAATTGCTGTCCCTTTCATGATGGAAGTGGTCCAATATAATCAACCTGCCACCAGGTAGCAGACTGATCACCTCAGGGAAATGGTATTATATCAGGGACTATGTGTGGGTCTCTGCTGCAAACAGATTAGGAACTCAACAGTGGTGGTAGCCAGGTTTTCCTTGGCGAGGGGAAGTCTATGTAGCTGAGCCTCCATCACAGCACCATGACCACTTTGTTCATGAGCCCTTTGAGCAATGACAGGCGTGATGGGGAAAAATGGATGACTTATATCCACATAATAGGTTATTTCAAGCACTTGATTACTAAAACCTTCCTCTGCCCCTCTGATGAACATCCACAAGGGACACAAACATCTTCATATTTCTTCTCCACCCAGAAAGTTCTATCCTCATATCACTTCCCCACATGTCTTTGTCATCAATTCCCCAATGATTCTCCTTCCAAGTCCCTGACAATCCAGCCAAACCAATAGAAAGAGCCCATGGGTCAGTACACAAGCACATCTTCCAAGTTCTCCTTTTACAAAAACTGAAACTGAGGTGCACTGCTTGATGTACCAATAACAGAAGATTTCCACTCAACCCTGTCCTTTAGGGACATCCCAGAAAGGTACTGCAGTGCTACAGATGTCCAATTTTCAGCAGTACAGGCATACAATGTATCTGTAAAACAGGTCCAAGTTTTCTTTTTTTAAAGTTTTTTAAGCCAACCAATTGTAAGGAAGTCCCCAAGAGGCCATAACTCTGAGATGGGAAAGAGAATCAATATGGCAGGAGTAAGGACCATGGCATTTTGAAAATGTCCTCCTGTAACTAACTTGTGCTTTTAGGATCTCCTCAAGCCTTATCTCACATATACCATTCCTATGTTATAATGGAGTGCTGCTCTTTATGTTATGGCTTGGTAGGCCAGACAACACCCAGATCATGATAGGCACCTCAGGTCTCATTGTAACTTGATGACCATGTTAAGCATACAGTCCTTACTAAGACCCAGTGACAGGCTGAAACTGTTTCTGAAAAGTAGAGTAGTTATTTACAGGAAATGAATCATATAGCCTATATATGACATTCCTTCTGTTGGAAATTAAAAATCACCTTGGCTTAATAATATCCCAAACTTATGAACAACAACAGATTATGCAGGCTGTCAAGCCCTAGGCAATATATACAATTGTGTACTTTGAACAAACATAACCCAAGAATACTTTTTTGTAGTTCTAATGCACATTTTATTTACTTATAAATTTTGTCAAGTAGATTTCATTGTTAGTCTTATCCCAAGGCTATTTATATTTCAAAAATGATTTGTTCACTATGCTTACCATTGCAAAGTTAATATTGGAAAAATTTATGAATTGGGGCATTATTTCAGAGCAAGCATGGCCTTTTCTGCAGCATTTCCTTATTACCTACAATTTCTTATCTCCATGCCCAGTAAAAAGTGTTCTAAACCAATGCCACTCTCCTCCATCTTTCTGCAGCAAATCTTCCCTCATAGCTACCTTTGTTGGTTAGGCCTTGAGAACAGGAAATGGTGAGACAGAAAGAATCAATCCTGGTCTATTTAACATGTGCTATTGTTTAGTTTATATATATGTGTGTGTATATATATATATATATATATATATATATAGTGTATGCATGAGCAAGCACCAGGAATCAAACCTGGGACTCTGGAATGGTAGGCAAGAATTCTGCCACTGAGCTATCATTGTACTGCCATAGTTTATATTTTTTTAAATGCAATTTTTGTGGTATATATTTTATATTCACATGGTATGTGTGCTGGTTTGAAGCTATTATGTAAACCAGAATAAAAAAATGTTTTAATCCTGATCCAAACTTATGAAGGCAGACATTTCTATTAATCCTGATTCAATACTTTAGAGCAGAAAGTTTTTATTAGATTATATCCACAGAGACATGACATGTCCAATTTTGCACGTCACCTTTTGATTAGATACAGATGTGAGTCTGCCCATTCGTCATGAGTCTTGAACACTTCCTGGAGTACTTTAAAAGGAGGAAAATCATAGATACCACAGAGCAGATGAGATGCTTGGAGAAAAGTTTCCTCAGAGCTAACAGAACCAACATGAAACTCAGGTGTTTGAAGGGAGATGCAGGGCCAAGTCAATGTCATGATGTGCCTTCCCACATGAAACTAAGCAAGCCAAAACACAGAACTGTGTTCTGAAGGACTTGAGTGAAGGACCACTGATGCCAAGTGAGAAACCCATGCAGGAAACATAGGCTGAAACAATGGAACACATAAGTAATAGATCAGCTGTTACCAGCAATGTGCCTTCCCAGCTGAGGTGTTCTGGATGGCATTAGCCTATCTTGAGTGAAGTAACCTCTTATTTAATTTCCTTTGTAAAAGCCATTCCATTTCTGGTGTATTACATTGCAGCAGCTTAACAAACTAAAACACTATGCAATCATACAAAGTGTACAATAGGTGGTTCACAGTATTAATGTAGATCTGTGCATTCCTCAAAATTGAGTTTTGAGCATTTTCATTACTCCATAAGAAAATAAAAGTAAAAATAACATTCAAAACAAACAATACCTGATATCCCCTATTGTTTATTTATTTGGTGTTTATTGCTCATTTTTTCTTGTCTGCCCTTACATTGGATGAAGGGATTGTCAGTCACAGGGCTTTCATAATCACATGATCACATATGAAAATTCTATAGTTATACAATCATCTTCAGAAGTCAAAGCTATTTTATTACACTTCAACACTTTCAGGGAATTCCCCCTAGCAACTCAAGTCCATGAAAAACTGTAAAGGGATAACTATACACTGCATAAGAATAACTTCTGGGACAATATTTCAGTCTTATTTGAAATCTCCAAGCCACTGAGACTTGATTTAGTCTTATTTCTCCTCCCCCTTTTGTTAAAGAAAGATTTCACACCCTCATGAAGCTGAGGCCAAGCTGATCTCCCAGACTGTTGTCTCACATTGCTAGGGAGATTTACACCATTGGGAGATTTACACCTCATTTAAGGGTGAAGAGAGTCAGTTAACTTGTGGTTTGGGCTTTAAGAGAGAAGCCACAAATGAGGATCTCTGGGGTGAACATTTAGCATAATGATAAGTAGGTTTTTTCTTCTCCTTTGCAAAAATAAGTTTCATAAGGCAAAAATAAGTTTCCCAAAGATCAAGGGAATGTTCCATCAAATTGGCAGTTCCCAGAGATTGTGAGAATATTTGGTCCTTTTCAGGTGGGTGAACTTTAATATTTCCATGTTTTTTCTCAGTCACTCAAGGGGAATTTGCAAATATATATTTTAAATTTTTTATTGTGAAATATAGCATATACAAAAAAGCAACAAATTTCCAAGTACACTGAAAAAAGTAGGTACAGAATATATTTCATAGTTTAGTATGGGTCACATTTCCACAATTTTAGGTTTTACCTACTGGTTGCTCCAAGATACTGGAGAGTAAAAGAAATACCAGTATAATGATTCCACAGTCATTCTCAGTTATTCAATCCTGTTTTCTCTGTTATAACTCCTCCTTCTCATTTATTCCTCTTCCCAAATTTAGGGGTATTTAGGAAATGCCCATTCTAATGTTTTCATGTTGGGAAGGGCTGTTGACAACATGGGATAGTTCAATGCAACTTGTTGACCTTCTCAGAAAGACTGGCCACTCTGGGATTAAAGAAGCATTTGGCCTAGGAAATCCTTTGAAGTTTGTAGGACTCTGGAAAGTAGTCACCGTGTATGAAGCATTTATAGATTTTCAGATAGAGCCTCAGATGTTGTTTAGCATTGACAGAAATAGTTTTGGCTTGGATATGACCAACCATGGTAAGTAGCGATATCTAGCTAAGGCTTGCATAAGATTAGCCTCCAGAATAGTCTCTTCATTCTTTTGCTCATCCTCAGCCACTGATATAGTATTTTGTTGTAATTATTTTCCCCCTTTTCATCAAGAAGGTATTGTTGATCCAATAGTTCCAGGGCCAGGCTTATCCTGGGATTCATGTCCTTTGTGGCCAGGCAGAATTTCACCTCTGGATGTTTTGTCTCATGTGGGGGAGGGTAAAATTTTTACTTGTAGAGTTCAATGTAAACAGAGGGTGGCCACAGCTGAGCAACAAAAGAGGCCATCTGGAAGAAACTCTCTGGCACAATTATAGTTAGGCTTAAGTTCTCTGCTACATAAATAAGTTTCAGAAGAACAAGGCTCAAAACCAAGCACATCACCTTTTGACTTGGTGGTCCATATTATTTGAGATAGAATCAGGTGTTTCCCTGATTATAAAACTTTAATAGTTCCATATTTTTTCTCCCATCCTTCAAGGGACTTTCCCAATGCTTTTAAATTATCTGCTCAGTACAGTCTTGGATACATACAGGTATTACATTAAGCTGTACAGAATTACAAACCTTATTCCCATTCTGATCTCCATGTCTTTGGGTTCTTTAAATGATCTATCCAGATAGGTTGAGTTAGAGTATATGCTACAGAAAATTTAGATTTTTCTCAAGAGAAACATCTCTACCTTTGATCTCATACAGTAAGTGAAGTTCTAAAATATGACAGTGTCCTACTTAACCCTGTATTCTGACTTACCTCAGTCCCTATCAAATTGGCTTTGTTCTTATCTCTAGTTGAACATTGATCTCCTTTTTTTTGGATTCCTTAATAACTGTTGTATGTAGCAATGCTGACTTTCAAAGATGCAGAACTCCTACTCTGGGTCCCAGGTGTCATACACTCCTAGTAGAAAATAAAAGGAAAGTTATTCAAAGCTTAGAAATAGGAGGTAACTTCTTAAACTTTACACCCAAAGCACAAGCAACCCAAAGCTCCAGGCAAATACCAGTGTCCTGGTTTAAAAGGATGTATGACTCCTAGAAAAGCCATGATTTAATCAAAATCCCATTTTGTAAACGTAAAATAATCCCTATTCAATACTGTATGATTGAAACTATAATCAGATCATCTCCCTTGATTATGTGATTTAATCAAGAGTGGTTGTTTAACTGGATTAGGTGATGACATGTCTCCACCCATTTGGGTGGTCTTGATTGCTTTACTGGATTGCTTTTCCTATAAAAGAGGAAACATTTCGGAGAATAAGAGATTCAGAGAGAGCAGAGAATGCTGCAGCAACATGAAGCAGAGCCCACCAGCCAGCCACCATTGGAGATGAAGAAGGAAAACGCCTCCTGGGGAGCTTCACGAAACCGGAAGCCTGGAGAGAAAGTTAGCAGATGATGCTGTGTTCACCATGTGCCCTTCCAGCCAAGTGAGAAGCCCTGACTGTGTTTGCCATGTGCCTTCTCACTTGAGAGAGAAATCCTGAACTTCATCAGCCTTCTTGAACCAAGGTATCTTTCCTTGGATGGATGCCTTAGATTGGAAATTTCTATAGACTTGTTCTAATTGGGACATTTTCTCAGCCTTAGAACTGTAAACTAGCAACTCATTAAATTCCCCCTTTTAAAAGCCATTCTGTTTCTGGTATATTGCATTCCATCAGCTAGCAAACTAGAACAACCAGGTCATACATATAGAACACAATATCTCAATATGTAAAAATACCAATTTTAGCTCTGGACTAGATGTAACTGATATAAAAGCCCACAATCTATGCCCCGATTTCTCATCAGTATTTTCTAATAAAGACCATACGATATTTGTTCTTTTGCTTCTGGCTTATTTTGCTTCACATAGCCCCCCAGTTCATTCACATGGTTGTGTGCCTCACAACTATGTTCCTTTCTGTAGATGCCCAACATTTGATCTTATGTATACACCACTGTTCTCCATTCTACTTCTCAGTCAATGTAATTTCCATCTATTGGGCATCATGTATTATGTACATTGCCAACAGTCCATCTCCAACATTATCCTCATTTAGTTGTACAATCATCAACACTCTCAAGTTTTGAACAATTTTCAATGATACAAAGAGAAAAACACACATTCACCTAATAGAAAATAAAAACCTCCCCTATATCTTGCCCTTCACCTCTAATTATCTACCCCTGGAATTGCTGTTGTACTGTTGATGTCTTCCTGTGAAATATAGAACATAGCATGCAATAATTGTTTTCCAACTACATCTATCTATTTTTACACTTTGTACCAAGCAGTTCATGCAAGAATTTATTTATATTTGTAGTGTTAATTAGTGGGCCACAAGGCACTATAAAACCTCTTTCAATCATACTTCCCTTCAATATGGTGACTGTGCTTGCAGGCTCACTAATGGACTGCTTTCACTTCTATCTATTCCCTTACATTTAAGTTCAATCTCACTAGCTAACAATTCATCCATCCCTAGTTTCTATGTAGTTCTACATCCCTTATAATCCTTAAAGGGATTATATACAATAATCCTCTGAGTTTACCTTTACCATAGTCATAATAAAAAAATCATACAGTATCTAGCCTTTAGTGTCTGACTTATTTCACCCAGCTTTATGTCCTGAAAGTTCATCCATGTTGTCAGATGATTCAGGACCTCATTTCATCTTACTTGGCTTGTTTCCATCTTTTTGCTATTGTGAATTATGCTTCCATGAAAAACAGTATTCAAATATTTGTCTTTGTCATTGCTTTCATCTCTTCTGGGTGTATACCAAGTAGTGGTATTGCAAAGTCATAGGGCAACTTGATATTTAGTTTTATAAGGGTCCACCAAACTGTCTTCCATATTGCCTGTATAATTATACATTCCCATCAGCAGTGCATAAGTATACCAATTTCTCCACATCTTCTCCAACATTTGTAGTTCTTTCTTTACTACCAGTTATTCCTATAGGTGTGAGGTGGAATCATATTGTAGTTTGGATCTGCATTTTTCTTATAGCTGATGAAAATGAGAATCTCTCCATGTGCATTATAGCATCTGCATTTTCTTTTTAGAAAACATGTCAGCTCATATCCTTAGCTTATTTTATAACTAGGAACTATAATTCCTAGTTTGCTAGCTGCCAGAATGCAATATATTATAAATGGAATGGATTTTTAAAAGGGGAACTTAATAAGTTGCTAGTTTACAGTTTCAAGGCCATGAAAATGTCCCAATTAAAACAAGTCTATAGAAATATCCAATCTAAGGCATCCAGAGAAAGGTACCTTGGTTCAAGAAGGCTGATGAAGTTCATGGTTTCACTCTCAAGTGAGAAGGCAAATGGTGAACACAGTCAGGGTTCGTCTCTCATCTGGAAGGGCACATGATGAGCACAGCATCACCTGCTAGCTTCTCCTGGCTTCCTGTTTCATGAAGCTCCCTGGGAGACATTTTCCTATTTCATCTCCAAAGGTCACTGGCTGGTGGACTCTGCTTCTCATGGCTATGTCATTCTGCTCTGCTCTCTCTGAACTCACTTTCATTCTCCAAAATGTTTCCTCTTTTATAGGGCTCCAGAAACTTATCAAGATCCACCCAAATGGGTGGAGTCATGTCATCACCTAATCCAGTTTAATAACCACTCTTGATCAAATCACCTCTCCAGGGAGATGATCTGATTAGTTTCAAACATACATTATTGAATAGAGATCATTCTGCCTTTATGAAATGGGATTTAGATTAAAACATGGCTTTTCTAGGGGACATACATCCTTTGAAACCAGCACAATTGAGTTGTTTGCTTTGTTGAATTGTATGATTTCTTTATGTATGCAGGATATCAAATCATTACAGAATTCCTGGTTCCAAATATTTTGTCCCATGGTGTTGGCAGCCTCTTGACCTTTTAGGCAAAGACTTTTGAGGTGCAAAAGCATTTGATTTTGATGTTCCCATTTGCATTTTTTTCTTTCTTTGCACTTTGAGTGTAAAGGTTAGGAAGCTATCTCCTATTACAAGGTCTTGAAGATGTTTCCATGTATTTTCTTCTAGGAGTTTTATGGTGCTGGCTCTTATATCTTTCATTCACTTATGTCTTTCATCCACTTTGAGTTAACTTTTTCTTTCTCCTTTTTTTTTTTTTTTTTGCATACGCAGGCACTGGGAATTGAATCTGGACCTCTGGCGTGGCAGGCAAGAATTCTGTCACTAAGCCACCATCACATCACCCTGAGTTAACTTTTCTAAAGGGCGTAAAGTAAAGTTGTCCTTCATTCTTTTGACTACTGATATCAAGTTATTCTACACCAATTCATTGAAAATAATATTCTGTCGCAGTTAAGTGGACTTGGGTAACAAGAGTAGCTAACCATAGATTTGGTGGTCTTTTTCTACACTATCAATTATTTTCCATTTGCCAGTACTTCTATCTTTGTGCCAGTACCATGCTGATTTGACCCTTGTGTCTTGATAATAAGCATTAAAATCAGGAAGTGTTACTCCTCCTACTTCATTCTTTTTTGTGGGACTTTTAGCTGATGAAGATCTCTTTCCCTCCCAATTTGTATTTGACGATTAGGTTTTCCAAGTCTTCAAAATAGGTTGTTGGAATTCTTGTTATTTCATTGAAGCTGTAGATCAATTTGGGTAGAGTTGACATCTTAACTACGTTTAACCTTCCTATCTATCGATAGTGAATGTCTTTCAACTGATTTAAATCCTTTCTAATTTCTTTTAGCTATATTAGGTAGTTTTATGTGTACAGGTCTTTTCAATATAGGGTTAAGTTTATTCCTAGGTACTTGATTATTTTAGTTGCTATTTAGAATGAATTTTTTTCCTTTATTTTATCCTCAGGTCAAGGCTTGTGTATAGAAACATATCTGATTTTTGCACATTAATATTGCATCCTGCCACTTTTCTGAATTTGTTTACTAGCTCAAAAAGCATTGTCATAGATTTCTCAGGGTTTTCCAAATATAGCGTCATGTCATCTGAAAATAATGAAAGGTTTGCTTCTTTCTTTCTCACTTGGATGACTTTCATTTATTTTCCCTGTCTAATTGCTTTAAATAGAACTTCTAGTACAATGTTGAATAATGGTGCAGTGGGCATCTTTGTCTCATTCCCAATCTTAGGAAGAAGGATTTCAGTCTTTTATCTTTGAGTATGATTCTGGCTATGGGTTTTTTATATGTGCCCTTTATCTTATTGAGGAAGTTTCATTTGATTCCTAACTTTTGAAATGTTTTTATCAGAAAAAGTTGGTGAATTCTGTCCAATGATTCTTCAGCATCAATCTGGATGATTAAGTAAGTTTTCCTTTCAATTTATTGATATGCTGTTTTACATTAGTTGATTTTCTTGTGTTGACCCAAACTCACATTCTGGTATAATTCTCACTTGATTGTGGTGTATACTTCTTTAAATGTGTCATTGGATTCAATTTGCTAATATTTGCTAAGTATATTGCATCTCTATTCTTTATGGAGATTGGCTTCTAATTTTCCTTTCTTATAGAATCTTTAAATAATTTTGGTATTGGAGTGATGTTATCTTCATTGCTTGGAAGAGTTTGAGCAGGATTTGTTTTTGTTCTTTTTGTAATATTTGATAAAATTCCTCTGTGAAGCCTTTTGGCCTTGGGGTTTTCTTTGTAAGATTTTTGTTGACTGATTTAATCTCATTAATTATGCTTCATTTGTTGAGATCTTCTATTTTTTCTCAATCACTGTAACTTGTTCATGTGCATCTAGGAATTTAACCATTTCCTCTAAGTTGTCTAATTTGTTGCCTATTTGTTCTTAGTATCCTCATGATTTTTATTTTACTTCTTCAGGGCCCATTGCAAGAGACCTACATCATTTCTGATTTTTGTTTATTTGCATCCTATTGTTTTCTTTGTCAGCCTAGCTAAGGGCCCTTTGATTTTATTGATATTCTCAAAGGACCAATTTTTGGTTTCACTAATTCTTTGTATTCTGTTTTTTCTCTCTCTAATTCATTTAATTCTTCTTCAATTTTTGTTACCTCTATTCCTCTAATTGTTTGGGGGTTAGTTTGCTGTTCTTTCTCTAGTTCCTCCAGTTGAGCAGTTATATCCTTAAATTCCCTTTTTATTTTTAAAAATGGGCATTTAGTGCAAACAGTTTCCCTCTCAGCACTACCTTTGCCATGTCCCATATGTTCTGATCTGTTGTATTCCATTTACATTCATCTCTAGGTGCTTACCAATTTCTCTAGTACTTTCTTCTTTGACCCTCAAATTATTTAAATGTACATTATTTAATCTCAATGTATTTGTGACAGTTCTGCTTCTTTAGTGGTTATTGATTTCCTGCTTCACTCCATTTTAATCAGAGAAATAATTTCAATCTTTCTAAATTTATAAACACCTGTTTTGTGTCCAACATATTATCTATAATAGAGAAGATCCCTTTATCATTAGAGAAGAATGCATTTTCTGCTGTTTCATCTTGTAATGTTCTATATATGTTACTTAAGCCTAATTATTTTATCAAGATGTTTAAATTCACAATTTTCTGGCTGATCCTACATCTGATTTTTCTTTCTATAAAGGAGAGTGCAGTACTGACTTCTCCCACTATCATTTTGAAAAGTTCATTACTCCCTTCAGTTTTCCCAATGTTTGCCTTCTCTACATTAGATTTGCATAATTGGTTGCATAAACATTTATGATTGTTATTTCTTCTTGTTGAATTGTCCCTTTTATTAATATGTAGTGTCTTTTTTTATGTCTTATGATGTCTTTACATTTAAAGTCTATTTGGTCGGATAGTAGTGAAAATACTCCTTCTTTCTTTGGCCTACAACTTCCGTGGAAAGTTTTCCATCCTTTCACTTCACTCTGTTTGCTTCCCTGGGTCTAAGATGAGTCTCTTGTAAACAGTATGTAGATGGGCCATATTCTTAATCCATTCTGCTGATCTGTACCTTATAATTGGTGAATTTAGTCTGTTAATATTCAAAGTTGTTACTCTAAAGGTACTTCTTGAATCTACCATCTTATACTGTGATTTTTATTTGTCAAATCTTTATATTCTTTTCCCTCTTTCTCTTTTTATCCTTTAAGTTATGCTTACTGGTACTATTCAATTCTGTGCCCCTCTCCAGTCCTCCAACTCCCATCTTTATTTTCACCTAATGAAGCTCCTTTAGTGTTTCTTCTAGGGTCATCTCTTGTTGAGAATTTCTCTCAGATTTTGCCATTGAAAATTTTGATCACTCCCTTAATTTTTTCAAGGACAATTTGGCTGGTTACAGAATTCTGGGATGAAAGTCATTCTCTTTGCAGATGTTAAATATACCAAAGACCCATCTTCTCACCGCCTTGTTTATTGTTGAATAGTCCACACTCAGTCTTATGTTATTTCCCTTTTATGTGGTGAGTTGCTTCCCTCATGCTCCTTTTGGCATTTTCTCCTTCTCTTCAGCATTTGACAGATTGATTAGTATGTGTTTGAGGGTAGGCCTATTTGGATTTATTCTATTTAGGTCCCATTAATTTTCTTTGATTTGCATACTTCTATCTTTTATAAGGATTGGGAATATTTCCCCCATTACTTCTGCAATCTTCTTAGCCCTTATTCTTTTCTTCTTCTTTTGTGACACTGATGATTCTATTATTTGTGCTGTACATGTTGTTCATTATTTCTCTGAGATCCAATTCAAGTTGGTCCATCTGCTTTGTCATTTTTCTTTTGTGTATTTAGATTCAATTTCTCTGTCCTCTAGTTCTCTTATTCTTTTTTATACCTCTTCAAATCTGCCATTGTGCATCTCTGGTATATTTTTAATTTTGTCTACCATCTCTTTAACCTCTGTGATATCTGCTGTTTTTACTCATTCTTTCAAATTCTTCTTTATGCCCTTCTAGTTTCCTCTTGATATCCTGTATGCCATTACCCAACCCACTGTATTTCTTTAAGAGAATTGTATGAACATCATTGATTAGTTGTTCCAAAGTCTGTCTTGCCTATGGTATTTCGATTTTGTAATTTGGATGGACTGTATCTGTCTGTATCTTTATAAGCTTGGTGATTTTCTGTTGATTTTGAGTCATTTAATTGTCTTGATAAAGTTACCATGGAAGTTGATTTCCCTCAGAAGTATGAGGTTTTTCATTTACTTGAATTTGTGTTGCTGTTCCCCTCTAGCTTTTGGTTTATTAGTATTTTCTGGTCAAATCAAGTCCCAAACCTCAGGCAGGCAATGCCACTCTAACTTGTGGATCTCTGAAGCTAGGACGTGTGCCAGACTGCACTTTCTGTTTCTTACCAGCAGATGGTACTCTTGGGCCTCATCTTCCCCACAGAACTGCCTCTCCCCAGTTATAGCATCCCTGTGAGACAGATGGAGACCCAGTGCAATTCCAGCCAAGTCACTTCATCCTGGTGTGAGCATTAAGCTTCCAACCCCATAGCTGGTGGTTAGGCAGTGTGCACTTCCTTGGAGATACTTCTTGTGGGCCTGATTAGGCTGGTGTTCCCCAGATCCCTCCTTGGAATTACCTGGGGTTGTGGGACTGGTTATGGCAGCTGCTAGTGTACACAGTTAATCAGAAATGCACACTGGCTAAGCTTGTCAATGATACAAGCTTTCTGGCCCAGTGGGCAGGAAATGGAGGCACAGGGACTTGGGCTGTGGTTTAGGTTGTGGCATGGGGCACAGTGTGTGACTGTGGGTGCAAGGGTCATGGGAGAGTGTGGCACAAGTGGGGTGCAATGCATGGTTTGTGGGGGTGTGGGTCATGGGGCAGGGTTTGGGTGGGCATATGGTAGTGTGCAGGACATGGGGTGGGGTCCAGCCACAGGATGTGCCCTAGGGCTATGCATGGTGAGGGTTTGTGTGCAGGTGTCTAGGTCTGTGGGATTTGGCCAGAGAGTCAGGGATGGCTGAGTGAAGTGCATACAGGGTTCAACGATTGTGGGCAGTATGTGGCATATTGGATGTAGAGGGAAGGCATTGCAGGAGATAGGCTGCAGGGGTAGCGTACATATTTGGTGGTATGTGGCCACAGGGTTGGTGGGGCTTGAGTGTGTTGGTCACAGTAGGCCAGGATTCAGGTGTGCAATTGTGTATATCCTACAGTGTGCACTGTTGTAGGCACAGGCAGTGTATTAGTTTGAAAGAAGCTGGAATGCAGTATACCAAAACTGGAATGGCTTTTTCAAAAAAGAATTTAATAAATTACATGTTTACAGTTCTAAGAAAGTGAAAGTGTCCAAATTAAGGCACCAACAGGAAGTTAACTTCACTCAAGAAGGCTAATGGGTCTAGAACATCTCTGTCAGCTGGGAAGTCATGTGACTGGCATCTGTTGATCCTTTGCTTTTGGGCTCTGTTGTTTTAGCCTCTGTTCCTTTGGGGGTTCCTCACTTTTATTCTCTGGTGTTGGCTTTCATCTCTTGGCTTCCCTCAGCTTTCTCCAGTTCTGGCTTGCTTAACATCATATGGTGATGTGTGCTGGGCTCAATATATCTCCAAACATCTATGTCTCTGTTCTCCAAATGTGTTCTTCTGTGTGAGTTCTGCTCTGAAGTTTCTGTTGGCTCTCTCTCTGAAGGCTCTGACTCTCTCCAAAATACTTACTCATTTAAAGGATTCCAGTAACCTAATCAAGACCCACCTGACATAGGTGGAGTTAAATCTCTAATCAAAAGTTACACCACATTAGTTCCCTAACCACAGGTGCCGCGTCCTCTTTTTCCTCCCCGGTTTGACATGGTTCCCTGGAAGGAAGGGCGGTGGCAAGGCCTTCAACGCCCCAAAAGAGGACGAGGCATAAAATGGTGTAATAGAAAAATACTGGGATTAACGACACTAATTGTGTGTTTCTTGTTGCTGGTTGTGCTCCAAGCATTATATCAAAACGAATCAGAAAGCAAAAGAATTGGAAAAAATGATACAAATTGTACAAATTGCAAAACCTTGTTAATGACTGTTTGGAAAAAATTAGGTTGGGACGCCCCCATTAAGCAAGTCATGCTGCAGATACAGCAGGCAGAAGTGCTTTTAGAACTAGTCACAGAAAAGTACCCCATAGAAAGTAAACACTTACAATTAAAAAACCCTGCATTGAGCCATCCTGGAAATTTACTCCCCCACCACGGCACCGGTCCATTGCTATAAAACAATAAAAAATCTAAGTAAACAATGTAACCTTTTAATCAAAACAAGCTAACCTTTAACCAGATTAAAATAGGTCTTGACATATAGCCTCACCTGTAAAATAATAGAAACAGAAAGTCTAAACTCAGAAAACTGCAAACACAATGTCTGTGGTTTAAGCCAATATCTTGCTGCTATTAAAATCTTGTGTAAATTTTCCTAAGAAAATCAGAACGTGTACTTTCGCTTTGCTTCCCTGAACCTGTAACTTTACCTAAAACGTAAGCCATGACACAACCATGATTCTGTGATACCTGTTTCCTTGCCAAGAATAAGGGTATAAAATCAGTTAAGCAAAAATAAATCTAACCAACTCTTCTCAGAGGAAAATTCTCTAAGCTGTCTCTTGGTGTTCTTCTTGCGCTGACGACCCTCCACACCTTCAAGCCCGTTCCCTCTGCTGCGGCTGGACCGCGGCACACAGGGAATAGGTCTATCTCTCTCTCCAAATTTTCTCCAGCACTTGTATCTCTCAGTTCATTTTTAAGCAATTTTATTCACACAACATAGAACACAACCTAAGATTGAATCAGGATTATAACATGGGTTTTCCGGGTAAATAATTCCTTCAAACTAGCAGAGGTGGGTTGAGCACATTGGTTGTGGAGTGTGGAGGTTGGGGTGCAGGACATGGGGTGTCACTTTTGGGACATCTCCATCCATTACAAAACATGACCATTGTCATTATAAACACCAATGTGCAAATGTCCACTCATGTCCATACTCTTAGGTCCTCAAAGTATGCATCTAAATACAGGGTTGCAGACATGGCATCTCACACCTAGCTTCCTGTGGAGTCACTGCTGTCTAGATTGGTTGCACCACATTATTTTCTTAACCACAGGGAATAAGTCCTTCTCTCTCTCCAAATTTTCTCCAGCATTTGCATCTCTTAGTTCATTTTTAACCAGTTTTATTCACACATCATACAACACAACCTAAGTAAAATTCAACGGTTTCTGTTATAATCACATGGCCTTGGTCTTACCAGCACAATCTAAGAGTTTCCATTTCCTTTGCAAAGTATCCTATACCCTTCCCTCATATCTTCTGGTTATTAACATTTAGCTTTGTCATATTGTTGTTGTTAAATTCAATGGATGGATATTATAATTTTACTGTTAACTAGAGGATTCATTTCAGTTAATGGTATTTTTCCCCACATACCATCCCATTTTCAACACCTTGCAGTATGGACATTCATTTGTTATCCTGCATATTTGCATATCTGTCCATTTAATTACCATCATTGCCCATTCTAGGCAATGGTAGACTATACTTACCCCTCTATCTTTTCTTCTGGTGTCATATGTGACAACAGCCCTCCTCCCTCAACCATACTCACATTCAGTTTTGTTCAGAGTACTTACAATATTGTGCTACCACCAAATAGTACTGTGCTATCAATTTCTGGACTTTTACAATCAGTCCTGTTGAACATTCTGTACTCCTTCCTGCTGAACATTCTGTACTCCTTCCTCATCAAATGCCAAATCTCTACCCTCTTTCTTTGTCCTGATAACCTGTGTTCTTAAATTTAACTCTCAAAGTAAACTCATTAATATTAATCCCTGTTAATAAGACTATACAGTATTCGTCTTTTTATATATGGCTAGTTTCACTTAGCATATGTCATTGAGGTTCATCCACATTGTTGCAGTTTCATGACTTTAGTCTGTCCTTTAGCTGCATAAAATATCCATCATATGTATGTACACATTTGTTTAGTCACTTGTCCATTGATGGACATTTGGGCTGTTTTCATCTCTTGATGACCATGAATAATCACTAAAAACATCAGTGTGAAAATGTGGAATGGGATTGCTGGATCATATAACAATTCTATACTTTGCTTCCTTAGGAACAGCCAATCTGCTTTTGAGTGTTTACATCATTGAATGTTCCCACCCACATGAATAATTGTGCTTCTTTCCCCACATTCACTCCAGCACTTGCAGTTTTCTATTTTTTGAAAACATTCATTCTATTAGGTGTGAGGTGATATGGTTTGGATATGCATTTTCCTAATAGCAAGTCAAGTTGAGGATGTTTTATATGTTTTTAAGCCATTTGTATTTCCCCTTCTGAAAAAATGTCCATGTTTTTGTCCACTTTTAAATTGGGTTCCTTGTTTTTTGTTGTTGTTGAGTTGTAGTGTTTAAATTTGAAAAAATTCCATTTAGCTATTTTTTTTTCATTGCTCATGATTTTGGACGAAATTTCTACAAAACCACCTCCTATAACAAAATCTATAAGGTATTTCCCTACATTTTTTCCTAAACATTTTATGGTCTTAGCTTTAATTTTTAGAGCTTTGATACTTAGTTCTTGTATAAGGTGTGTGATAGGAAGTCCTCATTCATTTTTGTTTATGGATACCCATTTTTCCAAGGACGATTTTTAATGAAGTGGCTGCTCTGTTCCATTTGAATTGCCTTATGAAAGTTCAATTGTATATAGATGATAGGATCTATTTCTGAATACCCAATTCAATTCTATTGGTTAGTATTTCTATCTTTATGCCAGTGTCATGCTGTTTTGACCACTGTACCTTGTAGTATGATTAAAAGTCAGATAGTATGAAATCTCCCACTTCACTTCTCATTTTCAAAATACTGTCCCTTATAAATAAATTTGATTTATGATTTTTATATTTCAGGAAAGCATGTTGTTGTGATTTTAATTGGTACTGCATAGAAAGTATAAATTAATTAGGGTAGAATTTATATCTTAACTATATTTAGTCTCCCAATCCATGAACACAGTGTGTCTTTCCATTTATTTAGTTTTTTTCTGATTTATTTTAGAAATTTCTTGTCATTTCCTTTGTTTAGGTCTTTTGCAGACTTGGTCAAATTTCTTCATAAATGTTTTATTGTTTTTTTGGTATTGCTCATGAATTTTTTTTTTGATTCCTAAGATTGCTTACTACAAATGTATAGAAACACTACCGATTTTGGGGTGCTGATCTTGTTCCCTGCTACTTTGCTGCACTCATTTATTAACTCTAATAGCTTTGCTGTAGATTTCTCAGGAACTTTTACACATATTATCATGATATCTGCAAACAGTGAAAGTTTTACTTCTTTCTTTCCAATTCATATATCTTTTATTTTTCTTGTCTAATTGCTGGAGGCAGGATTTCCAGCACAATGTTGAATAACAATGGTGATAGTAGGCATCCTTGCCTTGTTCTTGGTCTCAGAGGAAAAACTTTCAGCCTTTCCTAATTAAGTATGATGTTAGCTAGGGTTTTTCATGTATTCCCTTTATCATGTTTCATAAGTTCTCTTTTATTCCTATCCTTTGAACTATTTCTCCCAAGAAAGGATGTTGAATTTTATCAAATGCATTTTTTACATCAATCAAGATGATCATATGCTTTTTCTGCATTGATTTTTTTGATGTGACATATTACATTAATTGTTTTTCTTCTGTTGAACCGATCTTACATACCTGCAACAAATCCCATTTTTCTGTGGAGTGTAATTATTTTAACATTGTGCCAGATTTTATTTGTGAGTATTTTTGTTGATGATTTTTGAATCTACATATATTGAATAAATTTATCTTTAATTTTCTCTTCTTGTAGTGTCATTTTATGGCTTTGGTATGGGTGACATTGGCTTCATAGAATAAGACACTTAGTTTGTCCTTCTCTTCAAATTTTTGAAGTGTTTTAACAGAACTGGCACTAATTTTTTCTTGAATGCTTGGTAGAATTCACATGTGAAGCCAACTGGTCCTGGATTTTTCTTTCTGGAGTATGTTCTAGCTTGCAGCTGCTGGAATGCAATATATCAGAAATGGAATGACTGTTAAAAATGGGAATTTGTTAAGTTGCAAGTTTACAGTTCTAAAACAGTGAAAATGTCCAATTAACAGCAAGTCTACAGAAATGTCCAAACTAAAATATCCAGGGAAGGATACTTTGTTTCAAGAAGGCCAATGATGTTTTGCGTTTCTTTCTCAACTGGAAAGGCACATGGTAAACACGGTGACATCTGCTTTCTCTCAGAACTTCTTGTTTCATGAAGCTCTGCCAGGGGCATTTTTCTTCTTTATCTCCAAAAGCTGCATGGAATCTCCTGGCTCTCATGGCTCTTAAGCTTTTTCCAAAGTGGTTCCCTCATACCTTAAACAATTGGTCTGCCCTCACAAGATTGGATTAAGAATAAAAGGACATGGCTTTTTGGGGGTACATAACAGTTTCATACTAGTAAACAAGCTAAAGTTCCAACAATTCTCTTTTTTTTATTTTCTCAAAGGACCAACTTCTGGTTTGATTCTCACAATTCTTTTCATGGTCTCAATTCTTTTTATTTCTCTCTACTCTTTGTTCTTTCTTTCCTTCTGTTTGCTTTGGAGTTAGTTTCTGTTTTTTTTATAGTTTCTCCAGGTAAGCATTTAATTCCTTAATTTTTGGTCTTTCTTCTTTTCAATATATGCATTTAGGACATTAAATTTCCCTCTCAGCACTGACTTTGCTGCATTTTATGAGTTTTGAAATGCTGTGTTTTAATTTTCTCTTTCCTCAAGATATTTACTGATTTCTCATGTAATTTTTTTCCTTGACTCACTTGTTGTTTAATAATATGTTGTTTAGCCTTCATATATTTATGAATGTCCAGGGCTTCCGCCTGTTAATGATTTTCAACTTCATTCCATTATCACCTGAGAAAGTGTTTCATATAATTTCAATTTTTTGAAATTTATTGAAACTTATTTTAAGACCTAACTTGTGATTCTAGCCTGAAGAATGATCCATGAGCAATTGAGAGAAATATGTATCCTTCTGTTGTGAGGTATAATGTTCTGTAAATGTTTATTATTTAGGTCACTTACTGTATTATTCAAAATCACTCTTTCCTTGTTTTCAGTCTAGACATTCTATCCATTCATGAGAGCAGTTTGTTGAAAATTCCAACTATTTTGTAAAGGGGCTTACTTTTCCTTGCAATGTTATCAGTGTGTGCCTCATATATTTGGTATCACTCTGGTTCAGTGCATAGATATTTACAATTTCTATCATGAATTCTTGAATTGTTCCTATTATCAATGCACAGTGTCTTTCTTTGCCCCTTTAATTATTTTTCATTTGAAGACTAATATATAATGTATTAAAATATTTATCTGTGCTCTTTACTGGTTTTTGATTGGGTGAAACATCTATTTTCTTTCTTTCACTTTCAATCTTTTCTGTCCTTGGGTCTAAACTGATTCCCTTGTAGACAGCATATAGTTTTGTCCTGTTTTGTAATCCATTGTTACAGTCTATATCTTTTGATTGGGGGCTTTAATCCAATAACATTTAATGTTATTACAGTAAAGTCAGTACTTTCTGCTAACATCTTGTCTTTGGGATTTTAGAGGTCATAAGTTTTTTTTTCTTTTTACTCTTACTGATAGATTTCATTCTACACTCTTCTCCTGACATGTCTCTCCTGTATTTTCCTAACTACTTGTAATGTTACATTTAGTATTTCTCATAGCACTGGTCCTTTAGCCACAACCTCTTCAAGTAACTATTTGTCTGAAAATATTTTAAATTCTTATTCAATTTTGAATGACAGTTTTGTTGGGAATGGAATTCTGGTTGACAGTTTTTCTCTTTCATAATCTTAAATAGATCATATCATGGTTGTCTTATCTGCATGGTTTCTACTGAGATATCTGCACATAATATCATCATGCTTACCTTGTATATGATGGATCAGTTTTCTCTGTCTACTTTCAGATTCTCTGTTTGTCCTTTACTTTTGACAATCTAATTAGTAAGTGTCTTTATGGAGATTTATGTGGATATATTCTTTTAGGTTACGCTGATTCCTTGGATCTGTAATTTTATGTCTTTCATAGGAGATGAACTTTTCAGTGAGTATTTCATCCATCAGTCTTTCTGTCCCTTTTCTTTCTCTTCTCCTTCTGAGATAACCCTAACATATATATTCCTGTGCTTCATGTTGTCATTTAATTGTCAATGAAATGAAAAGCAATGATTAACAATTAAAGAGTAAAAAAACACTTACTATAACTATATCACACACCAATTAACAGGTAATCAGGCTTCATAACTTAATTTCATTAAAATAATAAAACTAGTTTAATTTAATAAATTTTTTGGATTACTTATTTTCTAGAAGTATAATCAAAAGACAAATTGAAGTTAGGCCTCGAACCACATCCATAGCAGCACTCAAAAACAGAAAGGTATAGAGGTCATAGCAAAAGCAAGGTAATTTTTAAAGCTGGATCCATGTCTCATTCTCAGATCCAGGGGAGTCAAAGTTCTATTCTGACTTCCTGATCCAATTTTACTGGATGACCCACTCAGCCTGTCTGATTTTCAGACTTGGAACTGGAAATGTTTTCTCTATTTGTATCTTATAAGGCACCAAGGTTCTTAGTAGGCAAACAGAGAAAAATTTTGGTTGCAAAGCTGCTAGACTAAAAGAGTCTAGCAGACACAAGAGGCCTTATTGCAATGCTCACTCATCATAGTAGTGTTCTAGAACTTTGGGCATTTAGATACCCTCTCCTCTTAGCAACTTTCTGGGGTTGCCAAATTGATACCAGTGAAATTGTTGAGTTCACTGCCAAATTTGTTCAAATGGTCAAACCCTTGTTGAGATGAGTAGTATTTCAGAAGTGAAAGAACTTATTGCCAGGCATGTAACATGAGATCAGATGGCCTATAAGTCTAAAAATACATCTCCCTGAATGTCAATACTTCTAATCACTGTATAGTACTAAATCATGGGCTAGTTTTATGATAGCAAAATGACTCAAGATGTCAAGTTTAGTGGTGGTCTAATTATTGAGCATGAACAGGTTGATTACATGCTTGGTCACAGAAATTGTGTAAGAAAATGGTCACCTTGATATTATGGCATGATATCTAATATTATGAGGCATAGGTCACTTATAAGTAAAACTGAAGCTACTCTACATGTCAGGTGGGCCAATTTTGCTTAGATCCAGCTTCATCTACCAAGATAGTTTTGGAATTGTATTGGGTTAGATTTGGGCAGTCAAGGCTCTTCAGTAATAAATATTAAGGGATACCTTTAGTGATCATAAGACTCTAAAATTGAAAAACAAGATAAATGGGCACAAGTGAGCATCAGCCACACGGTTTTTACAACCACAATATAAAGACAATACTGTTATATAGTCATTATAAAAGTCCAGACAGCTATATTACAGTTCATATATTTCAGGTATTTCCCTCTGACTATCTTAATACGGTAGAAAGTTAAAAGAAATATCTATTAATGTCTCAGTTATCATAATCATTTGTTAATTCCTTTTTGTTACACCACCTAGGTAGTTTTTTATATTGATGAGAACTCCTAACCATTATTTTGTTTGCCCAATTTTTTATCTATTTGATTAATGCTGTGATCCAGACAATTGAAAATTTCTTTACCAATTTCCCAAGTTAGCCTTCAGGATAATGCATAGGGTGGTTTCTTTCCAATGCCAAGGCATTTTCACAGTAATTACAAATACTAGGGTCTTGAAACCTGGTGCTTAGGGGTCCTTCCCACAGAAAAAAAAATACAATTTATATTTTTGTTTATATGTATAGAAATTAGTACACATGTACATATACATACATGTGTGTGTACCTATTTCTCTTTAAACAATTTTAATAGCACTCTTTAAGAATTATTTTTATTAATTTGATATTATCATCTGGAAGTATGAAAATTTATATTGAACAAGGAAACACAAATGCAAAGTTAGCCACACAAAAAAACAGAAATACACTTTTGAAAGGGACAATGAAATGTTTGAATATTCTTCATCCCATTTCTGCTGTCATTTGCAGAACAATTCTAACTGTAATACAGTGTTCCTTCCTATAGAACTACTTTCGGGGCATTTCTTTCATGAACCTAAATTATATTGAGACCAGATTGAGTTACAGAATAAATTATTTTTGGTTTTTTTTCTTCATAAGCTTATAACTAAAATCTTTCCAGTTTTTTCAAAATATAGTGCAAAAGATTATATTCAGGAATGTTATTACAATTAGAATTTCACATTTTAAAGAATTTCCATAATCTGTAACCAATGAGGAACAATTTAGAAACAAAAATGCAGTAACATATCAACTAACAAATGTAAATGCTCAACATTTACTGTATATTTAAGTAATACACCAGTTAATAGCTACAGTAGATATGTTGAAAAACAATTAAACAGGTGTTCTAATTTACTAGCTGCTGGAATGCAATATACCAGAAACAGAATGGCTTTTTAAAAGGGGAATTTAATAAGTTGCTAGTTTACAGTTCTAAGGCTGAGAAAATGGCCCAATTAAAACCAGTCTATGGAAATGTCCAACCAAAGGCATCCAGGGAAAGATACCTTGGTTCAAGAAGGCCAATGAAGTTCAGGGTTTCTCTCTCAAGTGGAAGGGCACATGGTGAACACAGTCAGGGCTTCTTTCTCAGTTGGAAGGGCTTGCAGCAAACACAGCATCATCTGCTAGCTTTTTTCCTGGCTTCTGATTTCATGAAGCTCCCCAGGAGGCATTTTAATTCTTCATCTCCAGAGGCTGCTGCCTGGTGGACTCTCTGCTTCGTGGTGCTGCAACATTCTCTGCTCTCTCTGAATCTCCCATTCTCCAAAATGTCTCCCCTCTTATAGGATTTCAGGCCAATCAAGACCCACCCAAATGGGTGGAGACATGTCATCACCTAATCCAATTTAACAGCCACTCTTGACTAAATCACATCATCCAGGGAGATGAGCTGATTACAGTTTCAAACATACAGTATTGAATATGGATTATTCTACTTTTATGAAATGGGATTTTGATTAAAACATAGCTTTTCTAGGGTGCATACATCCTTTCAAACCAGCACACAGGTATTGTTCACATGCTATTCCTAAGTAACACACTAATTAAAGCTAAACACATACAACATTACTTGTTTTATAAGAATCAACTTAAATTGTTAGATTTTTTAAATAATTATTAAATATCTATATTCCATTATTACTCCTCAGTAGACTTCAAAAAAACTTCTAATATTAAATTAATCTGAATTTTTATGAATGCTTTGACATTTTCATGTCCAGTGAAAATACAAGTTATTTATTTCCTATCAACAGATTTTACATTTGAAGAATATGTTTTAATTCTCATTCATCTTCACCATCAAAAAACTGTCTCCTATTTGGGGTGATTTTATGAGACTATCAAGATTTTTGTATTCTTATTACAACTCCCAGTTCTGTTCTTCTAATCTTATTTTTGAAATAGTTATAATGAGGATGTATATGTTGTGATTTTATTTTTGTATTTTTTGTTTAGTCAAAGATTTTTATCAGCTCAGGGAACTAAAAGTTGTGTAACATAATTAATTCCTTTTCTACTTCAAAAATAATATATGCAGAACAGCCTTTAATATAATTTTTGACAAGAATATGCTTTTAATAGGTGTCACCAATCACTTATCATATGATCACTGTCATGGTCAGTTTCATGTGTCAACTTAGCCAAGTGGTGGTACCTGTGTGGTTGGGCAAGTGCTGGCCTGTCTTTTGCTATGAGGACATTTCATAGACTTAAGTCATGATCATATCAGCTACGTCCATAGCTGATTCCATTTGTAATCAGCCAAGGGGAGTGTCTTCTTTAATGAGTGATGCTTAATCTAATCACTGGATGCCTTTTAAGAGTATTCAGAAGAAACAGGTTCTCTTCCTGCTTTGGCTGGTGAGCCTCTCCTGTGGAGTTTGTCCAGACCCTCCATTGGAATCATCAGCTTCACAGTCTGCCCAATGGATTTTGGGCTGTACATTCCCATGGTTACATGAGAGACTTATATGAATAAAAATTCATACAAAATTTTTTATGAATATTTCCTATTGATTCTGTTCCTCTAGAGAACCCTAACTAATACAATGACTTTTCTTTTACATGGACAGGCACTGGGAATCAAACCCAGGTCTCCAGTATGGCAGGTGAGAACTCTTCTGCTGAGCCACAGTGGCCCACTCAATATGATGACAATTTTAAGATTAATGATAATGCAAGGCAAATGGCACTCACTATACAGGGCAAGTTGAGAAATAAGAATTTATTAGGGTCACATGTAAAGAAACAGCAATATTATCAGAGGTCATGTTTCCTTTAATCTCTACATTTTGCATTTCTAATTTTAGTTTTACAGAAATGTATTTACATGCATTTCTTCTTAGAGCTATATGGGATGCTTTTAATTTTACCTGTTATTCTAATAGCATTAATTTTATTTCTTCTCAATTTAAATTTACTTCTGAATTTTAATTCATTTTGCATAGGACACAATTACATTTTTATTTATTCTTGTACTTTTTCTTCCTTCCACTGTCATTCCTTTTACTCTTCTTCCCTTTCTTTTTCCTATTCTCTAACAGATCTATTTCCTTCTCTCTTCCTTTTCTCTTTTACAGTTCTTTATTTTCTTTCACAAAAAAAGACATATGTTTTTCCAGGTTCCACATCAATTGTAACACATATTCTTGATTGTTTACTTCTCTTTCTACTTGTGATTCCTTATCTCCAGGATTCATTTTTCATTTTCTGTTCTTCTTGTAAAATTGGAAACGGGGGACAAGAACATGTCTTGTACTGAGAACAATTATCTTGTTAGTGATGTTGATGATTTTATGCTTGGTGTCTAATTTCTTCACTTGGATATAGTCAATATCTCTTCATAATAGAAATCCTGTAAGACATCTAATATTGCCATTTCCATTATTTTCATTTAAATATTTGTGCACTTAAAGAGTAATGAGCATCTACAAAGTCACACTGTTGGTAACTGATAGAGCTGGGCAAAGTTACCAAGTAGTCCTGACTAGGATGTTCTTTATGTTTTCTAAATAAACATTTGGATATTATCCTCACATAAACAGATCGTCAGATGGGTCTTCTTTTGTTGGTTATTGCATTTCTTTTTATAATATTTGTATATAATTATAAAACAACCATTATCTGAACCCAGTAACAATCACAAAATTATTGTTTCATTTATTGATGAATAAAATGAAGTTCTTTCTTATGATTAAATACCACACATCAATTAAATGAATGATCTATTGATATGAGCAATAATTTGGGACAAATACAGGATGAAATATGCAATTTGTTGCATCATCAACATGGCAACATAAACAGTTACTGAAAATATCTCTGCACAGTTTCAATGTTAAAAAAGAACAATTCTGATCTGTTCAGAAATCTGGCGGAGGATATGGACTAATGAGAGAATCTACAAATCCTGATTGAAATAGAAGAATATATAGTAGGAGATTTCTTTCCTGGACACTAGTCCTCTCTCCTCCTCCTCACTCAGTCACACAGTTTGGGATATACAGAGAAACTACAGCTGGGACCACTCCCTCTGGGAACACAGAATATGTGCTCTCTCACAGCAGTAAGATAGATCCTCACCTATTGGAGAGCTGGGATCAGGAGAGAACATTTCAACTCCCAGGCCAGAGAGAGACAGACAGTCTGAGAAAATGTGTACAGAAGCTGCATTTTCAGTCCTAGGTCTGAATGTCCTCACCCCACTCCTGTGAGAAGCAACAGTGAGAGATCTGCTCCCTGAATGGGGGAAGGCTAAAGACTGAACAACTGAGGGTATACTCCAACAAATACAAATTGGAGGACACATACCCATATTGAGGCAGGTTTTACTGAAAAAAAAGAGAGAAATAATACCTGCAGTCAGCCTGACCTGATGAAGTGCAGCCTGTGCTCTGAAGTCACACAGCTATGAGGATGATAATGTCACTGAATAGGGAGGTACAATGATAGTTAATATTAGAATTCTCACCTGCCATTCGGGAGACTACGGTTCAATTCCTACCCCATGCACTTTCCCCAAAACGAACAAACAAGCAAGCAAATGAAAAAGCAAACAAAAAAATTCAACAAATGGTGCTGCAATAAGGGGATACTCATGTGGGAAAAGAATGAAATGTGACCCTGCCATACAGTAGATAAAGAAAAAATGTTATTGAACAATTTCATCCACTGAGCAGGCATAAAATGCAAAAGAATTGAATGAGTTTTTGAAAGACTACCCCCAACATTATTTCAGGCTGACTGGAACAGGTCTATACCCACTGCATGGGAACCCAATACTGTTTTGGCTGATAAACATGGATGACCCAACTATTAATGCAGTGACCTTAAAGAAACCTAGGTCTTGAGGATGATGGTAAACAGAGCAACAATGGGAGAGGGCAGGCTTCTTTTTCCCACAGAGACATTGCTGTAGTGCTCAGTGTCTGCTCCCATCCCTGAGGCCAAACACTGTACACGCTGGTTCTGGAAGTGACTGAGTAGAAGAATAAAACTGAAACTGGCTGGTGAGAGAGATGAACAGATGGAGATCAAACCTGACCAATAGGAAAATCCCAAACAAAACAAATAAAATGACCTCTATAATAAACTAAACATGAAAATCAGATACATTGACACCAGCAAAAAGTCATGACTTATAGCAGTAAAAATGAAGATCTCTCACAACCAAAGGAACAAGCTAATCCCTCAACTGAGATTCATGAATTGAAATAAATATTTAATGATGCTAGAACATCTTCTAAATTCAATGAGTTGAAGGAAAATGTGAAAAAAACACGAAGGTTATAAAGAAAACACAAGGTGTCCATATTGAAGAAATTGAGTGCTGGAGAAAACTGATGGCAGAACTTATGGGAATGAAAGAAAACATATAAGTGATTAAAAGCAAAATGAGGACATATAGCAGTAGATTTTAAGAGGCAGAACAAAGGAATAGTGAACTAGAAGACAGGATATCTGAAATTGTATACACAAAATAAGATAGGGCAAAATGGAAAATTTTGAGCAGGCTCTTAGGAAACAGAATGACAATATGAAGTGCATGGGTATACATGCTATGAGTGTTTCATAAGGAGAAGAGAGAGGAAAGTGGGCAGAAAGAAAAATGGAGGAGATAACCAATGAAATTTTCCCAACTCTTATAATTGACCTAATACTACTGGTCCAAGAAGTGCAGCATACCCTAAACAGAATAGATTTAAATAGACCTATGCCTAGACACTTAATAATCAGATGGATAAAAGTCAAGACAGGGAATTCTGAAAACAGCAGGAGAAAAGCACATACATTTTCTCTTTCACGTACAAGAAAATCTTGGTATGACTAAGTGCGGCTCTCTCAGCAGAAGCCATGGAGGCAAAAAGGCAATGGGACAATATATTTAATACACTGAAAGAGAAAAACTATCAATCAAGAGTTATATATTTGGCTTACACTTTGATATCATTTATATGACTTGCTGAAGAGGTTGAAATTACAGAATTGATCTGTCATTACTGGATGTAAGAGCTGATGAGAGTTTGACATCTCTCATGTAGCAGCATCAAGGAATTATTTGGAGTGATGGAACTTTTCTGTACTCTGATTTTTGTGATAGTATTTGGTGAATACTCATGGGAATGTGCACAAAAATGAAGTATATTTTACTTTGCTCGGAGTAGCCCAGAAATAATGGAACAAAACCAATGAAGTTGTAGATGTTTCAAATATTTTTCATGCTCTCTTACCTCTTGGTAAACTTTAACTTACTTTCAATCTTTATGAATTTCTTATTCTTGACATTTCATAAAAATGGAATCATACAATAATAGTTCTTTTGTTTCTGGCTTATTTTACTCATCAAAATGTTTCAACATATACTGTTCTGGCATCAAAATGTAGTTCTGATATTTTGTACAACAAGGATAAACCTCAAAACATCCATAAAATTTGAAATAAAATTAATTAATTAATAATAATATGGTGATAAGGTATAATAATATCAGAAATATCTACCATAAAAATAATCCAAAATACATGGTAAGAACAGATTATTTTTATTTTATAAATATCAAAATATCTGCTTGCCCTGCATGTGTGATAAAACATATTTTGTGTTGGCTTGAAACTGTTGTGCACTCAAAATATCCATGTTCTTTAATCCTCATTCAATACTGGTGGGTGGAATTATTTAGTTAGATTGTTTCCATTGAACTCTGACCCATCCAGAAAGGGTGGAACCTTTTATTTAGGTGTTTTCCATGGAAATGTATCTCTACCCTTTCAAGGTGTGATTACATACTGGAGTCTGCTAAGAGGGAAGCATTTTGGAGAAAGCTTCAGAACCCACACACTCAGAGACCTTTTGAAATGGAGAAAAACAACCTCAAGGAACAGGTTTGAAATGAGAAGCCACAGAACCCAGCTGATGTTAGCCATGGGCCTTCTAACCTAACACAGGTGTGGCAGATCCATTGGCCTTTCCTGAATCAAGGTAACTTTCTCTGGATGCTTCAGTTTGGGTATTTTTAGAGCATTAGAACTGTAAACTTGCTACTAAATTTTCTTTTTAAATTGTTTATACATTCCATTTCTCATATATTGCATTCCAGCAGCTTTAACAAACTAAAACAGATTTGGTGCAAGGGAAGTGGGGGCACTACTGCACTTTGCAAATAACAGACATTTTTAACTGCTTTTTTATTGGATAAGAAAAATATTCCCAAAGAATTGTGAACAGTTTGAAAGAGAGGGCCTATAATGCCTCTTCTAGTTTGCTAGCTGCTGGAATGCAACACACCAGAGATGGATTGGCTTTAAACTAAAAGGGAATTTATTTTGTTAGTAAGAACTAACTAACTGAAGACAGAGGAAAGGCAGCCAACTTTTCACTGAGGTTCTTTCTTACATGGAAAGGCACAGGTTGGTCTCTGCTGGCTTTCCCTCCAGGCCTCTGGGTTCCAACAACTTTCCCTGGGGTGATTTCTTTCTGTATCTCCCAAGGCCTGGGCTGAGCTGTGAGTGCTGAGATGAAGTGTGCAGAGATGCTTGGGCTATGCTACATTGGGCTGTCTCATTTAAGCACCGCCCAATTAAGTCAAACATCATTCATTGCAGCAGGCATGCCTCCTAACTTACCGCAGATGTAAATCAGCAACAGATGAGGTTCACATACCATCGGCTCATGTCTGCAGCGCCAGAACTAGGTACCTTCACTTGGCCAAGTTGACAATTGAATCTAACAGCCACAATGCCTTAAAGAGAATGTTGGTAGAATTGTGGACTCTAAGGATGATTCTGATAAGATCTTAAACAGAAACGATGCTTGTGTTATTGCAAACTTGAAGGAAGATGTTCCTTGTTTTAAAGTGGCAGATAATTTAGCCAAATTGTTTCCTGATTTGGGCTGGAAGTTAGAATTTAAAATTGACAAGCTGTGGAAGAGATTTCCAAACTAAATGTGGAAAATGCTGCCTGGTTCCTTGTATAAGTGTTCCACATGAGGATTTAACCAAACTTGGAAACAGTCAGCCACTTCAGAGAAAGCCAGAATTGGAGATGGAGTTATCCAGGAATGTTTTCTGCAAAGTCCTATACTCTTATGGTTTTGATGCTTACATACTAAATAGAAAACCAAGAACAGTGTTGCAGTATCATATCAGTATATTCAGAAATGCCAGTATGGAAAGAAAGGGACAGAAAAGGACAAATTGAAGGAAAATTGAGTTCAGGAGCAGAACCATGGAAGTTAAAATATGAAGCAAAGAAACCTTGGTCCAGAAGAGTTGACCCACCTATCCACATGGAGAAGCTGAGTTTGCCCCAAAGGCATAAGCACGCCTTCTGCCTCCAAGAGTTTTGGTGTCTCAGGCTTGTGAGAGGGTGGAGCATGTTCCCTGAGAATTAGCAAGAGCCTTGTTGATGCCCCACTGATTTGAGGGGTTGAGCATGTGCCTAGAAGAGGACAGAGAGCTGGGGTGCTGCCCTAATAATTGGGGATGGTAAAGCTGAGATAAAGTTAGTCGCTCCAGTGTCCCACAAGGTTGCATACCACATTGCAGGGCTTGGAGTGAGAAAGGCTGCTGTATAGGCTTTTAGGAAGGTTGAGACTGATACTTTCTAGAGCCCTGAAGATAATTGACTCTCACAATTTGAAACCTAGTGGAATTTGCCCTGCAGATTTTTGAAACTGTTTGGGACCTGTGTCTACTGTGTTCTTTCCAATATCTCCCTATGGAAATGGGACTATACATCTTATGACTATCCCTCCTTTATAAATTGGCAGCAGAAAATTTCTGAGTTTTACAGGTCCAGAGGTAGAGGAGAATTTTGCCTTGGTACAGTTCATGCCTATAACTAACCTTGCTGTTTTTTAATTGCCATTCAATAGTACTCATTGTGATCTTTTGAATAAGTGGCTTCCATTGAGATCTGACACACCCAGTTGTGGGTAGGACCTTTTGAATAGGTAGTTTCCATGGACATGTGTCTCCACCCATTCAAGTTTCGGCTGCCTACTGGAGGCCTTTAAGAGTGAAGAATTTTGGAGAAAGCTTTGGAATCCTTATAGTCAGAGACCTTTGGAGATGAAGAAAGAAAACAACCTTAGGGAAGATGCTTGAAATTAGAAGCTGAAGGCTCCACCAGATGCCAGTCATGTGCCTTCCCAGCTGACAGAGGTATTCCAGACCCATCGGCCTTTCTTGAATCAACGTACTGTTCACTGGATGCCTTAGTTTGGATATTTTTATAGCCATAGATCTGTAAATTTTCAACCTAATAAAGTTTCATTGTAAATTTTCAACTTAATAAATTTCCTTTTTAAAAGCCATTCCATTTCTTGTATATTGCATTCTTTCAGATTTAACAAACTAAAACTGGGTGTTTTATATAACTCTTACAAATTTTATTTTGGATTCATTTATATAGATAAAAATTGTGTTTGCTTTGTCTTATTTACCTTATTTTGTGGAATGAATTAGGTCCCACACAAAGATATTTATGTTCTAAATTGTCCTTTGAAAGAGAACTCATTTGTAAATAAGATCTTCAAAGATCCTATTACTTAAAGTGAGGGCAAGCTAAATCAGTGTGTATTTAATGCAATATTACTAGAGGTCTTATAAGCAAAATAAATTTTGTTAGAAGGGGAAAGAGAGGGAGAGAAGTAGTCATATGGCAAAGGCAGAATTTGAGTCATATAATGCTGGAATTCCACAACCATAATTCTACAGCTTTAAGAGAAAGTGTGAGGCTGCCAACATTTTAATTTTGGACTTACAGCTTCCAAACATATACTGCTTTGTATTTTATTTTAAAATGCCTAAAATTTTTAATTTTATGCCTCAGAATCATTTATATTTTTGATTGAATGCATGCCTCTATTATGATTTCACTACCTAAAATAAAACAGCATTTGAATTAGACAGATATGTTGAAAAATATGTTGAATACTTTACATAAGTACTATGAAATCCTTCAGAATTACCATTTTAATCAACTTCGTCTAAATAATGAAATTACCATCCTTTTGAAAAGTTAATAAAATATTATATTTATCTCAATATTTTGATTTACATTTATTTTATCACAATTACCTAGGATTTTGCTGAATTGTGATTTTATCTTTTTGATTTATTGAATGATTTCATTTTTTCTATTTTTATAGATGGATAAGAAATTTCATGTTAACTATATTATGCATTCCCAATATATTTTTAGAACTGTACACAAACAAATGCAATAAACAGATTTCTTTATGTGCCAGAAGTCTATACAATAAATATATAATAAAATTGCTATAATTTGAATTAAGATTTTGTGCCACATACTTAAAAATTCTTTTAACAAATGAAAAATGTGAAAGCACTTTGTTAAAAATGTTTTAACAGTACGGGCCACGGTGGCTCAGCAGGTAAGAGTGCTTGCCTGCCATGCCCAAGGACCCGGGTTCAATTCCCGGTGCCTGCCCATGTTAAAAAAAAGTTCTAACAAAAAATAAATGTGGAGATGATAATTGACTACACAAATTTGAAAGACAAATATGTGGAACTTGAATAAATTGAGGCAATTTATGGATCAAACAAAAGACTAAAAAATGAAGATACAAGATAGAAGATGAAAACATAAATAGACCTGAAGAATACTAAATATTGCACAGAAAAATAAATGAAATTTCATACACATACACACACTTACACACACGTGCAAAATTTAAGATATAGCCAGTTAATTATTATGAATAATAGAGAATAAAAGAAGAAAAATTGGCTGACATTTCCTTAAAACTATAAAACATGTGAATTCATGTGTTCAGAAACTGAAAAACATTTCAATTAGGATATAGAAAAAGCAATAAATATCTGGCATGTAAACATTTTTGTTTACCCCTTCAAAGCTACCTTATGTCTTTCTCAAGTCTTCTTTGTTACCTGGAGTCTAAACAAATTGGATTTCATCAACGAGCTTCCTGCTCTTGTTTTTGTTGAATATGGCCAAGAGGTGACTACTGGTTTGAAACTGTAATGTACAGAAGATAAGCCATGTTCTTCTTATCATGTTTCAATCTTGCAGGGGCAGACCTATTGTTTACAGTGGAAACTTTGGTTAGGTTGTTTCTCTGGAGATGTAATCCACTCAGTTGTGACTGTGAGCTTTTGATTAGATTATTTCCATGGGGTTCTGACTTCATACATGCAATGTGGACCTTAGTTTACTAGAGTCCTCAAAAGAGCCAACCCAAGGAAACATTTTTGGAGGAAGACCAGACACGAACATTTGCAGATGCTGGGGAGTGCTGACACAGATTCTTGGAAAGTCATTAGAACCCAGATCCCAACAAACATTGTCAGTGGCCTTCCCTGAGATGCTAAGCAACTCAGAACTTGGAGAAAGCCAAAACTGAGAATCTAAGAGAGAGCCTCCAGATGCTTGGAGAGGAAGCCACTGAAATCAGAAGCACAATGCAATGAACCATGAGCAAGGACCTCAGGCACCAGCCACATGAATTCCTAGTGGACAGAGAAATCCTAGACACAATCTGGCTTTTTTTCAGGGTCAAGGTATCTATCTCTAGATGCCTTAGTTTGGACATTTTGTTTGTTTGTTTGTTTTTTCACATGGGCAGGCACCAGGAATTGAACCCGGGTCCTCGGGCATGGCAGGCAAGCATTCTTACCTGCTGAGCTACCGTGGACGGCCCTGGACATTTTTATGGCCTTAGTACTGTAAACTTGTAACAATAAATCTGCTTTATAAAAGACAGTCCATTTCCTGTATATTTCATTCCATCAGCATTAATAAAGTGGAACAAGGGGTCTTTCACAAAATCAGATGGCAGGAGATGAGTGTTTTCAAAGCAGTTTATCCTCAGTTCTTATTTTGTGGATGACCCTGAGGCTGGTAGACTTTTAACTGAAGCTCACTGCTCTTTTCAGGCAGCCCCTCAATCTAGCTCTCACCTCTTATTTTCTTTTTACTTCTTTTTCCTTCCACTCAGCATTCTATATTGATGGATATTCTGCAAAATAAATGGCCTACACTCTTTAAAATGTCTTTGATGAATAAAGACTCTGCCTTTTCAAGATTAAAAGGATATATTCATTGAATGATTGTTTATTGGATATTAAAATGCATGTAGACATAGACATAGATATAGATGAAAATGTACATATAGATATAAATTTGTTATTGGAATATTTTGCAACATTCACATAAGGTATGGAAATGTATAGTAGTGGTGAATCTAGTATTTATCTCTTTATGTTATTACTTGCTTTTCTGTCTATTGCTATTAATTTATACTTATTCAATCTAGGTTACATATATTCAACCTGATGGCAGTCACATTCCTTTTTTTTCCATGTGAGTATCCTGTTACTGCAACACCATTTGTTGAATTTTTGTTTGTTTTTTATTTCTTTTTTTGCTTCTTTGTTTTAGAAAGTGCATGGGTGGGGAATTGAACCTGGGTCTCCTGAATGCCAGGCAAGAATTCTACCACTGAATTATACTTACACCCATTTCAATCTAGGTTTTTAAGATTAATTTAATTTTACTGCTTTCCTATCATGCTCAAACTCTGTTACTTTGAGTAATAAGGAATGTTTCAACCATTTTCATGCTGTCTGCTATTAATTAAATTTTTATATTAATATTTGTCAATATGTTTCTTGGAGTAGGAGAGTTCTATAACTACTGGAAGGCTGGCCTTTGTTTGAAACCTTCAAAATAGGACAACAATTTTATCATTGCCTTCACAGTCCAAAAAGTTGCATCATATTTTCTATTATTTTTTCAGGACTCACAGTATGTGTTCTCTTTCTCAAAGCCATTGCCTGAAAATAATTTTCTCCTATATTTTATTCATTACAAATTTTGCAAAATGATATGCATGTTTGGAGAGTTAGCACTATGATACTGCTTATGTTGCTATGTCTAGATGTCCTTACTTTGTTTTAATATAAAATATAATGTTTTGTGCATTAGACAAGAAAAGCACAAATGTAATTTAACAAAATATATTTCTTGTTACAATGACATGTAAAACACATTTATCTCTACTTTTTCGTTTAAAGCAATAAAATGAGAATGAAATTAAGAGAAAAGATGTCCCTACAAAGCCAAAGAAAAGGAGGAAAGAAGCCACTGCAATGTGGAAATAGCAGGTGCTTTGTATGATAAGAGAATTCATACAAAAGGGGATAAAACTACACCTCTGATCTCCACTTCAAGATTGAAGAAATGACTATCTCTCAACAGAATTGGTGGAACGTAGGGGCTGCAAAGGCTGAAGTAGAGAAGCATCAAACTGGAGAATAAAAAGCACTGCAAAAGTTGGAGGTGGGAATGAGAGCTATACATTTCTAAGGGTATTCAGATATTTAATAATGTGGTGCTTTAATTTCTTCTAAAGATGGTTCATCAAATTCTGGTGATGAACCCTCCACAGGCAGAACCTTGGACAATCCCTTTCTGGAGGAAATGACTCTTTGGAATAATTGATGTTTAAAACCCTTAAAATCTCTGCAGCATTGGTCAAAGTTGAGCTGTTCACAAGCCCAGATGATGCTCATTCTACCACAAATAAATGTCCTCCTCTGAAAAATAATATTGACAGAACTAAAAATGAAGAGGAAACAACCATTCCACATAACAGAAAAAAACTAAAACCCATATTAATTGTTATCATAGGGAAAATATATTAAATTATCCCTCTAATGACAGTAAATTTGATCTAGTTTTAAATATGTGAAACTTCTCTCTCAGAAATAAAAGTATCCTTTTTAATGCTGGAAAAGGTGTTTCACATGCCTAAATGTTGTTATATAATAAAGAAATTGAAAATTGAAGAGAATAGTTTTGACAATGCTATCAACAATGAAAGCCAACTAATAAAATTCCAAAATGAGGAAAGAGAAAGGAGAGAAAAGAAAACTATCAAAAATAAAATAAAAAGATCATTTCTCAGAATGAAATAAATGCATTTTTAAAAAGGGTGTAAAAACCCAGAACCATAAATTAAAACAGAAATAAAATTAATATACCATGGCATATCCTTGCAAAATTCCAAAGTACTGTAAATAGAGAGATGCTTCTAAGATAATCAAATAAAAATATGCAATATAAGTGAAAGTGAATTTATGTAATAAGCCTTGTCTGGGTGGAGGGGAGAGGAAAAACTTGAAAATTTATGGAAAAAAACAGTTATTTGTATAACCAAAGAAGCAACCTATGAGGAGCTGTGATGCTTGCATATTTAGATGGTGTGTTTATTGATTGTTTTGCCCCTCTAAATTGTAATATTATGATTATAGAGTTATAGGAATAAAATGAATTTCTTTCAAAAATGAAAGCTAAAAAAGTAACATCTTAATATGAATAGTTTAACCCAAGATTTTATGGTAGATTAAGTAAATAATTAAACAATAAATAAGTTTTAATGATGAAAAATATTTTATGCTACATAATGAAATATATGCCCAGAAACATTACTCCTATCCCACTTTTCCAGTACCTGACTGTCCAAAACTATCAAACTCACAACCTCATAAGAGTACTGCAATAGCTTTCTGTTCTCCTTGCCAATCAGTTCCCTGGACAGTCTGTTTTTGTCAGAGAGTGATCAAGTCCAATACAAGTGTGATCATATCACTTCTCTGCTCATGGAATCTGTAGTTTCTTCTCTCATTTAGTAAAAATTAAAAACACATCCCATAAATGGCAATGTCCATGATATCATCTTTCCTCATTTCCTCTCTTTTTCTCCTTACTCATTCCCATGGGGCCGCAGTGCCCTCTGCTGGTCACCTGGATCCTTCCTACCTTGGGGATGGGCTTTTTATGAACCTACTGCCAGTCAAATTCTCCCCAGGTAGATTCCCAAATCTATACATATCAAACCTCTGCCTCCCACCAAAGCAAAATCTGGTAGTGAGAGCATTGATATTTCCAATTACATCTGGGGTTTGACTCACTGCATTGATTCTACTGAAGCAGAGTCATGGAAGCTACTCAAGAAGACTAATAGCAAGGTATAGTTATTTATAATTCTAACTATAAATATGCAAACACTGACAAAAATATGACACACTGAACTACTAAATCCTCAGAAAGATTTTATTATTGATTGATACCAATTAAAACATCCAATGGAGACAAAGTAGCCTATTTATTTTTAGACTAAATTTCACATCATAGTCAAAAGTAGTTAAAATCCTTATATAAGTGGTTGTGAAAATAATAAAACAAAGAATTAATATTCAAATCATATTATTGTCTGGTTTCTGAATTATTCAAGGTAACAGAACCAGATTTTCCTAAGGGTGAAATTCAGTGGATAGGAATGTTAAATTTGTCTATTTTTTAGTTTAGATATTCCAAGAAAGATTGTTTTTTAATATTCTTGGCATATTTATAGCATATTGTCTCAGAAATGTATATAATGAGTAAAGTGCATGTCACTTAGCTCAATAAGCTGAAAGTGTACTCAATTTTAAAACCGCAGTAATTAGCACAATAAACAATGAAAGATACATAATAAGTTATAAAGAAATAAAATCAATAATAATGATATATTCTAAAAAGTATTACAATTTTTAGCCCTATAACATTTGTTGGTAACTGAGTCAGTTAGTGTTGCCTCCCGGCCAGAGGGACATCTGTGCCTGGGAATAAAGTAATTCCCCTACTTCCCCTGTCTTGAGAAGTTGCAGGCATTCATGAGGTTAAGCCTTTCTATAAGCTCTTTTACAAGCTCTGTTGAGCAAACAGCTAACAAATGTTCCAGTTGATTTGCACTTGTTGTTTACCCTCGGGCTGGAGGGAGTAAAACTTCCTGCATTATTGCATGCAGAAGTTTCTGAGAAGATTGCCCCCTGTCAAGGGGGTAGGGAGGAGACGGGTGTGACCTGGGGGTGGTGACCCTCTAGATAAGGGAAGCTCTGAGGATACAAAGGGGAGGCAAGAAAACAGAAAAAAGATCTGACTCCCAAGAAGCAGGGAGCCCTGAGTGATGGAACCATACTTGTCTCCTGAGTGCTGATTTCTTAAATCAACCTCGACGCCCCTCTCCTGACTCAGCTTCAAGAGCTGGACGCGGCAATTGGAGATCCCACTGAGATCGGGAAAGAGGGATCATCGGACGAGGCTCCACGGTAAGGACCAGGGGAGGATCGGGAAAGAGTCCCGGGTAGGCGCGCCTGATAGTCTTAAAAGGAAGTTAAATAAAAATAATGGGGAATTACGCCTCACGAGTTTGGCTGGCTTCCGAACTGAAGGAACTAAAGGAACTAAAAGAACTGAAGGAAACATTAAGAAAACAGGGAACTGTAATTAAGTCAAGTGCCGCACTCGATTTTATTAAAATCATAGGAGATGTTAGTCCCTGGTTCCTGACAGGGGGAAATTTTAACATTACAGATTGGGAGCAGATTAAAATTGAATTACAAAAGGCTCTCAGGGAGCGAGGTCCCAACAAAGTCCCCATCGCGACCTTCTCCCTTTGGAGGCTTGTGAAAGATGCTCTCCTCACAAGTCATGTTATAATTAAAGAACAGTTAAAACTTTTGGAGAAATACAAGAGGAAGAGACAAATAGATCCCTCCAGGAGGATAATCTTAGTGAAATAGAGGAGGTCCAAATTAAAAGGGGACCAGGGAGGAGGGAGTCCGTGACATCCTCCGCCTCTGAGACTGAAAATGAAAGTGGTTCGGAGGATGATTTAGAATCTAAAGAACTAAAAAAGGATATCAAAAAATTAAAAAAGAGGTTGAGGTCTCTAGATTTGGGAAAAGTGATAGACCCTTCAATTATCCACTTACATTCAAAGCGATGAAACAATTAAAAAAGGCAGTTAAGAAACTTGGCTAACACCTAGTGACTGGCAGCAATTGTGCAGGGCCGCCTTGAGCGGGGGAGATTTCCTTTTGTGGCGAAGTGAATTCCCGGAATGTTGTGCTGAAATAGTCCGCAGCACCTACACACAAATCGCCACTGCGGCCACTAAGGCCTGGAAAACCCTCCCAACAAAGGGAGGAGAACAGGAGGTTTCCCAGATTATTCAGGGACCCTCTGAGCCTTACGCAGAATTTGCCTACAAGTACTGCAAGAAAGCGTTTAGGGCTCATAAGAATAAAAGTCTTATCGATGGCAATCATATTCAGGGACAGGCCATGGCAGCTGCCATTGCTTGGGGCTTACAAGCCTCCGGACCAGGGATAGGCGCTCGCTCCAAAGGCTGTTTTCAGTGTGGACAAATGGGACACGTCAGAAGGGATTGCCCTAACAAGGGCCAAATCAGGGGAGGACAACAAAAAATCAGGGAAGGACAGGCGCCAGGGCTGTGCCCGCGCTGTAAGAAGGGAAATCATTGGAGTAGTGAGTGTAGATCTAGATGGGATAATCAGGGAAACTCCTTGCAGTCAGGAAAGATCTGTTTTAATTGTAACAAATCGGGTCATTATTCAAAAAATTGCCCCCTATGGAATAAATCTAAGTACTATTCTAGGGATGTGGGTTTTTATATGATTTGAATATGATATTGCCGGCTAAGTCATGATCGAGTCGTGTGAAAACCTATATTCCTTTAAGCCAAAATATCTTAAGACTTTGTCCAATCTTTATATAAACTACATATGTATAAACTAAATTTATCCCAAAATAACCATGGCTTATATTGGAAGTATATCAGATTTGAGGGTTGAATGCAAGGAAAAAATATACTTGTGGAGTCTTTTTGTTCACCTGATGTTGCCATTACATGCAACTGATATTGCTATCACATGACCTTGGTAAAAAATAGTTAAAATGTACACTCTAGCTGGGAGGACTGGCTATCCCTCCAGAAAGAGGTGTACTTTAATAAAGATATCTAGGTCCCAGGAAGCTCCTCTTGGTCCCTAGCCAGTTCCCAGAGGACCCAACTGGGCCCCGTCATGTAAGCAAACCGAAATTTGGCCGCTACTGTGAGAAAATACCATAAAAACTGCATGCAATAAATTTAAAATTAGCAAAAATGCACAACCAATTATAAAGAATCCACATTCTTGCATTCCTTTTTAATCAATCCAATGAATTCAATTTTAAAAATCTGGTCATTTACTATGGATACACGTCACTATTGACACCCTGCTTTCATTTTTGCTACCTGCCACTTTAGGGATTCCTAATTATATGTTACAAAACTTGTTTGATATTTTATAAGGAGATTCTGATTTATTAAGCAAAAGGCAGTTAACAGCTGCAGCTGAAAGAGAGTTGCAATTAATTGAGCAATGTATTAAAAAAGGACAGCTTGTTCAAATAGATCTAAAAAAGCCTGTTGATTTTATTATTTTCTTTACCTTGCAATCTCCCACAGGCCTATTTTGACAAGACGGTGTTTTAAAATGAATTTTTTTACCAGACAATTGACAAAAATGTTTAAATACATACTTGCAAAAGATTATTTCTTTAATAGTCAAAGGTCACCAAAGATATTATCAATTAAGAGGTCATGATCCCTAATTGCATAGTGTGTGATCTCACAAAGGAAGAGGTTCAAAGTCTATATATTTTCAATACCTCTTGGCAAATAGCATTAAGTGACTTTAAAGGACAAATGAATAATCATTTGCTATGTCAAAACTTTTACAATTTTTAAAAATTAACGCAATGGATTTTGCCTAAGATAGTTCCAACCTTACATAGTGCCGGATCTGCCCGTTAACCTGTGGAGCAGAGATGTTCTTAATGCCATGGGAGCAGTCCTGACTACTCAAACTTTAAAAGGAAACAATCAGCCAGTAACGAACATGATGTTAGATATGGGCTGGACGCCCGGCAAGGGGCTGGACCGCTCACAACAAGGGCCGCCCCAAACTTTGCTCCCCCAAGATGAAATCACGAGAACCCCAGGGGATAGAAGAGGATTGGGTAATGAGCCTTTTTCCTAGGGGCTGCTGTAGAGCGGCCTGAACCTACACCCATAATTTGGAAAAATGACTCCCCGGTGTGGGTAAAACAGTGGCCCTTAACTAAGGAAAAACTCCAGGCCGCCCAAGATATAGTGAATGAGCAATTAGCAGCGGGACATGTTGTCCCTTCTACCTCACCATGGAATACACCAATATTTGTGATAAAAAAGAAATCAGGGCAGTGGCGACTTTTGCAGGACCTTAGAGCAGTAAATAAAACCATGCAAATCATGGGAGCCTTGCAGCCTGGGCTCCCTCATCCTGCTGCCTTTCCAAAAGACTGGCACATGATAATTTTAGATCTAAAGGATTGTTTTTTCAACATACCTCTTGCTGCTCAAGATTGTCAGCGCTTTGCTTTCTCGGTACCCTCCACCAATTATCGGGAGCCTTATAAGAGATATCATTGGGTAGTTTTGCCCCAAGGCATGGCAAATAGTCCTACCTTGTGTCAACTTTTTGTTGCAGCTGTACTTTCACCGCTGCGACAACAATTTAAGGATGCATATATAATCCATTACATAGATGATCTGTTAATGGCTCATTCTGACAAGGACAGACTAATAACTCTTTATGCTCAAATGCAGGCTGCTCTGCATCAGGCAGGACTTGTAATTGCCCCCGGAAAGGCTCAATTGACATACCCCTATAATTATTTGGGTTACCCTATTAATAAGGTAGGAATTGTGCCTCAAAAGATTCAATTTGCCACCTCACACTTAAAGACCTTGCATCAATGGCAACAATTTCTTGGAGAGATACAATGGTTGAGGCCGTCATTTTCACTTTCGACAGGGGATCTAAAGCCTCTTTTCGACCTTTTAAAAGGCGATTCAGACCCCAATTCCTCTCAAGAATTGACACCTGAGGCTAGAGATGCTTTAGCTAAGGTTGAGCAGGCCATGCAGGATATGACACTTCAGCAGTTAAACTATGATGAGCCTCTAGAGTTCCTGGTCTTAGCATCTAAGTTTACACCTACTGGAGTTTTTTGACAGCATGGACCCCTTTATTGGGTACACTTGTCCGCTTCACCAGGGTGTACGGTCATTCCCTATCCTGATCTGGTGATTCAACTCTTATGGAAAGGTCAGGCTCTTGGTAGAGCGCTTTTTGGTAAAAATGCTGACAAAATTATATTGCCTTACACTCAAGATATGATTTCCCAACTGATACAGAATAGTGACTCCTGGTGTTTATACTTAACATCCTACCAGGGGGAGGTTTCCCAAGCCTATCCCAAACATAAATTACTACAGAGTTTTAAAATTTGTCCTTTTGTCTTCCCAAAAATAATAAGACAGCTCCCCATCCCAGGGGCACGCCTTCTGTTTACAGACGGCTGCAAGTCAGGCACAGCAGTTGTAGTAGATGGTGAAAGAATAGAATCTGTCAATATTCCTGAGGCCTCTGCTCAGCTAGTGGAACTCTCAGCTGTAATTTTAGCCCTTAAGCTGTACCCAAATGAACCCTTAAACATCTACACTGACAGTGTGTATGTTGCTAATATCAAGCCCCAGTTAGAAGTGGTACCCCATGTAGGAAACTCTTCGAGAGTCGTCTCCCAGCTACAGTACCTCCAAGTACTTATCTGGGCCAGAAAGGATCCTCTATTTGTGGGCCACATTCAAGGACATTTGAACTTGCCAGGTCCCCTTGCAGAAGGAAACGCCAAAGCTGATGATCAGGCCCTGCAGCTACATAAGAAATTAAGCAGTGTCCATTGTTTCCGTGTGCCCTACTTGCATTCCTTTTATCCACGCTCCGTCCTTAGGTATAAATCCCAGAGGCCTTAGAGCTAACGATATCTGGCAAACTCATATTAATAACCTGGGAGCTAGGCACTGTCTACATATGTCGGTGGACACCTACTCAGGCATGATTATGGCTACCTTACATTCGGGGGAAAAAACTAAACATGTAATAGACCACTGTACTGCTGCATTTTCGGTCTTGGGGGTGCCTCGCCACATAAAAACTGATAATGGCCCTGCTTACACTAACAACCAATTTTCTAAATTTTGTAAAGTATGGGATATCAAACACAGCACAGGTATCCCTTATAACCCTCAAGGGCAAGCGATTGTTGAGAGAGCACATCGCCACCTCAAAACCTATTTGCAAAAAACAAAAGAGGGTGAGGTATACCAAGAGTGCCAAGGACCACAGGCATTACTCTCTCTTACATTGTTAATTTTAAACTTTTTGCTTTTGGACGACAAAGGATACAGTGCCGCACAGCGGCATTTTTCCATTCCTGCGTCAGTTGAAGCCATGGTAAAATGGAAAGACCTTTCTACAGGTGCCTGGCAGCCTCCGGCCCCAATATTGGCCAGGGTTAGAGGCGCCATGTGCGTCTACCCAACTGGTGCCGAAAAACCAATATGGGTGCCGGAGCAATGTGTCAGGCCTGTCCATGACCTTGAGCCAAAAGAAAGTCCCCAAGAAGTTGGGAAATGTTAAAATCGGCCTCCAGGGTTTTGCGCCCTGAGAAAATTTCATTTTATGTTTTGCAGGAGGCATATGGACCGTGTGAGGAAAACACAGCTCCGTCGTTGGATTTTCCTTGCCGTTTTTCTCCTCCTGTTTACCTTTGTCCTGCACTGTGCCATTTTGGCCTTGGCAGAAGAGGAATCCAGTAACACAGCCCTGCCTTGGTTTGCTGGTACCACAACTACTGCGTTGAGGGGACAGTGACTCCTGCCGTCTTCCTCCAGAGAACAACGCTTGACAACAATTTCCCTCCTTTTGCCTGATGACTGTTTATATGCTGATCTCCCCCTTTTTTTTTTTTTTTTTTGCTTCTTAGGACTTAGTGGAAACCCCAGGGAGGCGGGAGCAGGGAGGGCAGGTCGCACCCGTTCTTCTCTCCTTTCATGTCACTGCATGCATTTCTGTTAATAAGATTCTGTACCACCTGCAACATGGGACGCCCACAGAACCTCATGAAGGCCTAGTAAAGGCTGTTGGACCACCCAATGACGGGCAACTTTCCCGCTTGCCACATCTACCTAAGCCAGGAGCAGGCACCTCCAATGACGGGTCCTGTGGCAGGGGCTAGGGGTCGACCTAAGACAGGGAGTCCTTCCCAAACTTCTCAAAAGAAAAAGGGGTGAGATGTTGCCTCCCGGCCAGAGGAACATCTGTGCCTGGGAATAAAGTAATTCCCCTACTTCCCCTGTCTTGAGAAGTTGCAGGCATTCATGAGGTTAAGCCTTTCTATAAGCTCTTTTACAAGCTCTGTTGAGCAAACAGCTAACAAATGTTCCAGTTGATTTGCACTTGTTGTTTACCCTCGGGCTGGAGGGAGTAAAACTTCCTGCATTATTGCATGCAGAAGTTTCTGAGAAGATTGCCCCCTGTCAAGGGGGTAGGGAGGAGACGGGTGTGACCTGGGGGTGGTGACCCTCTAGATAAGGGAAGCTCTGAGGATACAAAGGGGAGGCAAGAAAACAGAAAAAAGATCTGACTCCCAAGAAGCAGGGAGCCCTGAGTGATGGAACCATACTTGTCTCCTGAGTGCTGATTTCTTAAATCAACCTCGACGCCCCTCTCCTGACTCAGCTTCAAGAGCTGGACGCGGCAAGTTAGAATGACCAAGAAACCTGTCTTAAAGTACATTTCCTTGTATTATTTCCTTCTCACTAAAAGCACAGATAAATATGGATGTTACCTATATGTATACATATGACCTTGAACATTTTTTACTCAAAAATTGAAAGGGAATGAGTGATTTTTATTACTAAGAATTCACAGCATTTTTAGAAATCATTTGTTGCAAAACAGTAGGTCAAACTTTTTATTATTATACATTTTTATATCACTCAAGTTGCTTACCTACTGAATGAAATGTATACTTTGCTGATTTGATTATGTACTCTAGAAAAGCCATGCATTAATCCTAATGCAATCTTGTGGGGGTAGCTGTTTCCTTTAATCCTGATTCAATATTGCAGGTTGGAAACATTTGATAAGATTTTCTCCATGGTCATATAGCACACCCAGTTTTAGGCATGATCTTTTGAATAGATAGCAATGTGACTCCTCCCATTCTAGGTAGGCCTTGATTAATGTACTGAAATCCTTTAAAAGGAAACATTATGGAGAAAGTAAAAAATGACAGAAACCTCCGTTTGAATCAATCAAACATGACATGAATGTTTATCATTAGCATTACAGCAAAAATAAAACTTGAATCATATTTTTCAAACATTGTTATTCAATATTTCTTGTCTTGCATGTTCTGTCATGTCAACTGCCAGAAAAAGTCTCCATATTTTTCTCATTTTCTGTATTTATGTTGGAAGAGCAACTCTGCCACTAAGGTCCAATTTTCAATAGCATGTATAAATATACAAGTATCTATTTATTTTAGTTTGCTAGTTGCTGTAATGCAATATACCAGAAATGGAATGGCTTTTAAAAAGGGGAACTTAATAAGTTTCTAGTTCACAGTTCTAAGACTGAGAAAATGTCCCAATTGCACAAGTCTATAGGAATGTCCAATCAAAGGCATCCAGGGATAGATACCTTGGTTCAAGAAGGCATATGAAGTTCAGGGTTTGTCTCTCAAGTGAAAAGGCACATGGTGAACACAGTCATAGTTTCTCTCCTGGCTGGAAGGGCACCTGGTGAATAAGGTGTCATCTGCTAGCTTTCTCTCCTGGCTTCCTGTTTCATGAAGATCCCTGGGAAATGTTTCCCTACTTCCTCTCCAAAGGTCGCTAGCTTGTGGGCTCTCTGCTTCTCATAGCTATGTCATTCTTTTTCTCTGAGGTCTCTGAATCTCTCATTCTCCAAAATGTTTCCTCTTTTATAGGACTCCAGAAAACCAATCAAGACCCACCCAAATGGGTGGAGACACATTCTCCTAATCCAGTATGACAGCCTCTCTTGATTGGGTTACATCTCCAGGAAGATGATCTAATTACATACGGTATTAAATAGGGATTATTCTGCCATTATGAAATGGGATTTTGATTAAAACATGGCTTTCCAAGGTATACATACATCCTTTCAAATCAGGACACTATTTTATTTAGTTGCACTATTAAAATGTTTTGTGTGCATTAGACAAGAAAAATACAAATGAAATTTAGCACAAAATTAGTTTTACAAGAACAGATTTAAACATTTATCTCTACTTACTCCACAAAGACAAAGAATGACTAAATTATGAGTAAATTTTATATGTATAAACACAAAGACAATAAGGAAAGAAGTCACAAAAGAGGGGACTCATTATGTACTCTGCATGATAGGAGTGTTTGTACACAAAGGGATTAAAATTCCACATGTGTTCTACCCCAAAAGTGAAGAATCTGCTACCCTCCTAGAAGAAATAATGGATTGTACAGACTGCAGACATTGAAGCAAAGAAGCAACAGGCTGGAGATAAAGGGCACCGTATAAGGGAAATGGAAATGAGGGATCAAGGAAATGAAATTTTTTAGTGACTATGGATAATATAAAACGCAAACCCCTTAATTATTCTCAAGAGCTTTCATGTGATGCTGTTAACAATCATCACTCAACTGGAACAATATATATATATATTTCTGGAGTAACTGACTCCTTGAAATCCCCTTGAAATCTTCACATACCTTTACAGTGAAGTTCAGTTCATCAAGGTCCATGCCTGTTGTTCTTGTAACATACTTCCTCTTATTAAATATGAATTTGAAGCTGAAGATTCTCAGATGTTTGTGGATGATCTATAATTTTAAAGACAGAGAACAAAGAATAATAATATTGACAAAAGTAAGAGTACCTTAATAAGCAGAGATAGTGCAAGGAAGAGAATTAAACATTAAGACAAACATGCAAAAAAATGTTCTATGGCAAAAAAAAAAGAGAAACCCTCTATAGACTACTGGTTAAAATACCTCATAAAAGCAAACAAAGTTCTTTATATTTGAAAATATTATAGAAGATATGAAACCATAGATAGAAATATGGAAGAAAATGTTAGGTAAATTCCCTAAAGAGTAAAGGTAAGAAATAGAGAACTAGAATATTGGAGACAAATGATAGGAAGCAATATCAATGATGGAAACTATACTTAAATAATTCTAGATAAAGCAAAGAGAAAGGAAAGGAAGGGTAAATTTATTTTAAAAATTACAAAATTATTCATCAAAATGTAAGAATTCGAGAGTTTTTCCACGCAAAGGAGGACTCCAAGAGATGTTCTCTCATGCAACACGCAAGGGGTTTATTTACCACACATGCGTGGGGCTCACTGAACACGCAGGAACAGAGAGCCCCTAGCCTGGGTTTGGGGAAGCTTTTTAAGGGGGAGGAGGAGGGGGGTGGGGATCGAGCATGGGTCACAGGTGTTGCTTCATGCAAGAAGCAGGTAACGATCATTTTCACAACAAGCATTTCTGGTGCAAGGAGTCATGGGGGTTGGGAGAGGCAGATAACCACCCCGGAAGGTCCCGAGTTGTTTTTCTTAGCCTGATGGGGCCCATAACTCTTTCCTTTACAATCCTTAAATCACACCAAATGCATAGTAGTGAATATAAAATGACACAAATCCTTTTGCTAGATATTTCTATCATTCAGAAGCTAAAATGCATGTAAATAGCTAAATTAGGCAAGAAAAGTTAGCTACTGCTAAGTTTTATAAAATCCTTCTTTACATAAGAAAAGTTAGCTACTGTTAAGCTTTATAAAATCCTTCTTTACCTAAGAAAAGTTAGCTACTGTTAAGCTTTATAAAATCCTTCTTTACAAAAATGAAGGAAATTAATTTAGAAAGAAAGGACCCAGACCCAATAAATCCCAGAGAAGTAACTTAGAAAGAAAAATAAAAACCTAATGTTGTGGCAAAGTCTTGTGGAATTCTAAAGCACCAAAAGTAGGATTTTCTAAGATTATCAAATTAAGAAATCAAAAGAAGGAAAAAAAGGGTGAGGGAGACAGAGCAGACTGAAAGAGAGAGAGTGAGACATTTGCATTTAAATGCTCTGAGATTGTCATGGGGGGATGAATCATTAACACAATTGCAAGTTACTAGTGGGGCAGAGGCAAGAAACATACAAAATATAAGGAAAATCTATTTTAAAATTAGATTTCCTTGCACAAACAAAGCAGCAAATTGGGAGATGCTAGAATTTTTTCATAATGATCATGTATTTGTTGTTTGTTTTGGCCTTCCAATTTGTAATACTATTTCGCTGCTTATGCATTTGTTGGGTTAAATCTAATTTCTTTCAAAAATTAAAACTCATTAAATATATTTCACTTGAATAAAATATTCAACCCAAGAAAATAGGGTTAACATATTGTTGTAATGATCTTGAATGAAAAGAAAGACATGACAGGCTGAATGCTGTGTGAGACAGAGGGCTGAATCTCATTAAGGCAAGCAGCAGCAGTAGCTTGCTCTACATAACTTTTATTGTTTGTAAGAACAAAGAGAAAGTGACTGCTAGTAAAACATAAGCTAAGCATGTGCTCTTCACTACTGTTTTCTCCAAGAACAAAACGGTGTGTTCCTTGCTATTCTTTTTAATATCTGAATGTTTAAGTGATTTGACATCTCAAGAAAAAGTTCCAAATCGGGATAAGAGTTTCAGGAACTGTTTGCTGTACTTTGTCCTATCACAACCCGTTTGCAAACAAGTGTTAGGAAACTCCGTTTACGACCTTAATTGAACTCATCCTTGAACATGGCCACTACATTTCCCCCTTTTTGCTTATAGTCAAATTGTGCATCATTACGGAGAAAATAACAGTCGTTTTCTCGTTTATTCTTTGTCTTTTTTTAGTTCTTCGGATGACTAAATATAAAATGAAAATTAACATTAATACAATACAAAATGATCCTGCAGTAGTTCCAAAAAATCCCTTAAAATATTCAATACGATTCAACTGGGAATCCTTCCTTAAGACTATCAAACAATTGGTCACCTGCTAATTTATCCAGATTTTTTTAATAAGTTTCTTGAATTTTTTTTGCAAATCTATGATATGAACAGTTACATTATCATGATTAAGTAAATGTTTTTTTAACTTTTTCCCATGGAAATTCTGTTTCATTATAAGGAACTGGAGTAACACAAAACAAAGTATGATTCCAATCACATTTCATAGACATTTGTCTTTTTAAACTAACAATTTGATCACCCAGCATATTAACAACTTCAGTAATATTGGCAATTTTAGCTTGCATTTCAGCATCAATTTGTCTTTGAGAATTCCATAGTTGTTCTGAATCTTTATGCCAATTTTGCACAAAATCAGCAGTTTGAATATTTTCTTTTAAAGAAATACTAACAGCGACCACTGTAGTTACAATCAATATTAGTCCTACTATAGCAGCTATGATTAATCCCAACGCTCACTTTCCTCTAGTAATTAATTTTTTAGCTACCTGATTAAGCATATATGTTGCACTACTATCTTGCCAAGGTCTGTTTAATTTTACAGGTAGCCATAATCCTGTTCTAGCCCATAAAATATAAATACTTTCCACATTTTCATTACAAGAAATAGTATTATTTAAGCATGTGTACAAAGAACAATTTGTACAATTGATCTCTCCTGTAGTGAAATTCCATGCAATAATTCCTTTTAATAACAAGTAAGGTAATGGAAGACAAATTAACACAGGATGGGTAAGATTTCTTGTAAATTTAAGAGACAAAGTTCCAGTATTATTTTCCATATTTCCTATCCAAGAACTCATAGATAAAATGTATTAAGAATTTTCCATAAATGAGTCTGTGCTGAAAATCCAGGTAAATAAGGACTAGGAGCACTAAATCCCCCTCCATGCCACATAATAGAATGATTACTTTTCGTATAAATACTAAAGCTATAGTTCGTAATATTTAGACGCCATCTTAAATCACCTCCAATGCCTTTGGCTCAAGCAGATCCAAAAGGACCCCAATCTATGACATTTCCATAGGAAGTATTAAGTAAAACTCGGCCAGTATCTCTCCGACAATGGCTCCAATGAACCCAATTGGCTAAATGAGTTACTATAGGCAATTGACAAGGTATTACATCAGGAGCGGATTCATTAGTTAACTCTTTCCATCCAAACCCATATGCTGCTAAAAGGTAAAGCTTACGCATATGTTCCTTTTTTGTTGAATTTCGCTGTATGGATAACCAAGCTTGCATTTTATGCTTTAAACAATGATCTCCATTTCCAAAATATATAGAGGGACCTATTACTCCTGTTGAATAATTAACTTTCATCCCTTCTTTTGGGACTAAAGGCCCACGACCATCATAAAGTCCAGGCATCCAAAAAGTTTCATTAGAATATACAGAACTGGGGAATCATACAAAGAAACTCCCCTCATTAATGGGGGATTAAGAGTATATGCCCAATATGTATAATTATCTGAATTACCCAAACACACTTGTATAGTCACAATGGATAACATAGCCAAAAACAAAATAGATATATTTTTAGGAGTCCCTGTATGCTGAAGCACTTGTTCAGCTTGTGTAGTTAATTTCTTCAATTGACCCCATGTGTGGAGAGCCGCCTCCCGGGTCAGGCCTAGTGGACACGCCGCAGCCTGCTCTAGAGTTCCCCCCGCCCATCGAGTGAGCCAAGATGGCGCCCGCATCCTGTTTCCGCGTATGACGCACGCGCCCACCAACCCTATCTTCCAATCACCTCTGTATACGTGGCACTAACCTATTGGGTTTGGGCACAGTATATAAGAGGTTACCCGGACAGGGTGGGTGGAGACGACCCACAGGGAGCCGTACCTGACGGCCGCATAGAGGTTGTTCCCCCGCGGGGTATCTTGTCCCGCGTGGAACCTGTAACAGAGAATGCAAGCTTAACTCCAGTAAAGGTCTGTGCTCACAACCGCTGCGTGCCTCGAACCCGTGTTTATCACTCGAGTCGGTTTGCCTGCGCCTGTCTCTTTCTCCCCTCCTGTTCCCTTCGCCGGCCGGGGATCAGAAGCCGAACGAGATGGCTGCGGACACCCATGAAGGAGGAGTCGCCTTCCTAGTTGATTCTACCGGTACTCAGAAATGTGTTCTTTCATTCCCCAACCGGATCATCTTGATGCCTTCTCTAATTTCTTCCACTTCTTCTCTTTTAGCTGCCATGGACTTTCAGGCATTTATCAGGTACCCACAGTTTTTCAGAACCTTTTGAGACATAAGCACATCCACGGCCCCATCTAATGACAGTCACCAGGATCCATTGATTAGTTTGTAGATCATGGTATAATGTAGGCTGCTCAATATCCTGGATTTGCTCAGAACGTTTCCAATGACGTTCTGCTGCAGTACTATCATCAGTACCTATATCCAAAAAATTTAATTTAAATAAAGCTTTCATTATTTGCCTTTGGGTACATCCACATATTCTGCCCCTTTTTGTTTAAAAAGAGCATCTTTTAAAAATCTGTGTTTGTGTTCAATAATTGCTTGGCCAGTACTATTATAAGGAATTCCTATAATATGTTGAATATGATAATTTTGAAAAAAAACGCTTACACTTAAGAGCAGTATATGCAGGTGCATTATCTATTTTAATAATAGAAGGAATACCCATTACACTAAAAGCTTTTAATAAATGTGTAATAACAGCATCAGCTTTTTCAGAAGACAAAGCTGTGGCCCATGAAAATTGTGAATATGTATCAACAGAATGATGAACATATTTTAAATGACCAACTTAGGAAATTATAGTTACATCCATTTGCCAAATTTCCAAAGGTTTTAAAACTTTGGGATTAGTTCCAGCTGAAAGAGTTTTTTGGTTAATCATTTGATATTGTTTACAAGACTGCAGAATATAATGAGCTTGTTGCCAGGTAATATTATATTTCTGCTTTAATGACTTAGCATTACTGTGAAATTGATTATATTCATCCACAGCTAATTTTACATTGCCAACTAGATGATTAACCAATTCATTTCCTTCTGTTAAGGGCCCAAGTAATAAACTATGAGCTTTGATATGAGTAATAAACAATGGATTATTTCTATTTCTTAATACAGATTGTAATGAAAGAAAAAGATTATTTAATTTAGTATTATCTTGAGGAACAGTAACTGTTTCCAATGCTTGAACAGCCAATGTGGTGTATTGAGAATTAGAAATGATATTACAAGATACATTTGGAAAATCTTGTAATAATAAAGTAATAGCATATAGTTCTGCCTTTTGAACAGATCAAAAAGGGCTTTGAACAGAACGGTAAATATGTTTATTAGTATATCCAGCAATCCCTAACTTATTTGCATCTGTAAAAAAGCTATCAACTTTATCAATAGGATAGTTTGTAACTACTTTTGGTAAAATCCATTGAGGTAGCTTTAAAAACTGTAATAATTTCAATTTTGGGTAAGAATTTGTAATTTGTCCTAAAAAATTATCTAGAGATATTTGTCATTGATTAGACAAAGCAAACAAATCATTAATTTGAGCGGTAGTTAATGGGACAACAATAACATGAGGATTTAAGCTAGTAAATTGTTGACAACAAAGATGACCTTTAACAATTAGTTGACTAATTTTGTTGGTATAAACCTGCAAATATTTTGAATGTCTGTTAGATAAAAACAGCCATTCAAAAAGATAAATATCTTGTAGTAAAAGTCCTGTAGGAGAATGTGCCATATGGATAATTACCAAATGAAGATTATCAATAGATGTGATGCGTTGTAGTTGAGCACTTTGAACTTGTTGTTCAATGAGCTGTAGTTCATTTTCTGCTTCTTTAGTAAGATGTCTAGGACTATTTAAAGCAGGATCACCTTCTAAAGTATGAAACAAATGTGTTAAAGCATAGGTTGGGATACCTAAAGATGGCCTTAACCAATTAATATCCCCTAAAAGTTTTTGAAAATCATTTAAAGTATTAAGGGAAGCTTTTCTAATATGAATCTTTTGAGGAACAATGGAAGTTTTAGAAATTTTATATCCTAAGTAAGTAATTGGTAATTGCCATTGTACTTTATTTTTGGAAATTTGTAATCCTCATTTTAACAATTGAGATTCTGTTTGTTGATATACACACTGTTTATCTTCTGTAGGAGGTCCTGCAATTAAAATATCATCCATATAATGGATAAAATGTATATTAGGAAATTATTTTCTTAATATATCCAGTGGTTGGTTTACATGGTGCTGATATAAAGTAGGACTACTCATCATTCCTTGAGGTAAGACCCTCCATTGATATTTCCTAGTGGGAATTTTATTATTTAAGATGGAACTGTAAATGCAAATTGAGTACTACCCAGAGGATGTAAAGGTATTGTGAAACACAATTTTTAAGATTGATGGCAATCAAAAACCAACCTTGAGGAATTAATACTAAGTTTGGAACTCCAGGTTGTAAAGCTCCCATAGTCTGCAAACATTTATTTATTTGTCTTAGATCAGTAAGCATTTTCTATTTCCCAGTCTTCTTCTTGATTACAAAAATTGGAGAATTCCAAAGGCTAGTACTGGGAATTATATGACCAGCTTGTAATTGTTTGTCAATAATTTCATAGAGCACCAACAATTTTTCTTTTGCAATGGGCCACTGCTCTATCCATACAGGGTTATTATCCAACCAGGTTATTTTCAAACATAGGCGCTCAATGACAGGGCCCCCTAATAAAAAGGATTAGTCATCTCAGTAGTGTTTGTGTATTTATGCAGACAATGTTGTTTAAAGCCAGCAGCTAGAGTAGGTATTTGAATAGAGTCTCCCCATTGTTTTAATAAATCTCTTCCCCAAAGTGTAATGATAATGTCAGCAACATAAGGTTGTAATTGTACAGACTGTCCATAGTCCTCAACAGGATAACATATTTACACTCTGCTGTATATTATTTAATTGTCCTAGACCACTAAAAGTAGCACTAACAGTTTGCAATGGCCAAGAATATGGCTAATGTGCAAGTGAAATAATAGAAACATCAGCTCCTGTATCTACCAATCCCTCAATTTTAACATCAGGAGAAAAATATATATTATTTTTGGTCTTTGATTGGTAATTAATGAATGCCAGAAAACAAAATGATTAGTACTTCCAAAACCTCCCTCACAGTTTATAGGAGCTGCATGAGATCAAATATAAGGCAGCAATAATAATTGTGCAATACTGTCTCCTTTTTTCCAGTGTTTCAATTTAGAAGATGACATCATTACTAAAATTTCACCATCATAATTAGAGTCAATGACTGCTAAGTGTGCATTTATGCCATCAATTGTTAAATTGCTCCTTCCAATTAATAGTCCAACTGTTCCTGCCAGGACAGGGCCATAAATATTAGTACCAACTTTAACAATACCATGTTCAGGAGAAATTGTAAAATCTTGTGGAGCAGGAATATTTAAAGCAGCACTCCCTGATGTTGCATGCATTAAATCAGTAATTTTTAATTTTCTTCACTGTCCATTGACTCTGTCATTAGATACTGGGCAAGAAGTACCTGATTCGTATTGTTTTTCAGGCCCCAAGTTGGGCTCTTCATCAAGTTTCCCGACTGTGAATTGCTAAAAGGCAGAATACTATTTCCCATCCTATCTTTATTAGATTAACACTCATTAGTCCAATGTCTACCTTTACCACAGTGACGACACAATCCAGGAGGCTGTACAAGGTGAGATGAAGCAGATGAAGTATTAATTTGCCCTTTGTGACACTCTATTTTTAGGTGTCCCAACTTCCCACATTCATAACATTTAATTTTTTGCTGCTGCATTCCTGTTTTTAAGGCAGATGCCATTGAAGAAGCCAATAAATTAGCCTGATAAGACCTAGATCCAATATTTCTGCAGGCTTTAACATATTGATCTAAGCCACCTCCAGCATTTTTTATTGGAATTTTAGCCTTTTTATAATCAGCATTATCATTTTCATAAGCAAGTGTCTCTAATAAAATGGTTCTTGCACCATCATCAGCAATAGATCTTTTAATTGCATTTCCCAATTGAGCAATAAAGTCAGCATATGGTTCCTGAATTCCTTGCATAATTTTAGCAAAAGATTGAGAGGTTTGACCTGAAGATTCGATGCATTGTCAAGCTCTCAAACAAATAGATTTTATTTGAGCTAAGGCAGCATCAGGAAGGCCAAATTTTTGTTGCATAGTGGAAAATTGACCAGTTCCAGTTAAAGCATCTATATCAGCTCCTCCATGAGAAATGTTGAGTCTAGCAACTCTTTTTGCTTCTTCTCTCCACCAGTACTTAAATTCTATATATTGAGGAGACTCTAAACAAGCTTGGGCAATAGATTCCCAATCAAAGGGGATTAAAACATTTGCGGTCAGTGTAGGCATTTAATATACCCGCTGTATAAGTTGAATTTACACCATAAGTACTGGCTGCACTTTTTAATAATTTTAAAAAGGAAAAGGAACAGGGTCATGATTTCCCTGAAAATACCCTCTGGGATTTTTGATCATTAGGAGGCATTCTCTGCCGAATAGGGAAGGCCATTAAATCATTAGCAAGCCCACTACAACCACTATTAACAATAGGATCGTCATCCAATAAAATTTTAACAATTTCTGAAGAAAGGACAGGCACAGTAAATGGAGTTCTGCCTGGAATAGGCAATTGATGAACAGGTATTTGCTCATCTCTGGGAGGAGTAGAAGGTACCACTGGAAAAGCCTGAATATTAAACATTTGAAAAGCATGTAATCCTTGCTGAATAAAATTAAGCTGTCATAGTAAAATCGAAATTGCAGGCATACTAGAGGCATGTGGGATATCTGGAGATAGTTTTTCAGGTTTTAAAGGCTTAGGAAAATCATCAGCATTTTCATAATGATCAAAGGAGGAAGATGACTTAGTATGCTCACTCAGTTTAGAATTTTTTCCCTAGTTTTTTTCCAAATTGGATAACGAATCAAGTGAGTTAAGCATCGGTTTATAAGGTTTCTCCTCGTGATCAGAATAAGAAGTTTTAGGCTTTGTATCTGAATTTTCAGAATCTGATTGAAAAGGTTGTAAGGCTAATGAAATTAAATTAAAAGCAGCCCATTCATCAGCTGATGTACAATCTCTTCTTTGATGGGCTCTACGCAAAGCTTTTCCAACTTGCTGCCAAAGTTTCAAATTAAACTGATTTTTATTTTCGGAGTAAACCAATAACATTGCTTTTGAACGTGATGAAGCACACTTCGCAAAACAGCATCTTTAACTTTCAAACCAGAACTTTTTAATAAGGATTTTAAAACATTAACATAAGTATCCATTACAGAAGAGGAATTCCCCATGTTCTCCCTTACACTGCCCCTTAAATGCCGGGGGTTTTGTGTTCTGTCACGCAGCCACTTCCCTCTCGGTTCAGTCCATTCCCCAATCTTACCTTCTTCAAGTCCCACGTTGGGTGCCACTTGTTGTAATGAGCACGAATGAAAAGAAAGAGATGGCAGACTAAATGCTGTGTGAGGCAGAGGGCTGAAGCTCATTAAGGCAAGCAGCAGCAGTAGCAGCTTGCTCTACATAACTTTTATTGCTTGTAAGAACAAAGAGAAAGTAATTGCTAGTAAAATATAAGCTAAGCATGTGCTCTTAGCTACTGTTTTCTCCAAGAACAAAACGGTGTGTTCCTTGCTATTCTTTTTAATATCTGAATGTTTAACTGATTTGTCATCACAAGAAAAATTCCAAATCGAGATAAGAGTTTCAGGAACTGTTTGCTGTTCCTTGTCCTAACACAACCCGTTTGCAGGCACGTGTTAAGAAATTTTGTTCACGACCTTAATTGAACTCATTCTTGAACATGGCCACTACAACATATGCTAAAATAGATACCTTTTTCAGCTGGGAAGGCAGACAGGAACATCTGCTAGCTTTCTCCCTTGACTTCTTCATGAGGATTTGTCAGTGGCATTTTCCTTTTGCCTCTCTGTCATAGTTTGTTAGGTGCCAGAAGATGATATACCAGAAGCAGAATGACTTTTATGTGGAAGAATTTATTAAGTTGGAAAACATTTCTAAGGTTGTGAAAATGTCCCAATTAAAGCAAGTCTATAAAAATGTCCAAAATTAAGGCACCAACAAGAGGTTACCTTCACTCAAGAAAGGTTTATGAAGCTCAGGATTTCTCTCTGTACTGGAAAAGTACATGGTGAGCATGGTGATGTCTGCTAACTTTCTCTCCAGGCCTCTTGAGTCACGAAGCTCCACCAAGGGCTTTTCCCTTCTTCATCTCCAAAGGTCACTGACTGCATAGGCTCTCAACTCTCATGGATCTCATAGCCTTGTAGCTCTTTCCAAAATGTTTCCTCTTTTAAAAGATTCAAGTAAACTAATCAAGACCAATCTGGAATGGGTGAAGTCACATCTCACTCTACACAAATGAGTATGTCACTTCTCCACGGAGGTAATCTAATCAGGCTTCTAACCTACAGTGATAAATATGGATTTTTTTTTAAAAAATGGCTGCCTCCACAAGATGGGTCAGAACTAAAATACAGCTTTTCTAGGGTACATAATTCTTTCAAAATGGCACATTCCACCCTCTGGACCCTAGAAAAGACATGTTTTTTTCCCATAAACAAAATACATTAATTCCACCACAATTTCAGAAATACTTAAACCATTTCAGTAACAATACAAGTATAATACAAGATTAAAACCAGTACGAAGTTAGTTACAGGCACGGTCTGTCCTAAAGTAAGATGATCCTCTGGCTCTGGACATGTAAAACTCAGAACAAATTATTTGCTGTAATGTATAAAGGAGAAATAGCCACAGGACATATATAGCTATTTCAATAGGGAGGAGTTGGAAGGAACACAGGGTTCACCACACACAAGAAATTTTGAAAACCTGCAGGGCAATGTCCATTCGACTTCAAAGTCTGAGAGTCATTTATCTTTGGGGGTTCAGAAAGCAGCTGTCCTACCCTTTCCAAGGGCTTATGCAGTGGCCCACATATTTCTGAATTCAACCTTGGGGGACATTGGAGAGGCCATCATTTTCTCAGCTCCACCCTCCCCAAGCATCTGAGCTGTACATGGGCTCTCTGCCATCTCTGGTACTTATGCTCAACCCCTCTATGTGGAGCAGTCAGGCTCTCCCCAATCCCTAAGAAATGTTCTCCAATCTTTCTAAGGCCTGAAGTGGAACAACTCTTCCAATGCAAGGAGATGGAATGCCCACCCTGTGCCTTATGGGCAAACTCACCCTCTCCAAGTGCTTGGGTGTGCTGCTCTCCTGGACCAAGTCTTCTTTACTTGAGCCCCAACCTCTGTGATTCTTCCTCTGAAGACATTTTACCTTCACTTTGTCCCTTTCCTGAGGTCCCCAGTTGAGACTGACAGCAGTCCCACTTATACAGATCCCATAGCACTCTTATTGGCTTTCTATGTAGTAAACAAGGATCATGCCCATCAGTCAGAAGTTTCCACAAATCCTTCCTGGATAACTGCATCTCCAATTCTGGTTCTTTCTGAAATGGCTGACTGGTTCCATATTTGGTTAAATCTTCTCTTGGACACTATTCCCTATTATCCCCCTTTCTGGAAGCCCAGAATTTTCCAGAACATATATTATGATTTCCTTGTACCCAGGAGTTCAGTTCTCAGCTTATCCCTGTCCTGTCATGTTTCACTATAAGCTGCAAGGGGAAACCAGGTTGTTCTTTCAACATTTAATCTGAAAATATCTTCAGCTAAATATACAAGTTCATGTTTTTTAAGATATGCCTTCCATCTAAAGCCAGCAGTCAGTTTTGCTAGATTATCTGTCATTTTTAAATAAAGATTGCCTTACTTCCAGTTTGCAATACCACATGACTCATTTTTCTCTGGAGCCTTGTCAGAGGTTCCTTTAGAATCCACATTTCTACCAAAAGTCTCTTCAAAACATTCTAGGCCTTCTCTATCAAGCTCCTCACAAGTCCTCCAAAATCTCCCCCTTATCCATTATAAAAAGCCATTCCAACATGTTTGGTATTTATAAACTGAAACACCCCACTTTTCTGGTACCAAGATTGTTCTAGTTTGCTAGCTGCCAAAATGCAATATACAAGAAACAGAAGGTCTTTTTAAAAGGGCAATCTATTAAGTTGAAAATTTACAGTTCTAAGGCAGTGAAAATGTCCCAAATAAAGCAAGACTACAAAAATATCCAAATTAAGTCACCAACAACAGTTTACCTTCATCAAGAAAAAATTAAATCCAGGGTTTCACTCTCAACTGAAACATGTCAAGCATAGCAACATCTGCTGGCTTCCTCTCCTGGCTTCTTGTTTCATGAATCTCCACTGGGGCATTTTCCTTCTTCATCCTCAAAGGACTCTGGCTGTGTGAGCTCTCAGCCAGCACTCATGAATCTCATGGCTCTGTACCTCTTTCCAAAATGTTACCTCTTTTAATGAATTCAAGTAAACTAATTAAGATCAAGATCCACCTTGAATAGGTGGACTCATATCTCCCTCTAGACAAAGGTTAGTACCCACAAATGAGTGTGTCATATCTCCATGGAGATAGTCTAATCAAGTTCCCTACCTACAGTATTGAATAAAGATTAAAAGAAATGACTGCCTTCACGAGGTGAGTCAGGATTAAAACATGGATTTTCTAGGGTACCTAATCCTTTCAAACTGGCACAATCTCCAAAGATCTCTGGCTGTGTGGGCTCACAAGCTGTTTTGAAAATGGTTCCCTTTTAAAGAACTGTAGTAAGCCACCCCACCTTGAATGGGTATAGACCCATATGCATGGAAACCACCTAATCAAAAAGTCTCAAGCAAATTTAGGTGTGTCACATCTCCATGGAAACAATTTAATCAAAATGATACCACCCAATAATATTTAATGAGGATTTAAGGACATGAATTTTCTGGGGTACACAACAGCTTCAATCTTGCACACCATGTGACAGATATCAGATTTTCTTGAGTCTAAGTATCTTTCTCTAGATGGCTAACAGAAAGTTTGGACATTTTTATGGCCATAGGGCTGTAAAACTGTAACTTAATGAATTCCATTTAAAAAACTGTACCATTTTGGGTATATTGTATTCTAGAAGCTTTGAGCAAGCTAAAACAGAGATTAAAGAAAAAATATGTACAAATAGGAACCATCAACCAGACACTGCTAACAGAACTGCCAACTGACCAATTTCATGAGACTAGTATCATGTGAATTTAACTCCAACTCTGAGTCATCACCTCTACCCTGCTAAACAATTTGATTTAATCTTTTTTGAAAGGTAAGTGTCACAGGGATGGTGTATAGTTAGTGTAATTAATATGAAATCTGTTATATAAAAATTTTTAATTTCAGATGTATAGCTAATATATCATGCATTATTCATTTTAATAATGTGTGAATATAATGAAAGAAAAACTTAAGCAAATGAGGAAAACAGAATTATTTCTTTTATTAGATGTTGTAAAACAAGAAATGGAAAATAATAAAGTAAATGTTTTGATGAAAATAGAGGGCAAAAGTTTAGCTTATACATTATACATTTTTGTTAGCTTCAGTAACCAGGTTGTGTCCTATAAAAAATTGCCTATAAGATGATGAGAAGGAGAAAAAAGCCAGCTGTTAGATAAATCCTTTTTTGAAATTTCCAAAATAAGACAACAGCTCTAAATAGCATTCTTGAGAGAGCAATAATGCTATACATTTTACAAAGTAGATGAGGAAAGTTAGTAATAGTTCACTATTATTTTGAAAATTTTCACTGTTGGAAGCTGTGCAGAGTCTCAGATTGTGTTAGTCATGGGAGAGAATATAAGAACAGACAGACAGACAAAGGCACAAGTTAGCATTTTTAATTGGCAAACTTGATTTATCAAGAAGGTATAAAGGCATTTCTAAGGGCAATAGAAATATTCAGCCATTTATCAGCTTCAACAGAATATATTTGGACACTAACAGATATATGTGAACTGAAACAAAATTGGATCAATAAAACAAAGGAATAATGAAATGCTGTATGAACAATAAACCAAAGAAAATGCACATGGGAATAATTTTGTGGGTGATTAATTGATTGTATGATTACCATATACAGGCACCCATTATAGGTTAAATATTCAAAAACATTATATTGATGTTTTATTCCTCTCTTCGATATTTTATTGATTATCACTGCAATAATGATCAATCTCACAGTTGACTATGAGTAAATATTGAAATATATTTGCTTTATGATGTGCTTTCCTTTTATCCACATGCCCAGAGCCATCTTCATGGCCTTATTTCTTAGCCTGTCTATGATGGGATTCAAGGTTGGGGGTACCATAGTGCAGGACACAGAAGTTACAATGTCAGAAGTAAAAAAGGATGTTGATGTTGGCCTTAGTAAGCAGTGAAGTTAGTGAAGAGAAATAATACAACCACCAGAAGGTGTATTTCAATAGCAAATATAATCTACAAATATTGATGGCTTATTCATTTTTCCTCCTAGTTTTACAAATAAATATATACAAAGAGAAAATGGTCATATCCTTTATTAGGAATTTGCACTGGGAACAAATGTCATTATTGTTATTCTATAATTATGCAAGGCTTTTGTATTCCTAAAGTTAAATGTACATTTGCCAATTCATTTTTATGTGTATTGATAAGAAGAATAAAGCTATTTTTGTATGATATAAAGAAATGTCATTGCTTGGAAATCACTACCACATATTACTAATCTTTTCCAATCATTCAAAAGCAACAAACAGAAAAACACCCCAAACTCCCACTGTCTTATGATATGACATGCTCATTCAAATAACTAATATATTGTACAGCCTTTGGACTTATTAATATTATTCACTCTTTGTATTAGGTTAGTTATATAAACACACCATAAGGGACAACAGTTCAAAATTGAATGTAGTGATCTCACCCACCAAACTTTCCTTATCGGAAGCTATCTTTCACTGCATATTCTCATTTAAGGGTTTCAATAAAATGACAAATGGGAAAAAAATTAATTTTTTTTTCCAGGAACAGATATCAGAATCCAAAAGAAATAAATGAGCTGTGATTTACAAATATTCATTCATTCAGTTTTCCTCCAAAGTTTACAAGTAGGTATTGGAAAGAAAAAAGAGAGTAATGCCTCGGTAATTTTCATTAGTCAGAAAAGTTACATTTTCTATTACTATGACAACTCAAGAATTCCTAATTCTTGAGTTATGGATCTTGAGTTATGGATCTTTTTTCTAACTCTTGTCTTATGGGGAATTTTGTAAGCTGAATTATACCCTTTTTTTTGGTGCATGGTCCAGGAATTGAACCGAGATCTACTGCATGGAAAGTGAGCATTCTACCACTGAGCCACCCATGCACCCATAATTCTACCTATTTTCATATGATGTACAAAAACATGTTTGCTTAGAAAGCATCAGCACACATTACCAATTATCACCAAAAAAAAATTGACAAAAGCAATCCAATCCTTCTGTCCTATTATCTCACCAAATCAATGCATTACAATCCTTTGGGATCCTTTGGCATATTTGTATTCATTCACTGTACAAGTTTGAAAAAATGTATGTACCCTAGAAATGCCATGATTTAATCCTAATCAACCTTGTGGGAACAACCATTTCTTCTAATCCAGGCATTCCATTAGGGTATACTAGACTAGAGGACCTCTTTCTTATTCTGGGCTCCCTGTGCATCAATTGTTCAGATGCATTGAGTTAGATTTTGCACAACAGAAAATTTCAGTTCCAGACCAAAAAAACCTTTCTTCCTTTGGTCTCAAAGAGTATACGTTGTTCTAAAATATAGACATTGTCTTACTTAACCCTGTCTTCTAAATTACTTTAGGGAGAGAGAGGTTGTTATCTCTTGATATCTAGATATTAATTATCACTCTGGAGTAAATGTGTCTGATATAAAAGCTTACAATCTAGGCCCCTGTTTTCTTGTAAGCATTTTCTAAAGGAGACCATACCATTATTTTTTTGTTGTTTCTGGCTTATTTTGCCTCAACAAATGTCCCACATGTTCATTAACATTATTGCTTGCCTCACAATGTTGTTCTTTTATTGTAGCAACACAACATCCTTTCATAAGTATGTACAATAATTTGCCAATCTACTTCTCAATCAGTGCTTCCTTCAGCCATATGTATTCAATAGACATCATGCATAGTGCCCAAAGTCCACAGTCCATCAACACTCTTAATTTTGGATAATTTCATTGTTCTCAAGAGAAAGAAAACCAATAAACACACCCTCACAAAACAGGAAATCTAAACCTCCTTTTAACTCTTGTCCCTCCCCCTATTATTTGCCTCTGCTGTTGCTGTGATAGTGCTGATATTTTCCTTTTAAATATAGTCCATTGCATGCAATAGTAGTTTTCCCCCTGTATTCTAGACTTAAACACTCTTTGTACATGAATCATACCTTTGAAGTTGCTCTTGCAAGAACGAATTTATATTTCTAGTGTTAACCAGTGGGACATGTAGGTTTATACAACCCTTTCAATCTTGTTTATCTTCAATATATTAATATTACTTATAGACCCACTAGAGTGTCAATAAGTCACTTCTATCTATTCCCTTACATTAGAGTTCAACCTCATTAGCTAACTGTTCACCCATCTTTAGCTTATATGTAGCTCTATATCTTCTGTATTCTGTATTATAATATACATCCTAGACAGCTTTAAGCAGTAATCAAAATGTATTGGCAAAGTCCCTTGAAGGATGGGAGAAAATATATGGAACTATTAAACTTTACCATCAGAAAATTCCCCGTTACTGTATGAATCTACAGGGACACACAAATCAATAGGTTATGTCCTTGATCTTGAAGACTACTTTGTGAAACTAATGTAGGTAGCAGAGAAGCTTAGACTACCTATTGGTTTGCACAAGAGTTACTTCTGAAGGACCTCTCCTGTTGCTTAGATGTGGCCTCACTCTCTCTAAACCTAACTCTGCAAGTGAAATCATTACCCTCCCCCTACATGGGGGAACATGGGAGATGACTCCCAGGGATGAATACAGCCCTGGTACCATGGGATCAACAATTCCATCCTGACCAAAAGGGGGAAAAGAATGGTAACTAATAAAGTAGCAGTGGCTGAGAGAGTCCTCAAATCTTTCATGAAGCTGTAGGTCCAGATATGAACTCAAAACCCTACCTATATAACAACCTGGCACACACAGACTTGGCCAGTGTTCTAAACTCATTACCTACCCTCCAGCAAGTTTTCTCCCATGTATCCATCCAGATCTCTCAGAATCCCTCAAAGCACATGATTCTCCAACAGGGCATTTAGAAACTTGACTTGCGGTCCATCTATAATCTCAAGTCTGTCCCCATTACAAATGGAGCAAAAGAGGCAGTCACATGACCAGAAAGATACATGCCCTTGTGTCTGATGCTGACTTCCAGCCTCTAATACAGACTTTACCTGCATCACATCCAAGCCTGCAGAGTCCCTTTACTATCGAGCCATGTTCCAGGCCAGACCCTCAGAAATGTCTTGAGAAAATTGGCCAAGTGGTTCTTGGAGCTCCAATTCCAAAATACAACTTTCGTTCAATTCTTCTGAAAACCTATACTTTCTGTTCAGAGTCCTCAGACCTCAGAGGTGTGTGATAGACATTGTCACCATCCCAGTGAATGGAGGGAAAGATTCAGGGAGCAGCTACAGCTTATTCCCCAGATTGGTGCATGTGCAAATGTTGGAAATCCATATACTATTGTGTTTAGACAAACAGACACCACAAATATTAATTACATAAAATTAAGTTGCATGCAAAATGGAACTGGTATATAAAGAATTTTGCAGTTGAAAATATTTTAATAAACCAAGTCAATATGCTGGAGAAAATATTAAACTATAATGATATTTGTGCATAGTTGATGTGCAATGAATGACTTTTAGGGAAGTCTAGGTGAGGGGACCACCTACCTCTTAAGCAGTTCTGTACCTTGAGAAGAGTTTTAGATTCTGTAGAAGTGTTCCAGCTGCAACAATTAATAGAATATCCTCTTAACTTTGAGCATTTTAGTCATTAAAATTCACGTTAAAATTGTGCTTTTAAATTTATTTCAATGATAATAAACTTCTCCCAAGTATGTATTGTAGAGGAGTTTTTACACTTCCAGATTAATGGAGACTGAGAGTTTGCTAAATAGAACTGTCCTATAAGCAATGCTAAAGAGAGGTCTTTGGATTGAAAAGAAAAGACACTACACAGTAGATCAAGGCAACCTAAACAAATATCTCTCCCAAGGGTAACATCGTTGTTAGTTATGAATGCCACTATTATTATTTTTTCATTTGTAACTCCACTCTTTACTTCTTAGGAGACTGTTGCAGATTGCTAAAGTTGTCAGAATGCAATATACCAGAAGCGAGTTGGCTTTAATTGTGGAAATTCATTAGCTTACATATTTAGTTATAAGACCATGAAAATCTCCAAATTAAGGTATCAACAAGACTGATACTTTCTCTAAAGAAAGGCTGTCAGTGTCTGGGACATGTCTGTTGCAATGGAAGGCACATGGCTGGTTTTTGCTGTACATTTTCTCCTAGGTTGAGCTTCTCCTGGCTTCAGTGGCTTTCTCTCTGAGCTATAGTGGGTCCTCTTTTAACTTTCTAAATTCTCTTTGGGGATTTCCTTTGGGTGTTTCTCTCTGAGATCTCTGGATGTTTCTGTGTCTTTTATCCCCTCATAAAGGGCCACAGAAAGTGATTAGGACCTGCCTTAAATTGGGTGGGTCACATCTCAATTGAAACAACCTAATCAAAACATCCCACCAAAAATTGGTCTCCATCACACGAATGGAATAATAGATTATGGTCTTCTCTGGGTTATATAGAAGCTTCAAACCAGCTCAATGCCATAAGTTACAAATGCATAAAAAGTAATGATGAAGCTATGGATCTAGATGCCCAATGTATAAAGATGCCCAATGTATCTAGATCCATAGTTTCATCATTAATCTTGACTTGATTTATTAAAATATTTTCAATTGCAAAATTCTTTATATACCAGTTCCATTCAGGATTTTCCATGAATCCTATGCATTTCTGGTATATTGCATTCTGGAAATTTTATGTGTGAACCATATGTGGTTCAACATATGAAAATCATTTGTCTCATGTCATATTAATAGAATATAGAGGGAAAATTACATGATCACCTCAATTGACTCATAAATGCATTTTTCAAAATCAAGCACCTTCAGGGACACAAAATAAAGGAAATAAGTTTCTTTAAAATAATAAAGGCAATATATTAAAAATGCACAGTTAACATTATACTTGGTTAAGGACTGAAAGCTCACTCCACATTGTAATGGAAATTCTAGCCAGGGCACTAAAGAAAAATAATAAAAGAACTGTGGCATTGAAATAGGAAGTGAAAAAAATAAACTTTCTTTTCTTTGCAGATTCCAATGGTTCTATATGTATATATACAAAAAAGCAGTACAATAAAGCTCCTAGAGGTAACAAATGAATTAAAAACTGGCAGGCTATAAGACCATCAAACAAAAAACAAAAATGTTGCCATACACCAGTAATGAACAATCTGAACAGAAAATCAAGAAGACAATGCATTTAAAATAGTATCAGAAAGAAAAATACATTTAGGAATAAATTTAACATAGAATATATGCACTTGTATCCAGACAACTATAAAATGTTTTTTAATAAATTAAAGAAGAGCTGAATAAATGGAATGACATTTCACATACATGGACAGGAAAGCAACATTTGCTCATGTTGTCAATTCTGCCTACAGAAATTGTCAGGGATAATGAAAAGGAAGACTAGAAAGAGGGAGAAACAGAAAGAGCAAAGGAAAAGAGTGAACAAAGCAAGGAATAAAATCAGTGAGCCAAAGAAAATAGTTTGCAGAAATCAAAGGAGAAAAGAAAAAACGGTGAAGAGTTAGAGAGATGCAAGTGGTGGAGTATCTGAAAGAAGTTAGCAGAGACTAGAGAAAGAGAAAAATGAAAAAATATACAGAAGAAAAGAAAACATGCAAAGGGTGAAAGGAGAGGAAATGAATATTAAGGGAAGGAATGAAAAATAGAAATTGGAAAATGAGGGTGGAGAATAAGGTAGAGAAAGAATGAGGTAGAATAGTGAGCATTTGGGAGCAATGCAAAGAAAGGGTTGAAACGGGGGAATAGAAAGACAAGGAAATACAAAGATAGATAAATGAAAAATGAAACAGGGAGAATCTATTATTTTTTACAAAGGAGACAAGGAAAGAAGCAAAATATTTTAAAGGAAAATTGTTCATTGTTTATATTCTAATAAATGTATATATCTCATGAAGTTTTACTTTAGACTATTTTCCCTGAGTCCTATGTATTTTGTTTCATATTGTAGTTAAGAATATGTTCTAATGTCTCTAAATACATGTTGCTTACCCTATAGGTAGTTCAAATATGGGGTGTTTAATTTCTGAAGATTTGAAGATTTTCTTTTCATTCTTTTTTACTGATTTGTAGTCTAAAAAATACACTCTGAAAGATTTCATACTATTGGAATATGTTTTGATTATGGCCAATCGTGGTTTCTCTCATATTGGGAAAAGGGATGTCAACAAGTCCATTGGGTGAAATTTGCTAATGAAATTTGTTTTGGTGTGCTAATGCTGATTAAATATAATATACCAGAAGTAGGTTGGCTTTTAGCAATGGGGATTTATCAGCTTACAAGTTTATAATTTTAAGGCTTTTAAAATGTCTAATTTAAGGCACCAACAGGACAATATTTTCTCTCTCCAAAATGGCTACCATTGATAATCAGCTCTGCTGTCAAAAGGCAAGACACTTGGTGATCTCTGCTGGTCTCTCACTCTCCCATATTTCATTGCTTCCAGCTTCTGGCTGTCATGGCCTCCTTCCTGTTTTCCATGCACCCTCTCTTTTAGATTCTATCTCTCTTAGCTTATCTGGGGCCTTTTTATTCCATCAGCTTCTGCATTTATTCACTGGTAAAGGACTCCAGTAAGAGACTTAAGACCCACCTGGGGGTAGGTGGGGCAAGATGGCTGCATAGTGAGTGTGGAATTTAGTTCTTCATCCAGAGTAACTAGTTAGTAGTCAGGAACTATACTAAACAGCTGCTGGGGGGAGCACCAGTGACTGGGGCTACATGGTAATCCAGTCTGAAACAGATGGAATGGCTGAGAACCCACACAGAACTGTAAGTTGCCAAAGTTTAGGAGGCTTGTGCACCACTTCTTGGGCATGGGAGGCTGGTTCCCCAAGGGGAAAGGAAACAGAATTTTAGTAGCAAATAAATGAGCTCAACCAATTTCCAATTGTGAAATTAATTAACAAATTCTGTCTACATAAAGCATGCTCTAAGGAAATAAAAAAAAAGAGTAAGCACTAAAAGAACCAGGAGTTTGTGCTCCAGCAGAGAGGGCACAGGGTTAATGGGGAAAAAAATTTTTTAAATCAGAGGCTTTTTGTGTTGGATGGCACAAAATTCTGGAAAGGGAGATGGACACCAAGAAAAGGGAACAAATTGAGCCTGGAGACATATAGATCAACATACCATCTCCAGCTCTTGATTAGCAAAACTGGGGAACAGGGGTCAAGTTCTGAAAAGGATTTCTTTTTCTTTTGTTCCTTTTAAGTTCTTAACAGCTCATTAGAGAGACCTGTGAGCACTCTTAGACTCCAGCACTGCCACAGGCAAGGGCAGAATTAAGGGCTATCTGAGAGACAAAGTAAATAGGTGGAAGAGGCAATACCCTAACATGCATATCATCCCCAAAGAAAAGAGGCAGGAAACTATTCAAGAAGTGGCACTCTTTCATTGACATCAGGTCCCAGGAGATGGCAAACAGAATCAGTCAAAGCCCACTTCCTGCCTCAGCCTGGGTCTCAACCATGCCCTCTGGAAGGAAGAGGCTGTCGAAATTAAGGTATTGGATCACTTTACACTGATGGGAAGCTGCAGAAATCTAAGTGCCACATGCTGGATAGGAAAGAAAAAGCATGACATCTAGAGGCTTCACGGGAAATCTGGCAACCTCCTGTGTCTCACCCTCAAGGAAACTTGATACCAATGATCCTCTACTTCTGAGACATGGGTCAAAAATGGAAAATATGAGCAGAGTCTCAGGAAATTGAATGATGAAATGAAGTGCATGAATATATATGTTATGGATGTCACAGAAGAAGAGAAGGAAAAAGGAGAAGAAAAACCAATGGAGGCTATAACCATTGAAACTTTTACATGTCTTATGAAAGACATAAAAAGACAGATCCAAGAAGTGCAGCATACCCCAAACAGAATAAATCCAAATAGATTTACCCCAAGACACTTACTAATCAGACTCTCAAATGTCAAAGACAAAGAGGGAATTTTGAAAACAGCAAAAGAAAAGCAATTTATCATATACAAAGAAATTCAGTAAGACAACATTGCAGATTTCTCACTGCAAGAAGGCAGTAGTATGATATATTTAAGATTCTAAAAGACAAAATAAAAGGCAAAATCCACCAACCAAAGTTCTATACCCAGAAAAATTGTCCTTTAAAATGACAGGGAGATTAAAATATTTTCAGACAAATGCTCACTAAGAGAATTTGTGACTAAAAGACCAGATCTAAAGTAACACTAAAGGAAGCAGTACAAGCAGATAAGAAAAATAGGAGAAAGATGTCTGGAGAATAATGTAGAAATGAAGAATACCAGTAAGGTAAAACAGAAAAAAAATAGTATGACATATAAAATACAAAATTGTAAATAAAGTACTAACTTGACAGTAATAACATCAAATGTTAGTGGATTAAACTCCTTAATCAAAAGACATAGACTGGAAAAACGGGTGAAAAAAAGGATCCATCTATACATAGTCCATAGAAGACTCATTTTAAAATCAAAGACAAAAACAGATTGAAAGTGAAGGGGTTAGAGAAAGGTATTTTATGAAAAAAACAATCGCAAAAGAGCTGGGGTAGCTACACTAATATCTGACAAGTCAGACTTCAAATGCAAAATATTTAAAAGAGACAAGGAAGGATATTATATTAATAAAAGGAACAATTCAACACAAACACATAATAATCATAAATATTTATGCACAGAGCCAGAGCACTCAAAATACATGACACAATCCCTGAAGGGAGAAGTAGACACATCTACCGAAGTAGGTGGAAATTCTCTGCTCTTGTAAATGGATAGAACATTTAGAAAGAGGATCAATAAGGATCTGAGATTTTCAATAATATCTTGAATAAACTAGATTTAACAAATATTTACAGAATATTGCACCCCACAACAGCAAGATATACATTTTAATCAATTGTCAATGGATTATTCTCAAAGATATACCATAGGCACAGTCTTAATGCAAGTCTCAGTAAATTGTAAAAAAATAAAATTATACAAAATATTTTCTCAGACTATAATGAAAAGAAGTTGGAAATCAATACTAGACAGAGGGCCACAAAATTCAGAAATATATGCAGGCCAAATAACAGAGGCTTAAAATACCAGGGAGTCAAGAAAGTAATTGCAAGAGAAATCAGTAAATACCTTGAGTCAAATCAAAATGAAAACAAAACATATCAAAATTCATGGAATACAGCAAAGGCTGTAATGAAGAGGAAATTTATTGCCTTAAATGCTTATATTAAAAAGTGAGAAAGAGCAAAAATTGAGGAATTATATTTTCACTTGGAAGAAATAATGAAACTAGTGACCCCAAAGCAAACAAAAGGAAAGAAAAAATGAAGATTAGAGCAGAAATAAATGAAATTGAAAGCATGAAACCCACAAAGGAAATCAAAGGACCATAAGTTGGTTCTTTAAGAAAATCAATAAAATTGATTGGCCATTAGCTAGGCTTATAAATAAAAGAGGATGCAAATGAATGAAATTAGGAATGGAGGAGAGGATATAAGCCCTTACTCCACAGAATAAAAAAGAAAATGAGAGTTTACTATAAACAATCATATGCTAATAAACTAGACAACAGATGAAAAGGACAATTTCTTAGAATGGTATGAAAAACCTATATAGACTAGAGAAGAAATAGATGACCTAAACAAACCTATCACTAGCAGAGTGATTGACTCAGACATAAAGAAACTCACAAAAAAGAAAAGTCCATGAGCAGATGGACTTACATCTGAATTCCACCGAGCATTCGAGAAAGAATTAGTACCAATTCTGCTCAAAACCTTCCAAAAAAACTGGAGAGGAGGGAAAGCTACATCATTCATTCTACAAAGCCAACTTCTCCCTAATACCAAAGCCATATAAATATACTCCAAGAAAAGAAAATTGAAGACCAATCTCTTTAATGAATACAGATGCAAAAATCCTCAAAGAAATACTTGTAAATTGAATCCAGCAGCACAATAAAAGAATTATACCCCATGATCAATGGGACTTATTCCAGGTGTGCAAGTCTGGTTCAACACAAGAAAGTCAATTAAAGTAATACAGCATATCAAAAAGTGGTAGTGGAAAAAACACATGAACTCTCAGTTGGTGCAGAAAAGGTATTTGAGAAAATTCAACATCCTTTCTTGGTGAAAATACTACAAAGGGTAAGAGTAGAAGGGAACATCCTCAATATGATAAAGGGAATATGTGATAAACCCACAACTAACATCTTTCTCAATGGGGAAAAACTGAATTCTTTCCCTCTAAGGCCAGGAACAAGACAAGGATGCTCACTGTCACCAATGTTATTCAACATTGTGCTTTAAGTTCTAGGTAGAGCAATTAGTTATGAAAATGAAATAAAATCCAACCAAACTGGAAAGGAAGAAGTAAAGCTCTCATTGTTTGAAAGTGACAGGAAACTATATGTCATAAATCCCCCCAAAATCTGTGTAAAACTACTACAAGTAATAAAGGAGTACAGCAAAGTGTCAGAGTATGGGATTAACACCCAAAGCCAGCAGTGTTTTATACATTAGTTATGAACAATCTGTGGAGGAAAACAAGAAATAGATTGCATTTACAATAGAAACCAAGGGAATCAAATATTAAGGAATAAATTTACTTAAGGGCCCAAAAGAACTATACACAAAAAAGAACAAGAAATTGTTGAAAGAAATCATGGAAGAACTAAAGAAATGGAAGCACATACTATGTTCATGGATTGCAAGACTAAATATAGTTAAGATGTCAATTCTATGCAAATTGATTCATAGATTCAATGCAATGCCAATTAAAATCCTATCAACTTACTTTGCAGATACAGAAATATATTTGGTAAGTCAGGTTACCATAAATAGGTAAAAATATCTTGAAAAAGAGAATTAATTGAAAAGTCTCACACTACCTCACTTTAACGCATATTGCATTAAATAATATGCATTATTACATAAAATAAATATACATTAGTACATAATGCATGGTACTGGCCAAAAAAAAAAATACAGCATGGTACTGGCATAAAGATAGATATACTGACCAATGGAATTGAGTTGGGGTTTCAAAAATAGACCATATCATCTATAGACAATTGATTTTTGACATGGTGGTCAAGTCAACCCACCTGGGACAGAATAACCTCTTCAATAAATGGTGCTTGGAGAACTGGAAAGCCATATGTAAGAGATTGAAAGAGGATCCATATCTCCTATCCATAATAACATAATAAAAATTATTTCAAAATGGATCAAATATCTAAACATTAGAGTTAAGGCCATACAAATTTTGAAAGAAAATATAGGGAAATATCTTATAAATTTTGTGATAGGAGGTGGTTTTCTAGAACTTACACCTAAAGAATGAGCAATGAATATAGAAATAAATAAATAGGAACTCCTCAAAACTAAACAGTTTTGCCTGTAAGAGAAATTGTCAGGATAGTAAAAAAAAGGCAGCTTATGCAATGGAAGACAATATTTGGAAATCAAATATCAGATAAGGGTATAATATTGGGAATATACAAAGAGAATTTACATATCAGAAACAAAAAGAACAACAATCCAATTTTTAAAATGGGCAAAAGACATGAACAGACACTTCTTTTCAGAGGAGGAAATACAAATGGCTTTAAGGCACATGCATTATGCACAATGGTTCTGGTTATTTGGGAAATGCAAATCAAAACCACAATGAGATATCACCTCACATGCACTAGAATAGCCATAATCAGAAATCAAAAAAAGACATATGCTGGAGACCGTGTGGAGGAAGAGGCAGCCTTACCTACTCTTGGTAGGAATGTAAAATGTTATAGCCACTCTTGAAGGCAGTTTGGCAGTTCCTCAGGAAACTACGTGTAGAACTTTCATATGATCCAGCAAGCCCATTACTAGGTATATATTCAAGGGAACTGAACACTAGAATACCAATGGACAATCTGTACACTGATGTTTATCGCAGCATTATTTATGATTACCAAGAGATGGAAACAGCTGAAAAGTCCATCAACTAATGAGTGTCTAAACAAGCTATGGTATGTACACATGTTGGAATATTACACTCCTGTAAGAGAGAATAAAGTCATAAAGCATATACCAATGTGAAGTTAGCTGAAGCAAAAGGCACATACTATATGGTCTATAAACAAAAATTAACATTAATGAAGGAACTTTGAAAGTCAAATATGAGAACAGAGGATATTAGGAGATAGAAAGTGGGTAGAGATGGGCATGTGATGCTAAAGGAGTAAGAATGTTCAATAGAATTGATTCTGTAGATCCAGAAGTGGATAGTATGATATTGCCTCATGGCAGCACAGTATTGTAAGTGTACTGAACAATGATGACTGTATGATCTAAAGAGAATGGTTAGGGGAATATATGACAGGAAAAGGAAAGATAGAAAATAAAGACTTCACCATTTATCTTTGCAAAATGTAAAATGGTCAATGATGGTGATTAAATTGTTCATATATAAAAATATTTTTCCACAAGGGAGAGAAAAATATTATTAACAGTAGAATGTGTTGAAAATTGGATGGTATACAAGAAAAACACAATAAAAATAAGCTAGGGTCTGTAGTTAACAGTAATATTGTTATATGCTTCTACTTTATGTAACAAAGGCATGATGCCAAAATTAAATGTCAACAAGTGTGGGTTGAGGGGAGGGGTGTAGGATTCTTTGTGGGAGACAATTAAATGCCTGCATATAGAATATGATGGCAAAAGCATGGCTATTTACTTAATTTCAATTGTATGATGTGTGAATAAAACTGTTTAAAAATGAACAGAGAAACAAGTCCTAGAGAAAGTGTGTATGAAGATTATCTATTCATTGTTGATAGAAATGCTGAGATATCAGCTCCTCTAGAGGGGATTATGATGGTGCCGCAAGAGGTTAGGGGTGGGGTTAACATGTGACCTTGCAACCCCGTTGCTAGGTATGTAACTGGAGGAACTGAGAGTAAAGAAATGAAAGGACATTATCATACTGATATTTATGGTGGCAGTGCTCTTGACTCACAATGGAGGGGGTGTCCTAATGTTAAAATGACTGAGGAATGGAAGAAGTTCGTTCTTTTTTACAGACAATGAACTACTGAGCAGTTACAAGAAGAAATGAAATTTTGAGGCATACAACAATGTGAATGAACCTTAAAGTCAGTATGTTGAGTGAGATGTCAGGAACAGATAGACAAATGTGCTTTTGGATGAGCTGTAATATACAGCCTCAGAGAACTAAACTTGAGAGTGTGGATTTGGGGTTAGAGACTATTGTAAAAGTTCCTAGATTGCAAGCTTTTACAGCAGTCACACATATTTAGGAGTTATGATGCTATTTCTGAATTCTGAGATGCTGAGCTATTTGTATATAACCTGAGCATCCCCTGAAACTTTGGGTATTTATGTGACACTTGAGACTCAGACTTTGAGCACTGAATCTTTTAAAGTCAGCATTATCCCATTCAGCAACTGTTTAAAAAGCTGGAAAATGATACAAATTTCACTAGAGATATGAATGAAGGTGATCTGGATAGAACTAAGGTAAATCAGAGTATTGGGTGAGGGATATATGGCCCATATGTTCAAAGTTCAACTTCATTGTGAGACCAAGGGGAGAAATATTAATTTGGTGCAAAATTTATATTTTGGGTAGCACATTATCTCATTTAACTGAGATGATAATTTTACTTGAACGCTATAATAACATGGAAACTTGAATAGGGCATGAGATCTTATTGGTTTGTTCAGGTCGTGATGTTCTGAAATATCCCTCAGTAATTTGGGCAGAGAATAAAAGAGTCTCCTTGTGGAACTGGGGAGAAAGGAGGAAACATTAAGCATCCCCATCTGGAGAATTCCTGATAGTCTCATAAGCAGGGGAACAACTTATTTGATATGCTGAGCTCTCAATCTTGGGGTTTGTCTCTATGAAGACAAGGAAAGGCTGAGCTTACTGATAATTATGACTAGGAGTCACCCCCAGAGAACCTCTTTTGTTGCTCCACTGCCCTCCCTCCTATATGGGACATGACTCCCAAGGGTGTAAATCTCCCTGTTAATGTAGGACCTGACTACTGGGCATGAGACTGCACCTGGCATCACAGGATTGAGAAAGCCTTCATGACCAAAAAAAGGGAAGAGAGAAATGAGACAAAATAAAATTTTAGTGGCTGAAAAATTTCAAACAGAACTGAGAGGTTATCTTGCCTTTTGTAACTTGGCATTCACTGGAATGATAATTACTATCTACTAACTACAATAGTAGCTTTGGAGCCCAGTGAAGTTAAAGCACAGATAATGAGGAAGTGCAGAGCAAATATCACTCTAAGCTACACATCCAATTTAAAAAGGTACACATATATGAGATAGGTAATTAATATATAAAATACTAGAAAATATTACATAAAATATTAGAAAATCACTAATTTTTATTTCATCATATTGTAATATGGAAATTACAAGTCAAAGGAAAACAATGCCCAAATAATTTTATCTTATTTCTTCAACATGAAGCTGGTATGCATTAATATTCTGAAAGCATCCATGATCTCAACGTAAAGTACAAATAGAAAATTGGAGAATATATATTAAACAAATTATAATGGTGTTTAAAACAACTGACAATATCTATATCAGATTTAACATCTACAAATCAGAAGGGAAACCTAAAATCCATAAAACCAAATGCAATTTAAAATCAAAGTATATGAGTCACCAATTGAATGAATATTAAATTAAAATTATCCATAAACATTTAACATAATTGGAATTAGCTTTTATAGAAATGAAATTGAAAGCAAACAACAATGATGCAGTAATCACACTTATCAAACTGAAAAATATAAACATTTCTCAATACAAAATGCAATTAGAATATATGGAAATGAGTACTCCATGGACTGAAGGAAAGGGATGATTAAGACACATAGCCTTTTCATATTTAAGTCTGGGAGATGTAAAGCTACATTAATTTCTCAGAATTTTAAAGCATGAAGTCATATAACAATGATTAAATCACCTAATTGTTCTGATCATAAAGAAATGTGACAGGGCGGGCCACGGTGACTCAGCAGGCAAGAATACTTGCCTGCCATGCCAGAGGACCTGGGTTCGATTCCCGGTGCCTGCCTATGTGAAAAAAAAAGAAATGTGACAGTTATAAGATGTTAAATGACATAAAAGTTCGATTTTGAATTGTCACATGTCTATGTACATAGTCCCCAACAAAATGCAGAATTCAGCATTTTGATTGTATTTTTCAATTTCCTTTCCTATTTTTGTCCCAGTTTCAATAATGTATTAATAGCATATGTCTAAACTCCATATAGGCTATGTGGAAGAATCTGAAAAGGAACATGACTTTATTATCACTGCAAAAGCTGCCTTCTTTGCTGAGTAGGTTTGGGGCTGCCATCAAACCAAGGCTAGTCCAATCCACCAAAAGCCTGAGCTAACTTCTTCTTGGGAAAGGAATTCAGCCTCTGTCACCCCTGGTATGAATTATGAACTTCACTCTCATGTTCTGGGTCCTAGGAGTCAGCCTTCCACAGGGAAAAAAGAGGTCACCTAGCAGGCCATGTTGTAGAAGGTCTGATCAACCTTACACAGAGGCCACCTGAGCTAGGTGAGTTCTTAAACCTACTACTTTTCAAGCTTGGAATGTATCTGCTATGGGAGAACATGGACCATTCACTGGTACATGGCCCTAGAAAAATGGTGCTCATGGAGAATAGGGGACTTTTTCCAAGTGGAAGAGGTAGTATTGAAGACCATGATCTGGTACACTTGCTGGGCCCAGTGCAGGTTCTTAACTGTCCATTTGGGTGGGCATTACAATTACTCTCCCACTCACTGCAGTCACCAAAGTATGGTGATTTTTGTTTCTTTTTTTTCCCACCATTACCCTGTGGTCCTGAACCAGCAGAGGAAACATGTGGTTGAGAGACTGACCTGATGAGTTCTCATGGACCCCACATCCCATGGACCTCACATTGTGTTTTCTAATGTGTCTCATGCTTCGAGGCTAAGCAAGCCTATTCAAGATATTGAAAATGGCTTAAGCCCCACAGATGCCCTGGATGAGTATCTGCCTGCTTATTCCCCTCTGGACTAAAAAGAAGACTCTATTATTTCTATCTAAGAAACTATTCCTGGAGCTGATTTTCATCTTCCTTGAGTTCTCCTTATTTGACATGTTTTCGGATTCTGTGGATGGGGTGAGTAATGAATGCTTGTACTCAGATTTTGATGAAACCTAGCCCAGCTTAGAAACCCAAGGAGACGATATTACAAAAAATTTTGTCTACAGTTTTTCCCATTGTGCCAGAGTTAAAAAAAAATACATTTCTAATGGGCTGGCAATTTGGCTCAGTGACAGAGTTCTTGTCTGCCATGCTGGAGGACTGGGTTTGATTCCCAGTGCCTGCCAATGAAAAATAGATAAATAAATAAAATGAATACAATCCCATTGTAACATTTTAATATCAGTGAGAACCCAGCTTCTTACCTAGGGGATTCTGAGTTATAGGCAACCTACCTGTCATGGTTAGGGACAGGTGTCAACTTGGCCAAGTTGTGGTACCTGTTCATCTGATTGGGCAAGCGCTGGCCTGTCTGTTGCAATGAGGACATTTCATAGGATTAGGTCATGATCATGTCAGCTACATCCACAGCTGATTCCATTTGTAATCAGCCAAAGGGGAGTGTCTTCTGCAATTAGTGATGCTAAATACAATCATGGGAAGCCTTTTAAGGAGGACTCAGACGAGACAGGTTGCATTCCTGCTTTGGCTGGTGAGCCTCTCCTGTGGAGTTCATCCAGGCCATCCATTGGAGTCATCGGCTTCGCAGCCTGCCCTGTGGATTTTGGACTCTGCATTCCTACGGTCACGTGAGACACTTTCATAAATTTTATATTTGCAAGTGTTCCCTGTTGATCTGTTTCTCTAGAGAACCCTAATACATCTTGGTACCGGGAGTGGCTCTTAAGGAACAGAATCTTAAAAATGGGTTTTTATGAATGGTTTTCTGCTCTGACTGGGCTCAGAGACACTAAGGACTCTGATTCCCATAATCAGAATGACACTCCCAATCCATGGACTGAGTTGGCAAAGGAGATAGTCAAAATATCATCATTCGATTCTCCTAATGCTTCGCTTGTATGAAGCCAGACTCTGGGGGATAATGTTTTTGACACCTTTGCAGAGTTTTGTAGAAATAAGAGTTATAGAGATGTTGGTTGGTTGTTGTTAGATACACTGTCTACATTAAAGGGTGAAAGGGATAGGCTTAAGGCTTCAAACAAGAAGCTTAAGTGCCGTCTGAAAGATGTAGAGGTTTCTATGAGTATCCTGAAGGAAAATTTTATTTCCTATAGCCGTAGACTTGAGATCTCTGAAAATCAGACTCAGAATCTTATTGTTAGAGTAGCAACTTTACAACGTAAACTGAAATCTCAGTCTTGCATGGTGTCTGCCGTTAAAGTGAGGGCATTGATTGGAAAGGAGTGGGACCCTGAAAAATGGGATGGTGACATATGGATTGATAATGATGTTGGGGGTGAGGTTGAAACCCTAGACCATGCTGAGCCTTCTTTAGATAACCCTGTAATAGTCTGCCCTGAGGACATAGCCACCCCACCTCCAGCCTGCCTTGAGGAATTGGCTACCCAACCTCCTCCTGAAGGGATTAGCCCTAGAGTTATTAATCCTGTTTCACCAGATGAAACTGCAAATGAAAGCCCTGAAGCAAATGGCTTGGAAGATATTTCTAATTCTTTTCATGACCCCCCACCACCACCCCTCATTTCTTCTAGACCTATAACTAGACTAAAGTCCCAACAGGCCCCTAAAGGTGAGGTACAAAGTATCACACATGAGGAGGTACGTTATACTCCAAAAGAACTGTGTGAGTTTTCCAATTTATATAGACAGAAATCAGGGGAATATGTGTGGCAATGGATTTTAAGAGTGTGGGATAATGGTGGGAGGAATATAAGGCTGGATCAGGCTGAATTTATTGATATGGGCCCACTAAGCAGAGATTCTGCATTCAATGTTATAGCTAGAGCAGTTAGAAAAGGTGTTAACAGCTTGTTTGGGTGGTTGGTTGAAACATGGATCAAAAGGTGGCCAACATTACCTGAGGTTGAAATACCAGAACTGCCCTGGTATAATGTAGATGAGGGGATCCAGAGGCTTAGAGAGATTGGGATGTTAGAGTGGATTTATCATGCAAAGCCTGCTCTTACACCCCAGGAATGTCCAGAGGATGCACCTTTTACCAGAACAGTGAGAAATAAATTTGTGAGACTAGCACCATCATCCCTCAAGAGCTCTGTGGTTGCACTTCTCTGTAGGTCAGATATTACTGTAGGAACTGCTGTCACTGAGCTGGAATCCTTAAACACAATGGGGATGACAGGATCCCGAGTTGGCAGAAGCCAGGTGGCAGCACTTAATCACCAAAGACAGGCTAGACGAGGCTATTATAATAGACAACAAACTTAAAGGAGGCATCAAAATTATATGACATGCAGAGATTTGTGGCATTGGCTAGTAAATCATGGGGTGCCTAGAAATACAATAGAAGGGCAGTCTACTAAATTCTTGTTGGAGCTGTATAAACAAAAGAGTTCTAGGTCAAGGGAACAGAAGTCTAACCTGAATTACAAAAACACAGAGTCACGGCCCCTTAACCAATTTCCAGACTTGAAACAGTTTACAGACCCTGAGCCCCTTGAATGAAGGGGAGGCCAGGTCCCTATGGGGGAGAAACCTCTTACACTGCCACAAATTTATACTGTTAACCTTCCTCTAAGTCTTCCCCAAGGAGACCAACGGCCTTTTACCAGGGTAACTGTGCATTGGGGAAAAGGAAATGATCAGATATTTCAGGGATTATTAGACACTGGTTCAGAAGTGACATTAATTCCAGGGGACCCAAAACGTCACTCTGGACCACCAGTCAGAGTGGGGGCTTATGGAGGCCAGGTGATCAATGGAGTTTTAGCTCAGGTCCGTCTCACAGTGGGCCCAGTGGGCCCCCGGACCCATCCTGTAGTTATTTCCCCAGTTCCGGAATGTATAATTGGCATAGACATACTGAGCAACTGGCAGAATCCCCACGTTGGTTCTCTAACTCGTGCAGTGAGGGCTATTATGGTGGGAAAGGCCAAGTGGAAGCCACTAGAACTGCCCCTACCAAGCAAAATAGTAAATCGAAAGCAATACCGTATTCCTGGAGGGATTGCAGAGATTACTGCCACTCTTAAGGACTTGAAAGATGCAAGGGTGGTGATTCCCACCACATCCCCGTTCAACTCTCTTATTTGGCCTGTGCAGAAAACAGATGGGTCTTGGAGAATGACAGTGGATTATCGTAAACTCAACCAGGTGGTAACTCCAATTGCAGCTGCTGTTCCAGATGTAGTATCATTGCTTGAGCAAATCAATACATCCCCTGGTACCTGGTATGCAGCTGTTGATCTGGCAAATGCTTTTTTCTCAATAGCTATTAGTAAGGACCACCAGAAACAGTTTGCTTTCAGCTGGCAACGTCAGCAATATACTTTCACTGTCTTACCTCAGGGGTATATCAACTCTCCAGCCCTATGTCATAATCTTGTTCACAGAGAACTTGATCGTTTCTCCCTCCCACAAGACATCACACTGGTCCATTATATTGATGATATCATGTTGATTGGACCTAGTGAGCAAGAAGTAGCAACTACTCTAGATTTACTGGTAAGGCATTTGCGTGTCAGAGGATGGGAGATAAATCCAACAAAAATACAGGGGCCTTCCACCTCAGTAAAATTTTTAGGTGTCCAGTGGTGTGGGGCATGTCGAGATATCCCTTCTAAGGTGAAGGATAAATTGCTGCATCTGGCCCCTCCCACATCCAAAAAAGAGGCACAACACCTAGTTGGTCTTTTTGGATTTTGGCAACAACATATTCCTCATTTGGGTGTGCTACTCCGGCCCATTTATCGAGTGACCAGAAAAGCTGCTAATTTTGAGTGGGGACCTGAACAAGAGGAGGCTCTGTGACAGGTCCAGGCTGCTGTGCAAGCTGCTCTGCCACTTGGGCCATATGATCCAGCAGATCCAATGGTGCTGGAAGTGTCAGTGGCAAATAGAGATGCTGTCTGGAGCCTTTGGCAGGCCCCTACAGGAGAATCACAATGCAGACCCTTAGGATTTTGGAGCAAAGCCTTACCATCTGCTGCAGATAACTACTCTCCTTTTGAGAAACAGCTTTTGGCCTGCTACTGGGCCTTAGTAGAGACTGAACGCTTAACCATGGGCCACCAAGTTACCATGAGACCTGAGTTGCCTATCATGAGTTTGGTGTTGTCTGACCCACCAAGCCATAAAGTTGGGCGTGCACAGCAGCACTCTATTGTAAAGTGGAAATGGTATATACGAGATAGAGCCAGAGCAGGTCCTGAAGGCACAAGTAAGTTACATGAAGAAGTGGCACAAATGCCCATAGTTTCCACTCCTGCTGCCACATTACCTTCTCTTTCCCAGACCAGAGCTATGGCCTCTTGGGGAGTTCCTTACAGTGAATTGACTGAGGAAGAGAAAACTCGGGCCTGGTTTACAGATGGTTCAGCACGATATGCAGGTACCACCCAAAAGTGGACAGCTGCAGCATTACAACCCCTTTCTGGGGTGTCCTTGAAGGACAGTGGTGAGGGGAAATCCTCCCAGTGGGCAGAATTTCGAGCAGTGCACCTGGTTGTTCATTTTGCTTGGAAGGAAAACTGGCCAGAGGTGCATTTGTATACTGACTCATGGGCTGTTGCTAATGGTTTGGCTGGATGGTCAGGGACTTGGAAAGACCATAATTGGAAAATTGGTGACAAAGAGGTCTGGGGAAGAAGTATGTGGATAGACCTTTCTGAGTGGGCTAAAAACATGAAGATATTTGTGTCCCATGTGAATGCACACCAGAGGGTGACTTCAGCAGAGGAAGATTTTAATAATCAAGTGGATAAGATGACCCATTCTATGGATACCAGTCAGCCTCTTTCCCCAGCAACTCCTGTTATTGCCCAATGGGCTCATGAACAAAGTGATCATGGTGGTAGGGATGGAGGTTATGCATGGGCTCAGCAACACGGACTTCCACTCACCAAGGCTGACCTGGCTACAGCCACTGCTGAGTGCCCAATCTGCCAGCAGCAGAGACTCACACTCAGCCCCCGATATGGCACCATTCCCCGAGGTGACCAGCCAGCTACATGGTGGCAGGTTGATTATATTGGACCACTCCCTTCATGGAAGGGGCAGCGATTTGTTCTAACTGGAATAGACACATACTCTGGATATGGGTTTGCTTTCCCTGCACGCAATGCTTCTGCCAAAACTACTATCCGTGGGCTTACAGAATGCCTTATCCATCGTCATGGTATTCCACATAGCATTGCTTCGGATCAAGGAACACACTTCACAGCAAATGAAGTGCGGGAATGGGCACATGCTCATGGAATTCTCTGGTCTTACCATGTTCCCCATCATCCAGAAGCAGCTGGATTGATAGAACGGTGGAATGGCCTTTTGAAAACTCATTTACGGTGCCAACTAGGTGGCAAAAACTTGAAAGGCTGGGGTAATGTTCTCCAGGAACTGTGTATGCTCTGAATCAGCGTCCGCTGTATGGTGCTGTTTCTCCCATAGCCAGGATCCATGGGTCCAGGAACCAAGGGGTGGAAATGGGTGTGGTGCCACTCACTATTACTCCTAGTGATCCACTAGGAAAATTTTTGCTTCCTGTCCCTGCTACCCTGAGTTCTGCTGGTCTACAGGTTTTAGTTCCAAAACGGGGTGTGCTTTCTCCAGGAGAAACAACAGTGATACCACTGAACTGGAAGTTAAGATTGCCACCTGGCCACTTTGGGCTACTTATGCCTCTGGATCAACACACCAAGAAGGGGATTACATTATTGTCTGGGGTAATTGACCCTGACTATCAGAAGGAAGTAGGACTGCAACTACGTAATGGAGGTAAAGAAGAGTTTTCTTGGAATATAGGAGATCCCCTGGGGCGTCTATTAGTACTACCATGCCCTATGATTAAAATCAATGGAAAACTGCAACAACACAATCCAGGCAGGACCACTAATGGCTCTGAGACTTCAGGAATGAAGGTTTGGGTCACCCCGCCAGGCAAAGAACCACGGCCAGCTGAAGTGCTTGCTGAGGGGAAAGGGAACATGGAATGGGTAGTGGAAGAAGGTAGTGATAAATATGAACTTCGACCACGTGATCAGTTACAGAAACGAGGACTGTAATGTTGTTTTGTTTGTGTTATACAATTTAAGTTGTAAGATATCGAGTTTAAGAATGAATGTTGCCCAAGGATTTGCACGCTATTCTGGAGAGATTTAATGTGTTTCCAGTTATATGCAGGAAAGTTGAGTATTGTCAGTTAAAAGAAAAAATGTCTGCTTATTTGTTTTCATTTGGAAATTAAGTATGGTCTAAGGTGATATATATATATATATATATGTGCCAAGTTGACAAGGGGTGGACTGTCATGGTTAGGGACAGGTGTCAACTTGGCCAAGTTGTGGTACCTGTTCATCTGATTGGGCAAGCGCTGGCCTGTCTGTTGCAATGAGGACATTTCATAGGATTAAGTCATGATCACGTCAGCTACATCCACAGCTGATTCCATTTGTAATCAGCCAAAGGGGAGTGTCTTCTGCAATTAGTGATGCTAAATCCAATCATGGGAAGCCTTTTAAGGAGGACTCAGACGAGACAGGTTGCATTCCTGCTTCGGCTGGTGAGCCTCTCCTGTGGAGTTCATCCAGGCCATCCATTGGAGTCATCGGCTTCACAGCCTGCCCTGTGGATTTTGGACTCTGCATTCCTATGTTCACGTGAGACACTTTCATAAATTTTATATTTGCAAGTGTTCCCTGTTGATTCTGTTTCTCTAGAGAACCCTAACTAATACACGACCACAGTCCATGTTTTTCCTCAATGCAGAAAAGTAAAATCTCACATGATCTAGATCTTGAGATGTTTCTGTGTTTGAACTTACTTGCCTTAGAATTCCTCTCTTCATCTGTCTTTGATTTTGACCCTGGGGAAAAAGATGGCCTTTACGTGACTCTACTCTGAGCACACAGAATCCCCTAACCCAAATTTGACCCACACTTTTGGGTCATTCTCTAAACCAAGGCTTGCAACACCAGTGCCAAGGATGAAGAAGAATAGTATGGTGCAAGGGAATCATTTTCCAGGATTTCTTGAAACCCTTTGGAAGTTTTAAGCAGTTTTCTCCTCCCTCAGCAAATTAAGACCCAACTAAAGACACATGACTCTGTCCCTGTCTTCCTGCTTCCCTCCAGTCTCAATACAAGCAACATGAATTCTTACATCTCCACTAGATGTAGCTCTCACTTGACTGGAGAGAGTGCCTTGTCTTTTCTTCCAAATAATTTATTTTCTACATTTGAACGTTGTCTTTAAATGAGTTATGTTTACACAGGGGCTGGACAGTGCGTGAGTAGGTTGGGTAGAAAGATAATGAGAGTCCAGATATTAAGTTACTATTCTCATCTAAAAGCCCCAAAACATTATCTCTTTTACAAGGTCAGAGTAATAACACGTACTAGTGGGATGTAGACTCTTATATGGCAGGTTACAGCTCTCTCCTTTCGGCTGAAAAAGTACTTGTGTCTTTCCATTCATCAGAGACTCATGGGATTTCTGTAGTGAATGTCTCTGGTTGTGGTGATTCTGAAGAATCAGAGGGAGTTAAAATGTTACTTATATAGGATTCTAGCCTTAGGAATCCTCATAGGAGAGCAGAGCTAGAAGTCCAGAGGGGTGGAATGTCAGGGTATTTCTTTCTGTCTGATCTCCATTCTATTTCCCTCTCCAGGTGAGTTAAAACTTTGTCTAAATTTCTAATTCATCTTCCACCATGAAATGAGAAGTGAGTGTCACCCGAGGGGTAAGGACATAGAATTGCAGTAGCTAGCCACAGCACTTTCCTCTAAATCAATGAAATACATCTATCATTAACCATACCTTTCTCTCAGATAATTTTATCCTGTGTAAGACAGAAAATTGAAATTTTTAAAAAAAAGTGTCTATCAATACCATGTCTTTAACTCCTGTGTGCAAACCCTTAAAAAAAAGACACTATGCTGAATTTAGAAACTGGTTATCATTATCTTAGCTAGGATTTTCTAAGAAACAGAATCAAACAGAAGACATCTGTGGATATAAAATTTTTAAAACTGTCTCATGCAACCATGGGGACAAAAAAGTCTAAGATCTGTATGGCAGGCCATAAGCTAGGAGCTCCAGTGAAGGTCTTCAAATGAACTCTCAGGAGAGGCTGGCTGACTGAAGCAGGGAGAATGATTGTCTCTTCTGAATCCTCCTTTCAAGCTTTCAAGTGGTTATATTAAGCATCACTCTTTACAGAAGACTCTCCCCTTAGCTGAATGTGAATGCAATCAGCTGTGGATGCAGCCAAATTTCATGAGTCAGACCTGACCATCACAGTCCACCCCTTGTCAACTTGGCAGTTATGCACATCACCTTAAGCCATACTTAATCTCTAAATAGAAAACAATAACAGATACATTTTTTTCTCACCTAACAATACTAAATGTCTTGTGTACAACTGGAACTGCATTAAATCTCTTCAGAATAGGGTGCAAGTGGGTAATAGTCACACCTAAACGTGATACCCTACAACTTTAACACCATAGTATGAATGAAACAGCTTATGTCATATGATTAAGGGGATAAAATAAAGAGGGAAATAAAGATACTTGACTTACGTGTAAGTACATAGATACAAATTATAAAGCAAGGAAGAAATATTTGTACTGTTACAGACTTCATTTCTGAAATGTTCATGTGGTTATAGTTCATATTTATCACAACCTTCTTCCACTACCAATTAAATGTTTCCCTTACTCTCAGCAAGCACCTCAGCTGGCTATGGTTGCTTGCCTGGTGGGGTGACCCAAACCTTCATTCCTGAAATTTCAGACCTATTGGCTGTCCTTCCTGGATTGGTTTGTTTTTCAAGTTTTCTAAGGAGTTTAATCACAGGGCATGATAGTAATAAGATATGCCTTAAGGGATCTCCTATAGTCCAGGAAAACACTTTTCATCCATTGTGTAGATGCAGGCCCATTTCACTTTTATACTCAGGGTCATTCAATCCCAGCCAATAAAGTAATCCCCTTCTTGACCTCTTGATCCAGGGGCATGAGTAGCCCAAAGAGACCAGTTGGCTGTCTTATATTCCAGTTCAATGGAATCTGATGTTTCTCTTGGTGGAAGTACTCTACCTTCTGGAACTAAAACCTGTAAACCAGCAAAGCTCAAAGATGCAAGGAGAGGAAACAAAAATATTTCTAGTGGATCACTAAGGGTAATAGTGAGTGGTGCCATTCCCTTTTCTGCCTCTACATTCCTGGAATGATGAATCCAGGCTATGGGAGATACAGCACTGCACAGTGGGCAGTGATTCAGACATACACAGCCTCCTGTGGAACATCGCCCCAGCACTTCAAGGCATTGCCACCTAGTTGGTACCATAATTGCATTTTCAAAGATCATTCCACCATTCTATCAACCCAGCTGCCTCTGGATGATAAGGGACATGGTAAGACTAGAGAACTCAGTGAGCATGTGACCATTCCCATATATCATTGGCTGTGAAGTTGGTTCCTTGATCAGAAGCAATACTGTGTGGAATATCATGATGATGGATAAGGCCTTATTTACATGGATGGTAGTTTTGGCAGGAGTATTGCATGCAGGGAAAGCAAATACATATCCAGACTATGTGTCTATTCCAGTTAGAACAAATCACTGCCACTTCCATGATGGAAATGATCCAATGTAATCAACCTCCCACCACATAACCTGCTGATCATCTCAGTGAATGGTGTCATTTTGGGTGCTGAGTGTGGGTGTCTGCTGCTGGCAGATTGGGCATTCAGCAGAGGTTGTAGCCAGGCCAGTCTTGTGAGAGGAAGTCCCTGTTGCTGAGCTCATGCATAACCTCCATCCTTGCCACGATGACCTCTTTGTTTATGAGCACATTAAGCAATGACAGGAATTTCTAGGAAAAGAGACTGACTGGTATTCACAGAATAGGTCATATTAACTTCTTGATTATTAAAACCTTTCTCTGCTGAAGTCACCCACTGATGCACATTCACAAGGGATGCAAATATCTTAATGTTTTTAGCCCACTCAGAAAGGTCTATCAACATACCTTGTCCCTAGACTGCTTTGAAACCAAACTTTCAATCGTGCTCTTTCTAAGTCCCTGACCATCCAAGCAAACCATTAGCAACAACTCATGAGTCATCATACAGCCACCTCTTGCCAGTTCTCCTTCCATGGAAAATGAATAACAAGGTGCACTGCTCAAAATTTAACCCACTGAGAGGATTTCCCTTAACCACTGTCTTTCAGGGACCTCCTGAAAAGGGGTAGTAGTGCCAAACCTGTCCACTTTTAGGTGGTACCTACATATTGTGCAGAACCATCTGTAAGCTAGGCTTCAATTTTCTCTTCCTCAGTCAACCGACTCTAAGGAACTCCACAAAAGGCCATAATCTTGGTTAGGAAAGAAAAGGTAATGTGGCAATAGTGCAGACCATGGGTATTTAGACCACTTCCTCTTCTAACATACTTGTCCCTTCAGAACATGCTCTGGCCCTCTTTTGTATATACCATTTCAATTTCATGATAGAGTGCTGCTTCACACACCCAACTTTATGACTTGGTGGCTCAGCAAAACCGAACTCATGATAGGCAACTCAAGTCTCATGGTAATTTGGTGGTCCATGTTAAGTGTTCAAGCTCTACTAAGGCCCCTTAGCAGGCCCAGTGCTATTCCTCAAAAGGAGAGTAGTTATCTGCAGCAGATGGTAAGGCTTTACTCCAAAATCCTACGGGTCTGTTTTGTAATTCTTCTCTAGGGGCTTGTCAAAAGCTCCAGAAAGTATTTCCATTTGTCACTGACACTTCCAGCACCACTGAATCTGCTGGATCATATACATGGTGGAAGTACCAAAGTATCTTATAAAGTATCTTGGACCTGTCACAAAGGCTCCTGTTCTTCGGGTACCCATTCAAAATTAGTTACGTTTCTGGCCACTCAACAAGTGGACCAGAGTAGCACACCCAAATAAGGAATATGTTATCACCAAAATCAAAAGAGACCAACTGAGCATTGTGCCTAATTTTTGTTTGTAGGAGGAACCAGATGCAGCAATATATTCTTCATGGGTGTGCTGGTTTGAAAGGAATTATGCCCCCTAAGAAAAGCCATGTTTTAATATAAATCCCATTTCATAAAGGTAGAATAATCTCTATTCAATACTGTATGTTTGAAACTGTAATGAGATTATCTCCCTGGATGATGTGATTTGGTTAAGAGTGGTTGTTAAACTGGATTAGGGGATGACATGTCTCCACCCATCTGAGTGGGTCTTGATTAGTTTCTGAAGTCCTATAAAAGAGGAGAATGAGAGATTCAGAGAGAGCACAGAATGCTGCAGCACCACGAAACGGAGAGTCCATTGGAGATGAAGAAAGAAAATGCCTCCCTGGGAGCTTCATGAAACCAGAAGCCAGGAGAGTAAGCTAGCAGATGATGCCGTATTCACCATGTGCCCTTCCAGCCGAGAGAGAGAAGCCCTGACTGTGTTCGCGATGTGCCTTCTCACTTGAGAGAAACCCTGAACTCCATTGGCCTTCTTGAACCAAGGTATCTTTCCCTGGATGCCTTTGATTAGACATTTCTAATTGGTACATTTTCTCGGCCTTAGATCTGTAAACTAGCAACTCATTAAATTCCCCCTTTTTAAAAGCCATTCCATTTCTGGTATATTGCATTCTGACAGGTAGCAAACTAGAACAGATTTTGGTACCGGAGAGTGGGGTGCTGCTGCTGCAGTTTGCAAATACCAAACATGTTGGAACGGCTTTTTAAATGGATAAAGGGAAGATTTTGGAAGAGTTGTGAGAAGCTTGATAGAGAAGGCCTAGAATGCTTTGGAGAGACTGTTGGTAGAAATGTGGACTCTAAAGATACCTCTGATGAGGCCTTAGACAGAAATGAGGCACGTGTTATTGTAAACTGGAAGGAAGGCGATCCTTGTTTTAAAATGGCAGATAATCTGGCAAAATTGACCAGTGGCTTTGGCTGGAAGGTAGATTTTAAAAGCCATGAACTTGGATATTTAGCAGAAGAGGTCTCCAAATTAAATGTCGAAAGTGCAGCCTGGTTTCTCCTCACAGCTTATAGTGAAATGCGACAGGAGAGAGATAAGCTGAAAACTGAACTTTTGAGTAAAAAGAAACCAGAAATTGAGGTCCTGGAAAATTCTGGGCCTACAAAAAGGGAGGCTCCAGAGTATAGTTCCCTGTGTATGGATTTAACCAAATGTGGAACCAAACAGTCATTTCAGAGAAAGTCAGGATCAGACATGGAGCTATCCAGGAAAGATTTGTGGAAACTCCTTATGTCTGATGGGCATGATCCAAGGCTACTGCATAGAAAGCCAATGAGAGTGCTGTGGGACCTATATAAACAGAGCCACTGCCAGTCTGGACTGAGGGGTTCAGAGAAGGGACTCATTGGAGGAAAAATAACTTCAGAGGCAAAACCGTGGAGGCTGAGGTCTGAAGTCAAGAAGCCTCGGGCCAGGAGAGTGGACCCACCCAAGCCCGTGGAGAGGGTGAGTTTGCCCCAAAGGCAGAAAATGGGCCTTCCACCTCATTGCAGTGGAAGAGTAATGCCGCCTCAGGCCTTGGAGAGGGTGAAGCACGTTTCTTGGGGTTGGGGGAGAGCTTGGCTGACACCACATGGAGGGGTTGAGCGTGTGCCCCGGAGATGGCAGAGAGCCCGGGTGCGGCCCCAATGCTTGGAGAGGGTGGAGCCAAGAGAAAGGTGGTCTCCCCAATATCCCCTAAGGTTGCATTCAGGCGTAGGCATTTGGAAAGGGTGGGAGTGCCAATTTCTAAAACCCTGAGGATAAATGACTCTCAGATTTTGAAATCTAATGGACTTTGCCCTGTAGGTTTTCGAAACTGTATGGGTCCGGTGACCCCTGTGTTCCTTCCTCCCTATGGAAATGCATATACATATCTTATGAATGTTCCTTCTTTGTATGTTGGCAGCAAATAACTTGTGAGTTTTCAAAGGTCCAGAGCAAATGGAGAGAATTTTGCCTTAGGACAGACCATGTCTGTAACTGACTTGATGAGATTTTATACTCTCTCTAATTTTGTACTTCATTGTATTGCTACTGAAAGGTTTAAGGTTTCTGATAGTGTTATGAAGTTAATGTGTTTTGTATATGGGAAAAACATGTCTTTTTTAGGGGCCAGAGGGTGGAATGTGCTGGTTTGAAAGGAATTATGCCCCCTAAGAAAAGCCATGTTTTAATATAAATCCCATTTCATAAAGGTAGAATAATCTCTATTCAATACTGTATGTTTGAAACTGTAATGAGATTATCTCCCTGGATGATGTGATTTGGTCAAGAGTGGTTGTTAAACTGGATTAGGGGATGACATGTCTCCACCCATCTGAGTGGGTCTTGATTAGTTTCTGAAGTCCTATAAAAGAGGAGAATGAGAGATTCAGAGAGAGCACAGAATGCTGCAGCACCACTAAGCGGAGAGTTCATTGGAGATGAAGAAAGAAAATGCCTCCCTGGGAGCTTCATGAAACCAGAAGCCAGGAGAGCAAGCTAGCAGATGACACCATATTTGCCATGTGCCCTTCCAGCCGAGAGAGAGAAGTCCTGACTGTGTTCGCCATGTGCCTTCTCACTTGAGAGAAACCCTGAACTCCATTGGCCTTCTTGAACCAAGGTATCTTTCCCTGGATGCCTTTGATTGGACATTTCTAATTGGGACATTTTCTTGGCCTTAGATCTGTAAACTAGCAACTCATTAAATTCCCCCTTTTTAAAAGCCATTCCATTTCTGGTATATTGCATTCTGACAGCTAGCAAACTAGAACAATGGGATACCTTGACAAGCCCCACACCAATTGATACCTAGAAATTTCACTGGGGTGGAAGGCTCTGTAATTTTATTGGGTTTATCTCCCATCCTCTGACATGCAAATGCTTAACCAATAAGTCTAGAGTAGTTGCTCCTTCTTGCTCACTAGGTCCAACCAACATGATATTATCAATATAATGGACCAGTGTGATGTCTTGTGGGAGGGATAAATGATCAAGGTCCTTATGGACAAGATTTTGACATAGGGCTGGAAAGTTGATATGACCCTGAGGTAGGACAGTGAAATTATATTGCTTACCTTGCCAGATGAAATCAAACAGCTACTGGGAAAAAAGAATTTGCCAGATCAATAGCTGCATACCAAGTACTAGGGGATAAATTGATTTGTTCATGCAGTGATAGTATATCTGGAACAGCAACTGCAATTAGTGTCACCACCTGGTTCAGCTTATGATAGACCACTGGCATCCTCCAAGATCCTTCTCTTTTCTGTACAGTCTAAATAGGAGAGTTGAATGGGTATGTAGTAAGAATCATCACCCTTGAATCCTTCAAGCACCTAAGAATTGCACTAATCTCTGCAATCCCTCCAGTAATCTGGTATTTCTTCTGATTTACTATCTTGCTACATAGGGGCAGTTCTAGTGTCTTCCATTTGGCCCTTCCTACCATTATAGACCTCATCCTGCAAGTCAGAGAGCCAATGTGGAGATTCTACCAGTTACTCGTATGTCTACACCAATTATGCATACTGGAATTGGAGAAATAAATACAGAATAGGTCCTGAGACCCACTGAATTAACTGTGATTTGGACTTGAGCTAAAACTTCATTGATCACCTGACCTCCATAAGTCTCTTCTTTGACTGTGGGCCAGAGTGATGTTTTCAGTCTCCAGGATTTAATAACTCTTCTGAACCAGTATCTTAACAATCTCTCAAATATATAGAAAAACATATTCAACAGGAGATATCTGAAGAATATCATTTATAAAAGTGTTTCATGCAACTGTGGCAATGTAAGAGCCCAAGATCTGTAGGGCAGGCCATGAGCTGGCAGCTCCAAAGTAAGTCCTCAATGACCTCTTGGGAGAGCTGGCTGACTGAAGCAGGAAGAGTGATTGTCTCTTCTGAATCCTCCTCACAAGCCTTCCAGTGGTTAGATTAAGCATCACTCATTGCAGGAGACACTTGCCTTAGCTGATTGCATTGCAACCAATGCTGTCATGATTTAAGTATATGAAATTTCCTCAAAATAACAAACAGGCTAGCACTTGCCCAACCAGACAACTGGGCAACATCACATGGGCAAGTTGACACATGAATCTGACCATCACATCATTATAACAAAATTCACATGATAGTCTTATCTATAAATATATGTCACAATTATTAAAATACTATGTCAAGTAAAACCAACAGTGAACTAAATATAATTTATCAAAACATATTTCCCCAGTAATGCCTTATTCATTTCTTTTAAAACTTCTAATATGTAAATGAACTCTTTGAGTAAATGTGGACAGAGACTCTGATACCTGCAGGTATTACCCAACCATGAGGGAAGAAGCAGTGGATGGCTCAATCCTTGCCTGGGGGATGGCTGTGTGCATCTTCTACCACAAGCAGAGGTGAACACAACCCCAACTGAGCATGATTTTCACCAATAAACTGTGAGCACAGCAACTCCACAATTTGAGCATCATCTAGTCAAATGCTACAGGGATCTAGGAGGTAACCAACCTCTGAGGACAAATTAAGTTACTGAAGAACTCCATCCTTTGTGCAGGCTGGAAAGTGTAGGTGAAACAGGAGGGCTTTTCAGAGCCTCTCCAGGCCCTATCCCAGGGCCATTGTAATTGATCTATACCCCCTGCATATGTATTGTGCTGATTTGAAAGGAAGTTCTTCCTTTGTACATTGGCAGCAAATAACTTGTCTTGAATTCTTATAGGTCCAGAGCCAGAGAACAATTTTTTCCTTAGAGCAGAGTATGCTTGCAACTAACTTTGATAGGAATTTGGACTGTTTCTAACTTTGTATTTCATTTGTATTGCTACTGAAATGGTTTAAGGATTTCTGATATTGGGATGGAATTAATGTATTCTGTATATGGGGAAAACATGTCTTTTGTAGGGTTCAGAGGGTGAAATGTGTGGTTTGAAAGGATGATTGTACCATTTGAATAGCCATATTTTAATCCTAACCCCATTTTGTAAAGCCAGCCATTTCTTCTAATCCCTATTCAGTATGGTATGTTTGAAACTTTAATTAGACTATTTCTCTGGAGATATGACTCGATCAAGAGTGGTTGTTAAACCGTATTAGGTGGAGATGTGTCTCCACCCATTCCAGGTAGATCTTGTCAGTTTACTGGAATCCTATAAAAGAGGAAACATTTTGAAGAAACAAGAGATTCTGAGAGAGCAGAAAGATATAGCCATGAGAAGTAGAGAGTCTACCAACCAGCAATCTCTGGAGACATAGAAGGAAAATGTCTCCCAGGGTGCTTAATGAATCAGGAAGACAGGAGGGAAAGCTAACAGATGATGTTGCTTGTGCATGCCTTTCTAGATGACAGAGAAACCCTGACCATGTTTGCCAGGTCTTCACTTGAGAGAGAAACCCTGAACTTCATTGGCCTTCTTGAACCATGGTATCTTTCTCTGGATGCTTTAGATTGGACGTTTCTGTAGGCTTGTTTTAATTGTGACATTTCCACAGCCTAAAAATTGTTGTCTTGCAACTTTGTAAGTTCCCCCTTTTAAAGGTATTCCATTTCTGGTTTATTGCATTCCACAGCTAGCAAATAAGAACATGTATCAAACTCTGCTTTGGCTGAGAAATACAGACAATATGACTGTCAAAATACTGCCCTTCTAAAGATTCAGGAAACAACTAAATCCTAGATAATAGAGAGAAACTGACTTTCAGGATATACCCATGAAGATAATCAAATGATCAGATACCAGTAAAAAAATAACAAAGCATGCTAAAACTTAAGAAGAAAATGGCTAGTCAAAGAAACAAATCAAAAGTCAGAGGATATTGAATGTAGTATAACTAATCAAAGATGTGCAAATATCCTGAATCAATTCAAAGAAAGATAAAGAAAATGTGCATAAAAAAATAAAGGATATTAACAATACATTAGAAGAGCATAAAAAATTTTGAAAGAATGCATGGAAAAAACCCAGAAATTATGGAAATAAAAGACACTGAAGATGAAATTATAAATATTCTACAGACACACCATAACAGATTTGAAAAGGTGGAAGGGAGAAACAGCAAGATAAAATGCAGATCAATCAAATTGAAAAGACAAAAGAACAAATGACTCAGAAATGGAAAAATTTGAGCAGAGTCTCCCAGAAAGGTGTGACAACACAAAATGTTCATATATGAATCATGTATGTCCCAGAAGAATAGAAAGGGATAGGGGCCAGAAAGAATATTCAAAGAAATAATGGCTGAAAATTTCCCAACCCTTATAAAAGACATAAATACTCAAATACAAGACGTCCAACATTCTCCAAGCAGAGTAAATCCAAATAGACCCACTCTAAACCACATAGTACTCTGAATGTCAAATACCAAAGAGAAGTAGAAAATTCTGAAAGCAGTTAGAGAAAAGTGGTTCACCACATACAAAGGAAACAAAAAAAAACTAAATGCTAATGTATCATCAGACACCATGGAGGTAAGAAGTTAGTGGTATGGTTTAACTGAATTAGAGAAAAATTTCCAGTCAAGAATATTCTATCTAGCAATCCTGTCCTTCAAAAATGGGGGACAATTAAAATATTCTCAGATAAACATAAGCTGAAAGAGGTTGTTAATAGAAGACACCACATATTAATAAAAGGTGAATACTTGGTGAATGCCAAGAAGAAATAACAGTAAAAAAAATCTATGGTCCTAAACAAGGTGAACCAAAATATATGACACAGACACTGGCAAAACTGAAGGCAGTTAATAGACAACATACCATAATATCAGGACACTTCAAATACCACTCTTTCCAAAAGATGGAATGTCTAAACAGAGAATCAATAAAGAAACAGAAACTCTAAAAATGTAATAAATAAACTAGCCCTAAAAGATATGTGTAGAAGATTGTACCCCTAAAGATCAGGGTATACATTCTTCTCAAGGGCTTGTGGAACAATCTCCAGGATAGACTTTACGCTAGGGCAGAAAACAGATCTAAATAATTTTTAAATTGAAATTATACAAGCTATAAGTCCATAACAAACAGAACCAGAAAATACAACGTATATGCAGGTTAAACAACACAATCTTAAAAATCTAGTGTGCCAATGAAGAAAATGCTAGGTAAATTAGTATATAACTTGACACGAATTAAAATAAGTCAGTGCTGACAGTGACATGGATAGCCTTAAATGCCTATGTTAAGAAGGAAAAAAGAGCTAAATTGTATGCTGTAATTGAACAACTGGAGAAACTAGAGAAAGAAAAGCAAACTAATCCCAAAGCCAACAGAAGGAAGGAGATAACAACATTAGAGCAGAAATTAATGAAATTGAGGATAAAAATAGATTCAGTAAATTCAGAGTGTGGTTATTTGAGAAGATTAATGAAAATAAAAAGAAACATTAGCTAGCTGACAAAGACAAAAAGAGAGAAACTGCAAATAAAATCAGAAATGAAAGGGAAGGCATCAACCCAGACATTGAAGAACTAAAAAAGATCATAAGTGGTTACTATGAACAGCTTCCTAAAAATGCACTTTTGTCCTACACCAACTCAAGAAATAGAAATCCTTATCAGATCAACCACAAGTAAAGTGAGGAGATCTGTCATCAAAATCTACCAACAAAGAAAAGCTCAGGACTAGATAGCTTCAAAAGCAAATTTTATCAAGTGTTCCAAGAATAGTTAATATCATTCCTGCTTAAACACTTTCAAAAAATTAAAGAGGAAAACCTACCTAACCCATTCTATGAAGCTAATGTCACCTTAGTACCAAAGCCAGGTTAAGAAGTTACAAGAAAAGAAAACTCAAGACATATGTCTCTAATAAATATAGATAAATGTAGATTAAAATTTCCTCAGCAAAATGCTGTAAATAGAATCAAACACCATATTAAAGAATTAAATATCATGACCAAGTGGCTTTTACCTCAGGAATGCAAGGGTGGTTCAACACAGGGAATCAATTAACATAATACACCACATTAATAATTAAAAGGGAAAATCCACATGATCATCTAGACTGACTCAGAAAAGGAATTTTGGAAAATTCAGCCTCATTTCATGATTAAAGCATTTCAAAATATACAAATTAAAGGAAACTTTCTGGACATGATAATGGGTATATATTTGAAACCCACAGCCAATATCATACCTAATGGTAAGAGTCTGAAAGCTTTCCCTCTAAGATCTGGAACAAGATAAGAATGCGAACTGTTACTACTACTACATTGCACTAGAAGTCCTAGTTACAGCAATTAGGTAAGAAAAAGAAATAAAAGATATCCAAATTGGAAATTAAGAAGTAAAACTGTAGCTATTTGCCGAAGACATGATCCTTTATTTAGAAATTCCATAAAAATTACAACAAGCTACTTGAGCTTATAAAACTTTCAGGAAATTGGCAGGATATATTATCTACATGCAAAAATTCTATGATGTTTTATAAACTGGTAATGAGCTATCTTGGAAGGTAGTTGTGCTAATTTGAATCTGTGTGGACTCTAGAAAATCCATGACCTTTACTCGTCATTCAGTATTGCTAACTTGGAGGTAGCAAAATAGGAACGAGTTTTTATTGTTCCCATGTAAACATGACTCACCGGATTGTGGATATTATCTTTTGATTAGAGGGAGATATGACTCCACCCATTCCAGGTGGGTATTGATTAGTTTACAGGAATCCTTTAAAAGAGAAAGCATTTTTGAGGGAATCCCCTTTTACAGCCATGACAGAGCCATTAGAACTTCAGGAGTCCACCAGTCAGTGACCATTGGAGATGAAGTAAGAGAATGCCTCTGGGGTAGCTTCATGAAACAAGAAACCTGGAGAGAAAATTAGCAGAGGTTACCTTGTTCACCATGTGCCTTTTCAATTGAGAGAGAAACCCTGAACTTCATCAACCTTTCTTGAGTAAAGGTATTTGTTGGTACCTTAATTTGGACATGTTTATAGATGTGCTTTAATTGGGATATTTTCATGGCCTTAGAACTTAATAAATTTCCCTTTTTAAAAGCCGTTCCATTTCTGTATCATATTCTTACAGCTAGCAAACCAGAACAATAGTCAAGGAAAAAGATTCAATTACTGTAATGCCTAAATATCTAGGAATAAACTTATTTTTGATGATCTTACATCATCTAGAATGGCCATTATTAAAAAAAAGAACTCTGCAAGTGCTGGACAGGATATAGAGAAGTATGTACACTCATGAACTGTTGGTGAGAATGAAAAATGGTGCAATTGCTCTGGAAAGCAGATTGGTGTTTCCTCAGGAAGCTAAATATAGAATTACCACATGGTCTATCAATCTTAATGCTAGGCATATATTCTGATGAATAGAAGGAAGGGAAATGAATGGAAATTTTTCACATTGTGTTTATAGTAGCATTACTGACAATTGCCAAGAGATGAAGATGGCCAAAATATCCATCAATGATGAGTGATTAAACAAACTGTGGGATACACATATGATGTAATATTACACATCATAGTACACTAAAGTCATGAAGTATGCAACAACTTTGATAAGGTTGACAACATTATGTTGAGTAAAATAAACTAGAGAAATAATGTATGTTCTCGCTAATATGAACCAATTATAATAAAGAAATTCTGAGGGTTAAAGTTGGGAACACTGATTAGCAGGAGATAGAAAGATGATAGAACTTGATGGTGAAAGATTACAGAACATTCAACCAGATTGATTGTAAAGATCCAGAAATAGCACAGTGATATTTGATGATTGCACAATATTGTAAGTATACTGAAGAAAACTGAAGGTGATTATGGTTGAAAGAGAAAGGACAGGGGTTTGTATGAAGTCAGAGTGAAAAATAAAGGGTAAAAATTAGGGCTATATGCAATAGTGAAACCTAGTGTGGGCAATGATGGTGATTGATTGTGCAAATATAAGAAAGTTCTTGCTTAAGGATTACAGTTAAAGGTTACCATTGTAAGGTCCTAAACAGTAGACAGTATCTAGAAAAATACAATTAATGCAAACTAGGGTCTATGAGTAACAGTAACATTGTAGTATTCTTTTGTTATTCGTGACAAAGACAACATACCAAAGTTAAATGCAATAATGAGGGATATATTATGGAGAGGCATTGGATTCTCATTGTTGGTACTGTTTCTCTATTTTATTCTTGTCCATTTTTCTTTTCTTCTCTTCTTCTCTCTTTGTGGAAAGAATGAAAATTTTCTCATTTATATACTGGTGAATGCATAAGTATGTGATTATACTTTAAGGATAACTAGGTGATTATACGACAGAGAAGAAGAATGGAGTGACCCTTCTCAAGGTCAGTGTGGTGGGGCCATAGGAGAGTAAATGTCCTTCAACACCACTAGTAGACAAAAACTTAGAAGTAAAAGCAGGGACCAAATACACATTTGCACTCAGGCATTGATGGTGGTATTTTTTATGATTTGCAATGGACGGGGGTGGGTAAGGTACATTGACTGATGAATGGAAAGGTGATACATGCTGTATACTACAGTGGAATAATGAGTGGCTGCAGGAAGAAATGAAGCTGTGTGACATGCAAGTAGAAAATAAACCTTGGAGAAATTATGTGGAATAAAATAAGCCAGAAAATAAATGGACACATATTATATGGTCTCATTAATATCAAATAAATCTGAGCAAACCCTGAGAACTAATTTGAGTGCATAGGTTCTCAGGGGATAGAAGTTGGCAGGGATTGGGCAATCAATGATTATGGAATACAGATGTTTAAATGACTCATTGTAAAGGATTTTTGATTGGAAGCTCTTGGAAGTCACATCTAATCCTGAACTTTAACTGTTATTTCTAAGTTCTGAGGTGCTCTACTCCTTACATATAACTTGCATTTCCCTGGAACAGTGGGTATTTTGGGGACACCTGAGACTCAGAATTCATGTTCTGCAACTCTGAAAGTCCGCATTATTCCATAAAGAAACTGATAAAGAAGCAAAAATAGGAATCAGACTTCAATTGGTGATATGTACATAATGATCCTGGTTAGGACTAAGATAAATCAAAATAAAGGTCGAAGGATGATATTGTCTGTATTTTAAACTTTCAACCTCTGTTCGAGACCAAAGTTGAGATGTTTATTTGGTGAAACTTTAAATTTTCTATAGTACATTATCTAATATAATCTGTCTAGTGAGTTAATATATACAACCTAATTTCATGGAACCTAGAATAAAGAATGAGTTCTTACTATTCTGAGCAGGATAATGTAATAAACAGATACATTCCAGCATATTTTGGGTAAAGATAAAAATGTATTGACACAGTCACCTTAAGGAACTGGGTAAAAGGGTGGGTGAATTAAACATACACACCTGGGGAAATCCTGATATTGTCTTAGGAAGTGTTTATCCCAAACTTAATAAACCAATGCTTGATATTGAAGTCTGCCCTTTTGAAACTTATTTCTGGAATGACAAAGCTAAACCTGAATGCAATTATGCCTAAAAGTCACCCCTAGAGATCCTCTTTTGTTGTTCATATGTTGCCATCTCTCTTTAAGCCAACTCTGCAAGTTAATTATCCTCCCCCATGTGAAGTTTCACATGACTCATAGGGTATGTATAAGTCTCCCTGAAAAATGTGGGAAATGACTCCCATGTATGAGTCTGGTCGTGGCATCATGGGATTGAGAATGACGAAAAGAATGGAAAGAAATGGAACAAAATAAAGTTTCAGGGGCTAAGAGATTTCAAATAGAAGTGCCAGAACATTCTGGAGGTTACTCTTATGCAAGTTTTAGCCAGAATTTCAAACAAATACACTATGCCGTGCACAAACAAACACTATTCCTGAAAACCCTAAGGAGTGCCCAGGGTACTCCATATAAGTCTCTATAAAGTTATCACTTAGTACGTTTGTTTTTCTCAGAAAATTAATGCCTTTATGTTATTCATAGTCCAGATAAGTACTGAAACCCAGAGGTATCATTCTCTCTAAGAATGTTCATTACTACACCCCAGAAGTTGAACTCCAATTTCCAGCATGATGAAAGGAAAATAGTCATTGTTCAGAAATCCAAGAATTTTTGAGAGAAAGATCAAAGGAAAGGAAAGAGGTTTAACTGGGAGGTATAACTGGGAGGTTAAATAATAAAACTGTGACAATCGACTCATTATATAGATACTCTTTTTAGATTCTAGTGTTCTAGAATAGCCAGAAGGAAATACCTGAATTTGTGAGCTGCAATCTAGTAGCCCTTATCTTTGAAAATGATTGTATAACTATATTGCTGAGAAAAGGGAGTTGTTAGTTTTTGCATGGATCTGTTTTGGAATGATTATTTTTGTTCCATTGATTTTATGTGTGTTTATGTCTGTGTGTGTATGTGTCAATACCACATAGTCTTAATTAACCCACCTCTATTGTAATTCTTAAAATAGTTATATTTCAATACTAGATGTCAGTAACAGGGAGGGGTAGATTTCATGGGATGATTAGTGTCTTCTTTTTTCATTTAATTTATTTTTCTGTAGTAATGCAAATGTTCTAAAAATGATAATGGTGATGAATACACAGCTACGTGATGATATTGTGAACCCAACGATCGTATATTTTGGATGGTGTTCTAGTTTTCTAGCTGCTGGAATGTGATATACCAGAAACAGAATGGCTTTTAAAAGGAGAAATTTATTAACTTGCAAGTTTACAGTTCTCAGGCAGTGAAAATGCCTAAATTAAAACAAATCTATAAAAATGTCCAAATTATGGCACCAACAAGAAGTTACCTTCACTCAAGAGAGGCTGATGAAATTCAGGGCTTCCCTCTCAACTGGAAAGGCACGTACTGAATAAGATGACATCTGTGAGCTTTCTCTACAGGCTTTTTGTTTCATGAAGCTCCCCTAGGGGCATATTCTTTCTTCATCTCCAATGGTCTCTGGCTGTGTGGGTTCTCATGGCTCTCCAAAATGTTTCCTCTTTTAGAGGATTCTAGTAAAATAATCAAGATCCACCTGGAATGGGTGGAGTCACATCTCCTTCTAATCAAAGGTTAATATCCACAATTGGGTGAGTCACATCACCATGGTAATAATCTAATCAAGTTCCCAAGATACAGTACTGAATAAGGATTAAAAGAAACAGCTGTGTCCACAAGATGGATCAGGATTAAAACATGTTTTTTCTAGGTACATAATCCTTTCAAACTGGCACACATGGGTTCTAAGACAGGTGAGAAAATCTCAATAAGAATATATAAGGGAAAAAAGGCAAAAAATACATTGCTAAAAGATATAAAAGAATAACTGAACTAATGAAAAGACATTCCATTTTCATGTATTGGAAGGCTAAATGTCATTAAGATCTCAATTTTACCTAAATTGATCTACAGATTTAAGGTAGACCAATCAAAATCCTAACTGACAACTTTACAGAATTGGAGAAACTAATTTTCAATTTCATTTGGAAAGGTAAGGGGCTTTGAATATCCAAAACTAACTTGAAACAGACGAAGGAACTGGGAGGTATCATGCTTCCTGAATTTAAAGCATATTATAAAGCCCCAATGGTTAACCCAGATTTGTACTGGCATAATGATAGACATTTGCTTAATGGAACTGAATTGAGAATTTGGAAATAGACTCTCAGATATATGGTCAGTTGATTTTTGGTCAGGCCCCCAAGTCCACTCAACTGGGAAAGAACTGTCCCTTCAATAAATAGTGATGAGATAACTGGATATCCATAATCAACGAATGAAAGAGGACCACTATCTTATCACACCCTATACAAAAAATTAACTCAAAATGTTTCTAAGACATAGATATAAGAACAAATACCATAAAACTCCTAAAAGAAAATAGTAGGAAACAATTTCAGATCTAGTGATCTGTGGTAGTTTCTTAGACCTTACACCTAAATCACAAGAAATGAAAGAAAAAATATTTAAATGGGACTTCCTCAAAATCAAATACTTCAGTACTTCAAAGGACTTTGAAAAAGGGTTGGCAAGGTAGTCATCTCAATGGGAGAAAACATTTGGAAACCATATATCTGATAAGGGTTTGATATCTAGTATGTATATACAAAAATCCTAGAATGTAACAATAAAAAGACAAAGAACCTATTTTTTAAAAATGGGCAAAAGACATGAATAGATATTTCTCCATAGAGGAAAAATAGATGACTAAAAAATTATAGATGAAAAGAAGATCATCTCCACCAGCTATTAAGGAAATGAAAACTCAACTGCAATGGGATATCATATACCTATTAGAAAGACCACCATTAAAAAACATGAAACTGCAAGTAATTGAGAGGATGTGAGAAATTGGAATCCTTATTCAATGCTAGTGGGAATGTAAAATATTACAGTCACTGTGGACGACAGTTTGAAGGTTCCTCAAGAAGCTAAATACAGAGTTGCCTCATGACCTGAAAATGCCACTATGTGGGATATTGCCAGATCTGAAAGCAGGTACATGAACAGGAATTTGGACACTTGCTCCAAATGGCATTATTCACAATTGCCAAATGATAAAAACAGCCTACGTGTCCATCAACAGATGAATGCAGGAAAGAAATGTAATAAAGACATAGATCATTTTCAAGACCTTCAACACCCCTTCAACAAATGTTCATGGCCGTCCAGGCTGTGCTGTCCTTGTACACCTCCTGTCATACAATGGGCATTGTCATGGACTCTGGGGATGGGGTCATCCACACTGTGCTCATCTACAAGGACTATGCCATGCCCTACAACATCCTTCATCTGGACCTGGCTGGCTGGGACCTGGTGGACTACCTCATGAAGAGCCTAACCTAGTATAGTTACATCCTCACAACCACAGCCAAGCAGGAGATCATGCATGACATCAAGGAGAAAATCTTCTACTTCACCCTGGAGTTTGAGGAGGAGATAGTCACTGATGACTTATCCTCCTCCTTGGAGAAGAGCTAAGAGCTTCCTAACAGGCAGGCCATCACCATAGGCAATGAGCAATTCTGCTATATTGAGAACCTCTTCCAGCCCTCCTTCCTTGGCATGGAATACTGGGCATCCACGAGACTACCATCAACTCCATCATGAAGTGTGACATGTACAGCCACAGGGACCTCTACACAAACATGGTGCTGTCTGGCAGGCCCACCATGCACCCCAACATCACTGACAGTATGCAGAAGGAGATAACAATGCTGATGCCCAGGACAATGAAGATCAAGGCCATTGCCCTACCTTAGCGCAAGTACTCTGTGAATTGGTGGGCCATCCTGGCCTGGCTGTCCGCCTTCCAGCAGATGTGGATCAGCAAGCAGGAGTATGATGAGTCCTGCCCCTCTATCATCCACTGCAAATGTTTCTAGACAGACTGCTAGCTGTGTTACAACCTTTCTTGACAAAATCTAACTTGCATAGAAAATGATATGAGATTAGCATGGATTTACTTGTTTCATTTTATTTTGTTTTTTGGTTTTTAAAAAATTTCTGTTGTTTTTGGCACTTGACTCAGGATTTGACAACTGAAAGAGTGAAGGCTTGCTTGGAACCAGCATCCCCAAAGTTCTACAAATGTGGCCAAGGACTTTGTACATTATTTTTTCAAGTCCTTCCAAATACCATGAGATGTATTGCTACAGGAAGTTTCTCACCTTCCCAGAAGCTGCCCACTTCTCTCCAAGGAGAATGGCCCAGTCCTCACTCACATTCACACCAGGGAGAGTGACAGCTTTGCTTTTCTCTAAACTATGTCATCCAAATCAAAGAAAAAATTTTCTGCCTAAATACTTGTCCTTTTCTTATTTTTAATGGTCAACATCATGCCCTCTCCTTTTTTTCTGCCCTAACATTAGATGTTTGAAGGCTTTTGGTCTCCCTGGGAGTTGGTCATGTTGTGGAGGCAGCCAGGGCTTACCTGTACACTGACTTCAGACCATTCCAAAAGAAGTGCACACCTGAAAGGGGGAAAAATGAATGAATGTACTTGAGACTATATAAAGCATTTTTAGAATATATTTAAGAATATATAAAATAGATATTATAAAAAGTGATATGAAGCATTAAAACTAGCAAATGCTATTTGAAAATATACTTTAAGACCAACTAAAAAATGGAATAATTCATTCTGAAAAATGTGTATCCATAATAGATTTAAAAAATAATTTCTACATATTTGTGATGATTAATTTCATGTGTCAGCTTGGCTGAATTATGGGGTGCACTTATTTGGTAAAGAATTGACCTGTTTGTGATGTGAAGGTATTTTGATATAGGATTTGCTGCCATAATTAGTTGATGGTGTCTGTGACTAAGAAAGGAGATAGGCCCCAGCAATCGGGTAGTCTTCACTCCAATCAGTTGGTGGTCCATTAAGAATTGAGGATCTGACAGGTCAGAAGAGAAATTCAGACTAAGGAATTCAGCATAATTTTTTTGGAGTTTCCAGCTTGCAACCTGCCCTATGGGGTTCAGACTTGACTTGCCAGTCCCCATGGTCATGTGAACCAATTCTTTATAATGAATCTCTCTCTAAGTGTGTGAGTGTGTCTGTGTATCTGTATCTTGTTGGTTCTATTTGTCTGGAAAACTCTGACTAATATATCATCTGAAAACAAAAGGAAGATAATCCACAATAGAGGAATACAAATAAAGAATTGCATATTAGTAACCTCATATGGTGAATTATATGCTGTATTACATTATATACAGTGCTGTTTATAACAAAGTAAGAACAAGTATAAATAACACCAATTCTCATACATACAATAAATAAAAGCCCTGACAGTGCACAGTTAGACAATTATGTGGGGAATTGGAGGCTCCATTCAAGTTTGTTGGGGATGTTACTGACATAATCCCTTCATCAGGTGATAGTCACATTGGCTAACCTTGAAGATGTATGACTATGAAGATCCAGCAATTACACTCTTTGTTTTCTATTAATAACAATGAGATTTCCTAAGTTTATTTATGGCAATATTGAGAGTGGAAGGAAAATATTGGAAACAAAAACTCCCCAAAAATGTGGTAGGGGTTAAAGTTAATTCTAGTGTATTTACACAAACAAATAATAAAATTATAAAAGTGAATGAATTAGAGGTACATGTGTCAGCAAGATTTTTCATAAACATTTATTTGATGGAAAGGAAAGGTGAAGTATTTTGTATAATGCATATTGATATGTGTATACGTATTTAAAACACAAAGTAAGTAATATAGTGCTAAAAGCATGTAAGTATATGCTAATTTAAAAATTGTATGTAATGGAAAACAAATGATATTTGATTGTACCAGGTATATACTTATATGTAAACTAAAACCCAAAGAAAAATGTAAGCACAAGATAAAAGTGTTCCATCAAATCTTTGGAGAGTTGGAGTGATTAGATCTCACTTGACTGATTTGTATTGATTAGGTTGGCACAACAGCAAGAATATCTTGATTGAATACAAAAGTCCATAAGACTAAGGAAATTCTCCCTAAACCTCAGCCTTCTTCATTCATCCTGGTAGTCCCACTGTGCCCGGTGGATTTTGCCCAGTCCACACACCTGAGCTTCTAGAGACAGGCATGGAGACAACAGGTTGGGAATTATAACAAATTTGGAACTTGGTATTAACTTAGAGAAATAGGAGTAGGGGAAATATATCATAGTGCAATTTTGCCATTGAGGCATAGATTTTAATTGCTTAGTACTATTACTTGAGACAGAGCTTGATTCAGTAACTACTTCAGAAATTCAAATAATTAGGTGAAAATCAGAATGTCCAAGAAATTCTCACCCAACATTTTTATATGTATGGGGTGATAGATGAGCAGTATTAGAGGCCTAATGCTTTTGACTAAGAATTCTTGAAAGACGGTGAGTGATTTATTTATTCATTCTTGATTCTAATATAGTTATTGTTCAATTGTTATGAAGTCATGGAAATGGGAGGTACTAAGCATAAAATAGAAAATAAAACATACCAAACCTCAGATGTGGAGCTCTAACTCTAATAGTGGAGTCAAGAATTTTTCTCTCCTAAGTTACAGTTGAAACAATTGCTTGCACACATCTCAACTTTAGTAATTTAGATTTTGAAGTGTAAGGAAGACTTTATTTTAGATGTTCATGTATGTTAGCCATAGGATTAGCTACACCATTCCTCAATCTTCTTTCCTTTCCTATGGTCTTTCTTTTCCTAATACATCTTTTATGATAAATGCTCTTATGACCCCTTTTGTTAAATGTATTCAATTGGCTCATAGAAAGAGATAATACAATTTTCAATTACATTCTATTTCCTTTTCTCTACTAGATCCCATTTACTTTAAACTAATCCACCCTCTCTTTTTGTTTCTTTTAAAATAATTTTTCCTTTCATTTTATAAGATGAATATTTACTATAAATGTCATCTTTCTTTAATAATGTAAGCATATATAGAGAAGGACATTTACTTTGGGCCTAGTATTTGTTCTGCCTCAAGTTTTGCCAAAAAGTGCATTTCTTTTCTGTTTTCTCAAGAAATGCTGAGTTAAATTGCATCTCATTTTCTTGTCTAGAACATTTAAGGGCTGTGTTTTATATTACAAATATAATTAAAGTATTTTAAAGACATAATATAATGTAATTGTAGGCAATTTTGTTAAATTATTGCTAAGAGGTTGTATAGGCTATAAAAGGTTTAGTGTTTTAATATAGTGAATTTTCTTTGATACAAATTATATGATAAATACTTGTGAATAATTTGTAATACAATGAAAGTGGTGATTTGATAGCTGTATTTAAGAGAGAATTTTTTTCATAGTTGGAGAATTTACTGGGTACACTGGTCTGAAGGACCTAACTCAGAAGAGGTAGGGCATCAGGCAAAATAAGGAAAAACAGAATTGAAGGAGCTTATTATAAGTAGCTGATATCACTTAGCAGCACGAAGAGGAGTCCCTTTGTTAGAGAGCAATAAATGTCATCAGTGGGCTGGGGTCTTTCATAGCTCCAGGTTCTGTCTTATCTCTGACTAAGAACTATAGGGGGTAGTTATCCAGGATATGTGCAGAAGGAAGCTCTAAGTGGGCATAAATATGTTTTTTCAGCTATATTTAAAATATTCATTAGTGTTTGAATTTATATTTTATTCTGTCAATCTTTGGGCCTATGACCCCAGGCTACTGTGAGGAATAAAACACATCAGGCTTACTACACAAGTGTCAGCTTTTTGTATCATGGTAATAGTAGTCAGATTAGTTAGGAAGTAATCTCTCTGTCTTTTAAAGATTTTGTGAATAATTTATATTAATTCTTAATTCTTCTTTAGAACGTTTGTGTTATTCCCCAATGAAGTATCTCCATTTTGACTTTTATTAGTGGGATTCATTATTATTATCATTAATTCACTCTCTTTATTATGATAAGTTCATTTAGTTTTCTTTATTTCTTCTTAAGTCGCTTTTGGTGTTTTCTATCCTTCTAGGAGTGTATACATTTCATCTAGGTTATCTTATTTGTGGGCATATGATTGCTTATAATATTCTGTTTTCTTTCCTAAAATTTGTATTGTCCCCTAATGAATTCTTGTTTTAACACTGATTTCTTTGTCAATCTCTCTAAAGTTTTGTTAATTTTTTTGGTCTTTTTAAACAACCGTTCATCAAGATTATTGTTTTACTCTGTTTTCTATTCTCTGCTTCATTCATTCTGCTATAATTTTATTTTTTTCCATTTGCCCTGTTTGTTTTTTATTTTAGTTATTTTATTTCTAGTTTCTTATGAGTATTGATGTATTTCATATTTTCATGTATTTACGTCTATATATTTTATCTAAGTTTTGCTTTCACTTCATTCTATAAGTTTAGTTATGCTGTGCTATTAAATTTAATTCATCCGAAAATTTTTCTAACTTCATTTCTAACAGTTTTGACACATTAGGAGTGCTCTGTTCAATTTCCACATGTGAGAATTTCCCACATCTTCTTCTGTTATTAATTTTTACTTACATTCATGTAGTCAGAGAACATGCTGTATATGATTTCAATTGCTGCATATTTTTGAGACTTCTATTGTGATCTTTCATATTAACTTACTTAGAGACTGTCCAAGTGCCCTTAAGAAGAATATGTATTCTGCTATTGTTGGGTAGAGAATGCTATAGATGTATGCCATATTAACTCATTTAGAGAATTTTACAAGTCTCTATTTCTTTGTTGGTGTTCTGTGTAGTTCTCTCCATTATTGGAAGTGGGGTAAATGTATCCAATTATCATTTTGGAATTGTTTATGTTTCCCTTTATTTCTGTCAGCTTTTTACGCATGTATCTTAGTGTTGTATTTTTAAGAGTATGCAGGTCTAAAACTCTTCCTAGGGGATTGAGAGTGCTATCTTTCTTTTTTCTGATAAGAATTTATTTTAAATTCTATTTCATCTAGTGGGTATAACTACTGCATCTTTATTTTGGATACTGACTTCATTTTTGTTAAATTAATTGTGTCTTTGATTGTAAAGTATGCCTCTTGCAGAAAACATAGAAGTTGCTCTTTGGTTTTGTTGTTTTTGTTTCTTTTTAAAATTCATTTTGACATTTTCTGACTTTTGTCTGGAGGGTTTATCTTACTTATACTTAATATGATACTTAAGCTGGCTTACATATATCATTTTCACCTATTTTCTGATATTTTGTCCCTCTATTTCCTCATTACTGTCTTCTTTTTGCAAAATTCATATTTTGTAGTATATCATTTAGTCCCCTATTGCTCTTTTAATATATATTTTTGAATCATTTTCTTAGTGGCTGCCTGGGGGATTATAGGTGATGCTTTATAAAAACAATTTAGTTCAGGTTAACATCAACTGAAAGTCAATCCTATACAAAATGTTGTTGCTTTATAATTTTGTTCCCTACTCCCTCCTCCATTCTGTCAGTGTAATACAAATGGCATCTTTTTATAAGCCCATATGTAAGGTTTTATAATTATTGCTTTTTGTAGTTGTGTTTTAAATCAAATAGAAGTTATGATAAAAACACATTTTCATTGTCTTATATATATTAACCTTTATTGTTGATACTGGTGATGCATTTTCTTCTTTTCTTTTCTTTTCATTTCACTTTTTTTCTTATCTTTCTGCATTTGAAGTACTGTCCTGTGTTTTGTAAACATAGCCTGAAGAACTCTCTAGTATTTCTCATAGGACAGTTCTCCTAGTGGCATATGCTCAGGTTTTATTTTTCTGCAATGGCCTGAATTTATCATTTGATTTTGAAGGACAGTCTTGTTGCATATAGAATTCTTCATTTTCAGCTTTGTCCCTTAACACTTTAACAGATCATCCCACTGACTACTGCAGTCCATGCTCCTTATTAGAATTCAGCTTTTAATATTTTTGAGAATGTATCATACATGGTGAGTCACTGTTCTCTTTCACCAATCAGAACTTGTCTTTGTCCTTGACATACACATTTTGACACTGGTGTATGTAGGCATGGACCTCTGATTTTATCTTAGTTAGAGTTTATTGAGGTGTACAGGTAAATGTATTTCATCAAATTTGTGGAATTTTCAGTCATTATTTCGTCAAATACTCTTTCTGCCTTGTTGTGTCTCTCTTCTCCTTATAGAATTCCTGTTGTGTGTATATTTGCATTTTGTGGTGACCCACAGATTTTGATTGTAAACCACAGGCCACTAAGGCTCTTTTAATTTTATTTTTGCCACTCAGGGTGTATACACTCAATGACGTCTCTTCAAGTTCACTAATTTTTTCCTTCTGCCACTTCAAAAGGACTGACTGGTTCCATATTTTGTTAAATCCTCACATAGGACACTATTCTCTGGGTTCTCATTTTCTGGAAGCCCAGAATTTTGAGGCCCTCAAATTCTGACTTCTTTGCACCCAAGAGTTTAATTGTCAGCTTATCTCTTTCTTGTCACATTTCAAAGTAAGTTGCAAAGAGGAATCAGGTCATACATTCCACATTTAATTCAGAAATCTCTTCTACTAAATATCCAAGTTCATGGTCTTTAAAATCTTCCTTCTAGCCAAAACAGTAGTCAAGTTTTCCAGATTATATGCCATTTTAACACAAGGGTCACCTTCTTTCCTGTTGTGATAACATATGCATCATTTCTGTTTAAGACTTTATCAGAAGTATCTTTAGAATCCACATTTCTACCAGCCATCTCCTCACAGCATTGTAGGACTTTATTTATTTATTTAATTTTGTATGGGCAGGCATCGGGAATCAAACACAGGTCTCTGGCATGGCTGGCCAGAACTCTGCCTGCTGAGTCACTATAGCCTGCTCTGTAGGGCTTCTTTATCAAGCTCCTCACAACTTTTCCAAAAGTTTCCCCTTATCCATTTCAAAAGCCATTCCAACATGTTTGATATTTGTGAGCTGCAGCACCCCACTCTCAGTACCAAAATCTGGTTTAGTTTGCTAAAATTGCTGGAGTGCAATATACCAGAAATTGAAAGGCTTTTAAAAAATGAATTTATCAAGTTGTAAGTATACAATTGTAAGGACATGAAAATGTCCAAATTAAGGCACCAAGAGGTTATCTTCCCTCAAGAAAAGCTGGTGCCTCCAAAACAGCCAGACCATTTGGAAATTCATGTGGCCAATGCCTCCTCGGGTCTTTGGGTTCTGGACACCTCTCTCAGCTGAGAAGACACATGTTGACATCTGCTAGCTTTCTCTCCTCACTTCACATGGTTTCCCAGTGGGCATCTTCGCTCTGTATCTCCAAAGATAGGCTCTATAGGCTCTGTTTGTTGTGAACTTTTTCCAAATGGTCAGCCCTTAAAGGGTCCAGTGAACAACCCCACCTTGAATGGGTAGAAATACATCTCCATGGAAATGATCTAATAAAAAAGTTACCACCTATATTTTTTTGTGGCTCATATCTCCATGGAAACAGTCAAAGTGATCCCAAACAGCAACATTGAATGACGGTTAGAACATTGCTTTCCTGGGGTACATGAGAGTTTGCAATGGAAAAATAGTCATTTTCTATCAGTAATTTAAAGTTATTCCCTCAGAGATTTTCCATTGTATTATTTCCAGTGTAAACCAAAATAACTTCAATATCAGTTTATCTTTGTCATGCTTCATGTTTTTTTTCTCATCATGGTCATTGTATAAATTTTCTTTCTAAGAATGTGTTTTCTTATAATGAAATTTTCTGTTTTATCCATGTTTTCTTATGCTTGTAGAATTTCCTGGATCTCTAATTTTATGATTGATACTGAGTTTGGAATATTTTCAGCCTATAGTTTTCCAAATACATTTCACTGCCCCCCCCCCCCAACTTGTTGCCCCCTTTAGGGACTCTAATAACTTATAGTATGCAACTGCATGTTTCCCCATAGCTCACTGCTATTATTTTTTCATTATTTTGGATTATTTTACTCAGAGTTTAATGTTGGATAATTGCACTGGCATGTGTTTGAGTTTAATTTTTTTTTATTCTGTCGAATCTAATTGTGGCAGTTATTTTTCATCCTGCAAAGAATCTGTGCAGGAAGAAAAACATTTGACAGAAAGTTAGAAAACAAGGAAAACTCTGTCTCCAGCCAGAGTCCTGAGTTTCTTTTTGTTCATTATTTATGGGGTCAAGGATCCACTTAGAGTTAAGCTATCCTTCAATCACCAAGGGAACTTCCCAATTGCCTTGAGGAAGTATCTTTAATTTAAGAAAAAAGCAGGAATTTTCCTATGTGTAGGAGGAGATATTCCAGATAATCAAATGCCACAGACAGGCAAAGCAGACAGATATGCAAATGGTACAGTTAACCAAAACATATATGCAAATGGACAGGTCAGCAAAAGCAGACTGATATGCAAATGGCACAAATAAGCAAAGCAGACAAAAATCTTGAACTATTTTAAGCTTTCGTGCTATTTTCAGCATCAAGTCTATGAGCAGATGAACAAGCAGACAAGCACAACTTGTCTTGTTTTCCCACCGATTGAGGACATGTAAACACACAGCAACCAGACAGATGCTTTAACCATATCCTCCCCACATCTAATCTGCCACAAATCACATCTAGTGTAATTTTCATTTTAGACATTGTGATTTTCATCTCTAAAAGTTTTACTTGTATCATTTTTTCTTCTTCCTAGCTTCTGCTTATCTTTTTCAATATCTGAGACACTGTTAAAATAATAATTTTAGTGTTCTCTGCCAATTCTAAAGCCTTGTGTGATTTAATTTTCTTTACATTTTTTTAAACATTCTTATTAATTAAGTCCACAGTTTTTATCAGGCTTCACTCTTTGGGTGCAATGTTCTATGATGTTGACAAATGTGTAATGTCATGTATCCTCCAATGCAGCATCATACAGAATAGTTCTACTGTCTTAAATATGTACATTACCTATTCATATCTACCTCCAAAACTGCCACTGGTAATCTTATTTTCTCTGCTGCTTTATCTTTTTCAAAATGTCATGTAATAGAAACCATACTATATATAGCCATTTTATACTGACTTCCTTCATTTAACAATATGTTCTTAAAGTTCCTCTGTGGTAATTTTACTTGACTTGATGGCTCATTTGTTTTTACAGTTTATTAGTATTACATTGTTTAGACGTGCCATAGTTTATTTACCCATGGAAAGGCATCTTTTTTGCATTCAAATTTCAGCTATTAGGAATAAAACTTCTTTTAACATGTATGCATAGATTTTGATGTTTACATAGTTCTCCAGATATTTTTTGTATGCACTAGGTGGATAATATATCTATGGTTAGCTTCTTAAGAACCTGGCAAACTCTTTCAAAGTGGATGTACAATTTTGAATTCCCACTGTAGTGAATTAAAGTTCTTGCTGCTTCACATCCCCATTTGCATTTTGTGTTGTCAGTGTTTTGGGTTTCAGTCATTCTAAAATGCATGTATTGCTATCTCATTGTTTTTCTCATTTTCAGCTTCCTAATTACATATGATGATGCATATCTTTTAACATGCTTGTTGCTACCTGTATATTTACTTCATCAGGTGTCCTTTCAGCTCTTTTGGCCATTTTGTAATTTGATTTTTTTCATATTGGTAAATTTAAGAGTATGTTTATTTTTGATACAGGTACTTTGTTACATATGTGCTTGGCAAACTTTTCTCCTAGTGTTTAACTTGTTTTATTTATTCTCTTAAATGTGTTTTTCATGGAACAAAAGTTTTTAACTTTAATGAGGTTCAACTTCTCAGGTTTTCATTCATGAATAGGGCTTTTTTATTAGGAGGATTCATGCTGTGATTCTTTTCAATGAATTTGATGAGGGCTCTGATTATACAGGAAACTTCAGTGATTAATATGGTAAATAGGGGACCGGCTAGCAGCAGGATCTGGTTAGTCCAGTTTAGTTAATTTGTTTTCTGTCCCGGTTTCAGCTTTCTATGCTCCTTTCCTTGCATAACCAGCTTCTTTCCAGCCTTGGGTAAGTTGGTGTTTTCTTCCAGCACCTTAAGGGATTGGGGATGAGAGGGGCGACAAGCAGTTTGTCCTTTGGGGGAAGTGTGAGGTGCCCTAGCACGGCATGCTTGGCAGCTGAATCTGCTTTTTGGTTGCCTCTCGCCATTAAGGAGTTGCCTTTTTGATGACCATGGCAATGAATAACCGCTACAGCGGTGGGGGCCCGTACAGCTTCCAACAGAGCTAGAATTTCTGGTCCATATTTAACATGCTTTCCGCCAGCTGTCATTAGTCCCCGCTCTTGTATAATGCCCCATGTACATGTAAGGTTGTGAACGCATGCTTTGAGTCAGTATAAATATTAGCCTCCTGTCCTACTGCTAATTGTAGTCCCCAAGTGAGCGCTATGAGCTCAGCTTTCTGGGCTGATGTTCCCGCAGGCAGGGCTTCTGCCTCTAAAATGTCTGCTAAAGTAACAATGGCATATCCTGCATAGCGCACTTCATCTTTTATACTGCTCCCATCAGTGAACAGTTCAATGTCAGGATGTTTTAATGGTTGGTCTTTAAGGTCAGGTTGGCTGGAGTAGACTTCGTCTACAGTTTCCATGCAATCGTGTTCTGGGGCTCCTGGTCCCATGGGCAGCAGGGTTGCTGGGTTGAGGGTCTGAAAGACTTCAAGCTGTAAGTTTGGGGTTTCACATAAAGTAGACTGATACTTGGTGAGCCTTGCATTTGATAGCGAGAGATGCCCTTTTTGTTCCATGAGGCTGGTGACTGAATGGGGGACCAGCACAGTTAGCTTCTGCCTGAATGTGAGCTTCCCGGCTTCGTGGACCAGGAGGGCAGTGGCTGCAACAGCTCTCAGGCAAGAGGGCCACCCCAGTGCTACATTGTCTAGCTGTCTGGAGAGATAGGCAACAGGTCTTTTCCACGATCCAAGGGTTTGGGTTAAAACACCAATGGCTGTTCCTTCCCGCTTGTGGACAAACAGGGTGAAAGGTTTTTCTAAGTCTGGGAGGCCTAAACTTGGGGCTTGCATAAGCAATGTTTTTAGACATTGGAAAGCATACTCCTGCTCAGTTTCCCATTGAAGTGGGTCCCGATCAGCCCCCTTAGTGGCTTCACAGAGGGGCTTGGCTAAGACAGCATAGTTCAGAATCCAGACTCTGCAGAACCCGGTGGCTCCTAAAAAATTCTCTAATCCGTTTTTGGGAAGTTGGTGTGGGGATTGTACAAATTACCCACTTGCACTCTGGCCCCAGGCTTCGGGTTCCCTGTTGCAAGTAAAAACCTAGATATTTGACCTGCTGTTGGCAGAGTTGGGCCTTTTTACGAGACACGTGGTATCCCCCTGATCTAGGTGGTGGAGGAGACGCTCCCTCCCTTGCTTACAGTCATCAAGAGACTTGGCAGCGAGCAGGAGGTCATCTACATACTGCAGGACAGTACAATTATAATTCTGGCTTGGAATGATTGTAAGTCTTTTCCCAGTGCTTGCCAAAAAATAGTGGGAGAATTCTTAAACCCTTGAGGCAGCTGGGTCCAGGTGTATCGCCTTTTGTTTCCCTCAGAGGGCCTTTCCCATTCAAAGGCAAATATCTCCTGACTAACTGGGGCTATTCACATGCAGAAGAAGGCATTTTTTAAGTCCAAACAAGAGAACCAGTTAGATTTCCCTGAAACCAGACTGAGGAGTGTGTATGGATTTGGAACCACAGGATAGATCGTTTCTGCGGCTGTATTAACTGCTCGCAGGTCCTGGACGGGGCAGAATTCCCCGGTTTGAGCTTTTTTCATGGGCAGCAGTGGAGTGTTCCATAGAGAGTTGCACGGTTGGATGATTCGGTGTGCTTCTAACCGCACCAAGTGGCTTTGAATCCCTTCCAGAGCCTTTTGAGGGATCGGATACTGTCGCACTGCCACGGGGTGAGTCATGGGTTTCAAAGCAATTATTACTGGAGGGCAGTTTTTGGCTAAACTTGGTGGGTTATGCTCTGCCCAGACACTCGGTATGTCTGGGAATGGTAGTTTGGGGAAATTTCCCCTCCCTTTTCGGACTTCTCATGCAGCCGCCACTCTTCTTGTGTAGTTGTAGTTAAAGACAGGGTTTTCTGTGGGCCATTAATTTTCAGTGAGGTTTTTCCTCCAGGGCCAAAGGTAATTTGGGCATGCAGCTTTCTGAGGGGGTCTCGCCCCAACAATGGCAGCAGGCGTTCAAGCATATACAGAAACTGGTGGGACACAGAGTGGCCCCCAACGCTGCACACTCTGGCTTTTAGGAACAGCCTTCTTTGTATTATACCTGTGGCACCCACAGCATCTATCATTCAGCCAGAAGATGGGCAAATATTTCCCAGGGGCTGAGTCACTACAGAGTGCTCAGCACCAGTATTCACCATGAAGTTCATTGTTTGGTCCCCTAATTTCTCTTCAACCATGTGTTCCCAGGACCTAAAGATATGGGACCCGGTCTGTCCTAATCGGAGAGTTCATAAGCAACCACGGCAATGGGTGTCGGGGTCCAGATGAGGTCTGGGGCTAATGTTCTGCCTTCTTCTACCTGCTAGTGAGGTGGTTTTATTGGGACACTCGTTCTTCCAGTGCCCCTCTTCTTTGCAATAAGCACCCTGATTCCGTCCTAAGGGCGCTCAGGCTTGCCTCATTTTTCTCGATCGGGGACCCTGATCCCGCTTCTCAAAGGCAGCAGAAATTATTTGAGCTTTTTCTTTGAATTCTCGCTTCCTTTCTTTAGCTTCTACCTGGTCTTGATTGGCACATACCTTTGTGGCTACCTCTATCAGTTGACTTGTGTTCATACCTGCAAACCCATGTAGCTTTTGGAGCTTACACCGAATGTCAGGGGATCCCTGCCCTACAAAAGCAGCATTGATTAGCATTTGGCTCTATTGGGCTTCAGGGTCAAATGGTGCATATTGGTGGAAGGATTCCATCACGCGCTCAAGAAATTCGCTCGGAGGCTCATTTGCCTTCTGCAAGACCTCTTTGATTTTGGTCATGTTGGTGGCCTTTCGGCTGCCTTTCCGGAGGCCCAGGAGTAGGGCCTCATGAAACCTTTGGAGGGTCTGCAACCCCACATCAGTGTTTGGCTCCCACTCTGGGTCCTCTCCCAGAAAACTGCAGGTGGCACATTGGGCTATGTTTAGGGTAGCTTTCTTAAGTGTGAGAAAAAGTGTAGCCATGAAGAATGGAGGTCATTTCTCTGCAGAATTTCTTAAGGTGTTCATTCCATCTCTTTTTACTTCTCATGTCTTGGCTTTGAGTCTAGGCGTCTATATTGGAAAATGACTGAGAACACCTTTCATCAGCACCTACTGGGGAAAAGCCCCTGGAAATGCATGTGACCTGTGAAGTGGTGTTATTGACAAAATTAGCTTATTTTAACTTGAGACCATTGCATGCATGACCCAATATACTGCCCAATTTTTATATAGCTGACGTCCAGTAACTCTCAAAATCCAGTATTTTATTCAAACTCTGGTTGAGGCATTTTACTAACCTCATTCCCTTTTTGGCCTGTAAGTCACTTTAGAATTTCCTGACAGAATTTAATGTTTAGAAATTTGCAAGGGCTTCTTTCCCACAAATGTCACCAGAAGATTATAATTTTGGCAACAGTGATTTTGCTTCCATTTAGTAACTACCAGACCTAAACCTGCAGCACTCATGGTATAAAATTTTACTCTTGCAAGAGAACTACCATCCCTCCCTTATAATGAAATGAGGTTAGCAAATGATTCAAAACCTTCATTTTTGTTTTCTATTAAGACAAAAATAAGCTTCCCTGAGCTTGAAATAAATAGCTATTTTAAAAGAACACAAGAAACAAGCAAAAGAAAAAAAAGCAGAAAGAAAAGATATCCTGGGCAATAAAATATTTTAAACCAGCTTTGGAGCCACATTCTGTCTGAACCTCCTAGTAGAACCTTTAAATTTGTATCATAGAAACAATAGATATGAAATAGAATAAGAACTAAAATCATCAGCAGGTTTTAATACTAGTATGCTGTAATGCTACCTTTTCTATGACATAAAATCTTTATTTCTCAGGCCTACAACTATATGAACTTGCTTTTGGGACTTTTATGTTTTTTTTTGCTGTATGTGAATTTGTCATGATATTCCTTAAATTTATTTTATTTCTTCTTTTTTTTCTCTAAGAAGAGGCATTGGAATGAGTTCAAATTTGTGATGTAAGCAAGAGGCTTTTTGTTTTAGGAAGACTTGTTTATACTCTGAAGCTTTTAAACTTCAGATAATTGTTTCAGAGTTATTTTAAGGACTTGACAACTTTGAAAAATATATTTGGGTTGTGGGAACAGTTGACAGAGTTCTCAAAAGATGCCATTTGTTTCTTTTGATCTCTCACTAATGTTTACTGTACAGTCTTACTGAGGTAATTCCTGTGATTCTGTAGACGCTGTTCATTTTCTCATTTACCCATATTTTCAGTTGTGTTATGCTGTTGAAGCTACAGAACATTCAACAAGTTCTTCCTTCATTGTCACACTTTTTTTCTTCAAAAATCGAAGCATTAGGACCAAATTGTCAGAATGTATCAGGATTACCAGTTATTTCATGCAGATTTTATTGGATTTCAGAATATATAGCATGATTCTGAAGGATACTTCTATATGTTTTCTATATAAATAATTACTGTTTATGATATAGAGATTATACTGAATAGAGACAATTTTTACTAGCAGTCTATTCATTAAGTAAAGTACTTCAAGTTGACTTGAATAAAAACACTATGACAACCAGGTTTGCCAATTTGCAGGAACTGTTTTCTTTCACATAAAAATTTATAAAATTGATGTTATAGTAGAAAATAACATACAGATTAAATAAAGATTAATTTCTGATTCTCTTCTCAATTCCATAGCTGGATATCTTTAAGAAAGATGATATATCCAAAATTATTTTCTGAATTATTTGTCTTTAATTTTTCTTTATAGCATTTGATATCTAAATAATTTTAGATATATTATTATTATACTTTGTTTCTATATTAATCTTAAACCTGGTCACACTTGATTTGCCTTCTGCAACCTATTTATTTCAAGTGTTTGTATTTTAATTTCTTTTGAAAGAAATTAAATCTGATGCCCTGTGGTTTTGAAAGCTTGAATAAAATTGAAAAGCTCATAAAGTTAAGAGAACTACACAACTACCTCTACTTTGTATTACAATTGGCATCATGGGAGGGAAAAACAAAATTATACTTATAGGAATAGCAGCTTTTTACAGGCATCACATTGCTCTCTTTCCAAGTTCAGTAATGATTCTATCAGCAGTGTGATGAGAGCTTGAGCACATTTACTATTTTTTACAATATTAAAAATAAATTTAGTTTTGCCCTTTGTTCTAAAATGTCTGTGAAATTATGGAATATTGCTTAAAACATGAATACATGATCACAGTAGAACCTATAAGGTGAAATGCAGTATTTATTGATAGCTCTAACATATGGGTTGAATATTTATAGTTCCAACCAGATTTACATTGAACAGAAAGAGATTCTAGGATTGAAAAGGAGAAGTCAACAATTAACAGTTGATTTCTTTTAAGATTCATATTTTAAAAGCTTTATATCTTTTACAGTTTGGGGACAAATGGCAGGCTTTGTATTTATGTTTGAAGAAAACTGCCTTCAAATATTTGTAGAAACTATTAAGATCAAGAGCAAGCATGCACAGACTTACACATAGAAAATGCAACAAGTTTCTTTGATTGCAGGAAAATAATTTACTATTCTAAAATAATGAAAATCGACTCAGCCATTTTTAAAATGGATCAATTGTTGAAATTATTGGAATTAATTGAGCCAAAGTGATTATGCATTCTTTATCTTTTAGTTGGCACTTTGTATCGTTATATACAGTTCACAATGCATGTATAACTTGTAGCCATAAACATTTTATGCCATTGAAGCTCTCAACAAAAACAAAACCACCCTAATATATTTGATATTTACAAATTCGTCAGCAACACACTTCTTTGAAACCAAAAATCTGTGTTTTTTTTTCTGTTAAAACTGCCAGAATGCAACATGCTAAGAATGGACTGGCTTTTATAAGGGGGATTCATTAAGTTAGAAATGAACATTTCCAAGGGGTTTCTCTGTCACATTGGAAGACATAGGACAATTCCTGCTCAAATCTCTCCTGGTTTCAACAGGCCTCCCCTTGGGGAGGCCTTTCTTCAAATCCAAATGACCAATAATGTGTCAGATCTGAGCTATTGAGCTCCTTCTGACTTCTCTTTTAAAGATTTCAGCAAAATTCCTTAAAACTCACTCATTGTGATCAGACTTTGATTAGAGAAATGAATGAAGCTGACCTGGATAGGATTAAGGTAAATCAAAATGTAAGGTAAAAGATGATGTGTTCTGTATTTTAAAACTTAAAATTTTGTGTCACACCAAAGGAAGTGATGTTCATTTAGTGCAGAAATTATATATTTGGTAGTGCATTATCTAATTTAATTTGTATAGTTCGTTTATTCAAACACCATAATTGCTTGGGATCCTGAATAGGATATAAGATCTTGTAGGTTTTCACAGGTTAGAGTGATGGCCTGATATCTCCCAGAGTAATTTGGGGAAAGAATGAGAAAGTACTTTCAAAGTCCCCTTGGGAAACTGGAGGGAAAGGAGGAAATTCTGCATTTCCCCATCTTGGCAATTCCTGATATTCCTGCAAGCAGCAGGGACAAACAATTTATTAGGTTGGACCCTTGATCTTGAAGTTTTTCCCTAGGGAACATTCCCAAAAAGAAGCTAAGCCTGCAGATCATATGCCTAAGTGCCACCCCCAGCCAACCTCTTTCTTTGCTCAAATGTTGCCTCTCTCTCCAAGCCAACTGATAAGGTGAATTCACTGACCACCCCCATACCTGGGAAAAAACTCCAAGGGGTATAAATATTGCTGTCAGTGTGGGACATGACTCCTGGAGATGAACCAGGAACTGACATTATGGAATTGAGAAAACCTTCTTGACCAAAGCAAGGAAGAGGGAAATGAGGCAAAATAAAGTCTCAGGGGCTGAGAGATTTCATAGTTGAGAAGTTATTCTGGAGATTATTTTTATACATTATATAGATATTGCTTATTAGTTTGTGGTGTATTGCAGTGGCTAGGGGGAAGTACCTGAATGTTGTACTGCATTCCTTCAGCTTTGACTCTCAAAAATAGTTGTATAACTATACAACTTTAGCAATGTGACCATGTGATTGTGAAAACCTAGTGGCTGGCACTCCATTTATCCAGGATATGAACAGATGATTTAAAAAATAAGGTCAAATAAATAAATATTAGGGTGGGAAATAAGGGGTAAAAATATTGGGTACATTGCAATACTCATGGTCAGTGATTGAAGGGCAAGGGATATGGGAGGTAGGTTTTTTCATTATAGAGATTTGTCTGTAACTTTCTTTTCTTGAAGTAAATTTACCTGGCTTTGGTACTAGTGTGATGTTGTCTTCATAGAGTGAGTTAGGTAGCTTTCTCTCTAATTATTTTTGAAGACTTTGAGTGGGATTGGTACTAATTCTTCATTAAATTATTGACAGAATTCACATTAAGCCATCTGGTCCTAACTTTTTTTTTTTGACAGTTTTTGAATGACTGATTCAATCTCTTTACTGATGATTGGTTTGTTAAGGTCTTCTATTTCCTCTCAAATCATGCTGGTTGTTCATACTTTTCTAGAATGTTCTCCATCTCATCTACATTTTCTAGTTTTTTATCTTTGTTCATAGTATCCTCTCGTTATGCCCTTTATTTTTGCATTGTCAGTATTTATGACCTCCTTCCCATTTCTAATATTATTTATTTACATACTCACTCTTTTATTCATCTGCTTAGCAGTGTCCATCAATTTGATTCATTTTCTCAAAAACAAAACAAAACAAACTTGTGATTCTGTTTCTTCACTCTAATCATTTTATTTTCTCAATTTCCCATTTTCACTTATTCTTGCTTCAAAAAATTACTCCCAGTCTCCATATTCAACTCATAATCTATTACATGAATTTTTCACTAAGAAATTATTTTCCCTGCAACTTTCCAATTCTTATTCCAATCTAGTGTTCTCTGGGCCTGCTCAGACCTTGATCCTAATACCAAACAATTTATCATGCCATTGCATGTTCTTTTCTTCTACCTCAGACTGGTTGTCGTGTGTGAAGACTCCCTGGCCTTCCCACTTTTAATTCTTCTTTTCTTGTAGAAATTTTTGTGTGTAACTTCTTTTTAAGATGTGATTAGGTGGACAATGTTATGAGCATATGGCTACTTAAATGTTCTTATTCCACCCTCACTGATTCTGATGATTTGACTAAGTTAGAAAGCCAGAAAACAAAACAAAACAAAACAGACTTCCATTTTTTCTCTTAGAGCTTTAAAAGCTTTCTTTAATTACATTTTCCTTCCTTTTTAAATTATGATAATAACATTTAACAAAAAATAATAAGAAACTCAATAAATTTCAAAGCACACCACAGCAACTAATTATAGAACAGATTTCAGAGTTTGGTGTGGGTTACAATTTAAAATTATTGTTTTTATTTCTAGCTGCTCTAAGACACTGAAGACTAAAAGAATGATCAATATGATTCAGCAGTCATACTCATTTGTTAAACCTTGTCTTTTGTGTTATAACTCCATCTTCTCCTTTAATCTTTCTCTCAGTCTTCAGGGATATGTTGGCTATGTCCATTGTAACATTTTCATGTTGGAAAGGGCTATTGATAATATGGGATAAGAAGGAACTAGTTGATGTTGTGAAGAGGCTGGACCCTCTTGTTTCTCCGGATTCATCTGGCCATCTGGAGGTTGTAGGATTCTGGAGGTTGTAGGATTCTGGAAAGTAATCATAGTTCATGGAAATTTTGCAGGATCTCAGCTGAAGCCTAAGTATTCTTTACGGTTGATAGGAATGGTTTTGATTGGGGTTTGGCAAACCATGATATATTGCAACATCTAGGTGAAGCTTGTGTAAGTGTAGCCTCCAGTGTAACCTTTCATATCTATTTGAACTGTCTCAGTCACTGATTCCTTATTGGTTAGAATTCTTTTCACCATTTTAGTTAGGAAGGCATTGTCGGTCCCATGGTGCCAGGGCCAAGCTCATCTCTGGAAGTCATATCGCACATTACCAGGAAGTCTTTCACATATGGGGGAAGGTAATGATTTTGGCAGAGTTGGGCTTAGAGAGAGACAGAGGCCACTTCTGAGCAACAAAAGAAGTTATCTAGAAGTAACACTTAGGCATAACTACAGGTATGCTCTCATAAGAGCAAGCCTCAAGATAAAGCTTCCATTAAGTTTTGATGCCATCTCTACTCACGTGCAATCTGTCATTTTCTCATGTAGACTTTGGAATTTTTAATCATGCCAACATTTCTGAAATAGGACAATACTGCAACTATATCAACTTTCACCATTTTCTCATACATTTTCATCATGACACAACTCATGACCTGCCACCTTGTCTCATGTGCCTGATAGGTGTTTTGTATTTCAGTGGGCTTCAGACCAAGAAGCAGTGCAGAGGGTTTGGTGTCTCTGTGGTGGAATTGGGAGAGTTGCATGGGGGTCTTTATAACCTTATGCCACATAGCTGTCTAAACAGGATCATGATTCCATGTCTTGTGTGTCCTCAGACCTGCAGTGACCCATAGCACAGAGACTACTTATCAGGGAGACAGATGAGTAGTGATGGACCAGGAACTGGTAGGAGGCTTGGAATTGTCCTGTAGCACCTTCAGTCTCAAAACTACCCGTGAGCTCACACAGTTCCTGAAACCTGGCCATGAATGATTTTCCCCTATTTTGTTTTACACCTAGGGAGATATTGACTCCATCCTTTACCTTGCATGGTTGCCTATTGGGGCATTGCCTCAGAAGTTGTGATATTGGGGGCCATGGTTTTCCCAGGCAATTTGTATATGTCTTATCAGCAGAATCTGGTGCATGAATAACCTTAGTTCCTCTATGCAGTGCCATAGGTTCTATTGCATTAGTGATTTGCTCATCGAACCACCTATTTCTGGAACACCTTATAACATTATCCATTAAGACCCTTTTTCCAGACATTTGCCTAGTTATTAATAGTTTGAATATTCAAGCCCAACATTGGTACCTATCCAGATATCACTGAAACCTTTAGTTTCTACCAAAGTATGTACCACTAGTACTATATATTTTCTTGAGTGTCTGCTCTCCCAGACAGTGAATTTCACAATGGCAATCTAATGTTTCCTCTTTGCACATCACAGTGTGGTATATGAAAAAGCTTATAAACTGTACTGACAGAATAAAAGATGCTCTGATTTGGGCATTTGCTCTTGATTATAGCCCATGTTCTGGGAATAATGCTGAAGAAAACCACCCATGAGGATGGTATTTCAGGAACTCTGAGGAAATCAGTACTCAGTAAAGAAATGATGGGCATGCACTGGAACTTCTTGAGTCAGTCAGTTCAAGTGTGGTTAAATGAAAGCCATCAGTGTTCACTCTCTCAAACTCTTTCAATGAACATCTGAACGATAATGCTTAAGGATGTGACAAAAAAGAGAAATATTTGATCTTAAATGTTTGAGTTTGTGAAAAAAATGGATTTTTGTTTTCAACTTAAAGGTTTTGTTACATAATTGAAGCCATAGAAATGACTGTATTTTCATAAGTAGATAAAAATACAAAGTATACGTTTTCCTCATGCTCTTTGGGAGCCCATTGCATGATTTCAAAGATATCCTTTTTCTACTTCATTTAAACTATCTCTAAGCTTCATATATAAATTAGTGAAGAATATTCAATAACTTAGTTCAAATGGTGACATCTATTACTGGTTATCTCTCTAGCTATTTTAATAACCAATTCAGGTTTTTCAGTATTTTAGATGGAAATTTATCAAAGAATATTTTTTAATTCATTCTGTTTTGGTCTTATTAGAATTATTCTGTCAAGGAAATTTCACTGACTTGGAGACCATTGATACTATTTAGAAAATTTGATAAATTATGAACAATTTTGCACTTCCTCTTTAAGGATTGGTCTATTGTCTATAATCGGTTTATCTTAATCAGGATTTTCACACTTCTACATAATTCTTTTCAACCTGTATACAGTATTTACTAATTTGACAAAATATAATAGACTCAAACTTCATATTCATGAAGAGGGCCTGACTGGTCACTCCTGGAGGAGAAAAAAAACTTCTGGGCCTGATAACTAAATAATACTATATTGTTATTATTATTATAAACAGCAATTTTATGAGCACACTTTGTCAAGCTTATTTCAAAGCAATATACATGTAACTATTTATTTTATTATTCAGAATATAAAGATGGTTAAAATACCATCCACCTTTAATATGTGAAGAAATTAGTCTTCCTTAAGACAAATGGGTTATACTTAATGGTAGTTGTATTTAGCCTGGGGCTCTAAAACATCAGGAGCATTTTACAACATGGAACATTATATTAACACCTGGCCTCCAGGCACCCTCAGCCTTAAAATTCCTCTGGTATCTGGAAGCATTACCATTTCAAGTAAATCTAAGAGTTAGGTGTCTGCCACTCCCTGCAATAACTATTTTGGAAAGTTCCTAAATGGTGTGTTGAAGGCTTCCATGCTGTAGCTGTCCACATTCAGGACAGACTAGAGGAAAAAATATACAGCATCTCTCTGCTGCATTCTGAAGGGTAGTGAAAACTGGGAAAGAAAAATAAGGACAAAAAATAGGACTAACTTTTTTGTTCCTCATTGCTGCAGGGCATGTGAAGACAAAGTTTGGGTACTCCTCATTTCACAGCAGATACCTCAATGGGAAAAATTTGCATACAGTAGATTGTGAGATGTTTGACTATGTGTAATCGAGTCAAAGCAGTACCTTTAAAGATATTTTGGAATTTTTTTACCAGAAAGGTATGATTCAAATAAAATGAAGCTAGTGGCACAATAATGCAAGAAAAAAATTATATAAATAAGAAATTTGTATTCAGGCAAATTAAAATTGATAATATTTACATAATAATATAAAATGAATTAAATTTACTAAAATCATAATGTAATTATTTTGAAAGTATCAATATTGGCAAACATGTTGTTGGGGTGCCATAAAAAAGTCAGTCTTTTGAGTATTATTTGGGAAAGATAAATTAAAACTGAATGTATGTAATGGAATCTTGGGGATATACATAAGAAAAGTTAAAAGGGCGGGCCGCGGTGGCTCAGCGGGCAAAGTGCTTGCCTGCTATGCCGGAGGACCTCGGTTCGATTCCCGGCCCCAGCCCATGTAACGAAAACGGAGAAACAAAATACAAGAAAATGTTTAAAAGATGTTTCTCTTCCTTCCTTCTATCCTTCCTTCCTTCTCTCTGTCTTTAAAAAAAAAAAAGAAAAGTTAAAATATGCCAAAACTTTTATGTCTGAAGTATGGGTGAAAATATGGAGAATAGGACAGATTCCTGCTTGTCATTCTGACTTTGGCTGTATTCAATAGTATTTTAAGTGAGGAACATTTTATTTTGAGCCTATAACAGAAATAAGGGAAAACTGAGAATTTGGGGGACTTGGCAGTGAAGTCAGGGTACATGAAGTATAACAGGACAGATACGTCCCTGAGATGACCTTTCTTGACAATGCCTTTTTTCTGGATATTAACTGAATGATGCAGTGTGAGAATTTTCATGGATCTGCACAGGTTTTAAGCATGGTGAAATGGGATATTGGAATGAGTTCTGAACTAGTGCTGCTCATTCTTCCATGTACATATGAATCTCTTGGAATCTTGAAAAAATGCAGATCCAGATTGTTGGGTCAAGGATGGGACCTTTTATTCTTCTTTGCTGTCAATGTCTCAGACATACTCATACTGTTGATCCACTTAAAGCACACTCTGAGTTCTCAAGCCCTGTTTGGGCTCTCAGCATCTTAGAGAATTGGTTCTCAAAGATTGCATTCATTTTTAATAGAAAGAAAATGATATTTTTATGTATTGTTCTAGGTTTATATTTATAACATTTTAAATGGAATTTTCAAGAATATTCAGACCAAAGAGTGTGCACTAATCCATAAAAGTGAAATTCTTGAATTCCACTCAAATATGAATTTCATTTCTTACTGAGAAGGTGCCAAAAGTTAATAGTACATTGTGTTGTGTGCTTAAATTTTAACTCTTCCCCACTTTTTCTCAATGCACTCTGATATGTTTTAACTGTCTTCACATGTGTCCACTATCTGTGAGAGACCGGTTATCTCCACTTTAGTGAATCCACTGAATGCCTCTACATATTGCAAAATTCCACAATAAATTCCCACTTTCTATAATTCTTCTACGTATTGGTCACCTAACTCAAAATATTCATCTGGCTCTACTTGCTAAGTTTTGCATGCTTTTTCTAATACCTTAATTCTTTGAACTCTGCAGGTCTCAGTCTCAGTCTCAGTCTTTCTTTCTTCTTTTCTACCAAGATAGCATCTTTCCTTCCTTTCATACAGATATGTTTCTGGCACTTTGCAGACTGTCTCATATGTGATCCCTACACGTGAATTTTAAGTCCTCTGCGGGAAATTTTAGCATGTAAATTAAAGGGATTCATCACTTTTTGAAAGCTTTCTCATCTTGAATAATTCAATTATTAATGAAGGATCTCATATGTAATCAAAAGCCTGAAGTAAAGAACATTGCAACAATCCTTTGTACAAACACTTGCATATGTAGGAGATTTTTCTATCTTTGAAATGAAATTGTTCTATATTGTGTATTCAAAGTATCCTTGGGTTTTTTCCTTTAAATTTTCTCTTCTAATATATCTCTTAAACATCATACTTCCAGGATATCTGTTTTATTGGCTAGTATAACATCATGCCCTTGGACAGGTATAACTCAGAGTTGACCTGCAACAGCAACATAGACAAATTTCTGGCAAACAGGTCATCACTTGTTTCAATAGTGTTGTAGTGAAACCAGGCTGAAATCTCGTAGGACTCTATAAAGCAACCATGAAAATGGAGTCATTGATTATCAAAATGCATGTTAATAAAATAATATAGTATACAATTTGTTAAATTTCAGAAAAGTGAATGATGAAAAACAAAATATTATTTTAAAATCAACTGCCTGTACGTAGAATGAAAATACATTGTTTGATTTTGTTCTGAAATTTTTCTGTTCTATGTCTAAATGTAAGTTTGAAGGCTTTCATACTTTTAATTAAAAAAAATAGCCAATGCTTTTGTTGAAGTTCTGTTTGGGGTGATTGGAAAATTTTGGTAAAGGAAGCTGATGAAACCAACACAACATTTTGAGTATGATTGATCCCACTGAGTTGTATGCTGGGGAGTGGTTGAGATGGGGATGTTTAAATTGTATGCATGTTTCAATAATTAAAAAAAAGAAACTAAATAAACAGTGACAGATGGAATACATGATCTTGGGTGGGATATAATAAAACATTGTGCAATCCAATTCATGAGAATATCAATAATGGAGCTAGATTGCTTTTTCTGGGAATCTTTATATTTTGACATTTATATGGGTTTTCAGTTCTAAGAACATCAGCTAAATCTTACATGAAGAGATATGGTATGTTCTTCCCTTTGTTCAGTGCTAAAATATGTCCACTTAAAAACATTTTTCTTTGAATGTATAGTCTCAGCAGAAATATTTCAACTTGAATAGATGACACTAATGTTGGGAGATTAAAAGTTCTCTTAGAAATAAAGATTAGTTGATCTTCCTGTATACATTCTCTAGAGTATTTCTTTCAACACATCAAAATCCATGAAACATAAGCCCTCTGGGAATAGATATGAAATTTCATTTTGAGACTTTCAAAAAGAATTAAATAAAACGTTGTTTTGCCTGATTGCATCTACATGATTATTAGAATTGGATATTAAAAATCAAGTGGAAGGCATGCTTTGATTCCATATATTCACACTCTCATCTGAATTAATAAAGGTATGTCTTTCAGATTATAGTATTGATGACACTATCAAGCGCATTAAAAGCTGGTACTTTCTCTAGAGTGAAAATGAATCTCTGAGCACTGGAATGTGGTGAAATAGTGTCTATATATTTTGGTTTCCTTGAATTTTTTGATTGTATGAATCTGTTAAGTAAGGAAGAGAATTTAAACCACAAGAGGCAGTCCTTATTTATTTTATCAATAATTTGTTAATCTAAATGTAATTGTTGGACTTGACTGCAGGCATTAAACCCAAGCCAACTTGGTAAGGTTATGGTGGACATAGAGTTTCTTTGGATTCATAATTCATTTCCAAAGGGAGGCTTAAAATCTTTCAGGGAATATTTTTATGAAGTTAGACCAGAAGGAGGCATAGAAAAATTTTGGAAGTGACCTGAAAGAAAGGAGCTCTGTTTAGACCTGGTTCAACATCTTATTCATTTTTTGTGTGGAGCCATGGGCATAGCAGGTGACTGGAACCCCTTCTTTAGGAGACAGATACAGTAAATACTCAGAAGGACTTGAGAAATTTTGTTTGCATTAAGTATTTGTTGAAATATGTAAGTGTGGATTATGCTGGACCGTGAGCATCAGATAAAATAGAGGCTGGAGTTTGGGTGCTTTATTCAATTCTATGAATGTGACCATGTGGCAGGAGAACCTGAGCGTAGGACATAATGGTGTGAACAAACTATATGAAAAGATTTGGACAATAGAGTAGGAACTCTGATTATTGAAATGAGAGGTGGCATTCTAAGTAAAACTTAGATGTAAGCCTTTAAATGATTTAAACTGGGGAGACAGGAAGAAAAAATTCACACTCTGGTCATGTCTTCTTCTAGCCATGTAATTTTTAAGATTACCAAATATTTATGAACCTCTGTTAACTTCATTTGTTAAACAGACTTAATTAGTAAGTGTATTTTGAGTATTAAATAAATGAAAATCTCCAAACACATTTAAAGCAACCATTCATTCTATATTTTGACTAAGGTATAATCAGTTGTTAATCTTATTTCTGTTCCTGAAAATACCATCATTTGCAACAAAATTATTATGTATTTTTTTTAACAGTGTCTTATGGGAGAATTTACAGTATAGAAGACCTTTCACCTTTATAAATTATGAAATGCCAGGGTGTATTAGCTGAGAATGATTAATACAGGATAAGAATTTAGCCTCCACATCATTAAATATCAGATAGAGAGAATAGATTTTCTCCCAAATCACTCATTCTACATTATATGAGTTTCCTAATCCTATTGGAATGTTGAGACATTAAGACTCAGGTATTTTTTTTTATTAATCAAAAAAAAGAAAAGAAATTAACACAACATTTAGAAATCATTCCATTCTACACATGCACTCAGTAATTCTTAGTATCATCACATAGATGTATGATCATCATTTCTTTGTACATTTGCATAGATTTAGGAAAAGAACTAGCAAAACAGCAGAAAAAGATATAGAATGTTAATATAGAGAAGAGAATTAAAATAATAATACTAATACAAAATATATATATATATATAAAGGAAAAAAGGAAAAAACAAAAGATACAAACAAACAAACAAACAAACAAAAAACCGTATTTCAGGTGCAGCTTCATTCAGTGTTCCAACATAGTTACATTACACTTAGGTATTATTGTGCTGTCCATTTTTGAGTTTTTGTATCTAGTCCTGTTGCACAGTCTGTATCCCTTCAGGTCCAATTACCCATTATCTTACCTTGTTTCTAACTCCTGCTGGTCTCTGTTACCAATGATATATTCCAAGCTGATTCTCGAATGTCGTTCACATCAGTGGGACCGTACAGTATTTGTCCTTTAGTTTTTGGCTAGACTCACTCAGCATAATGTTCTCTAGGTCCATCCATGTTATTACATGCTTCATAAGTTTAGTCTGTCTTAAAGCTGCATAATATTCCATCGTAGGTATACGCCACAGTTTGTTTAGCCACTCGTCTGTTGATGGACATTTTGGCTGTTTCCATCTCTTTGCAATTATAGATTATGCTGCTATAAACACTGGTGTGCAAATGTCCGTCTGTGTCTTTGCCCTTAAGTCCTTTGAGTAGATACCTAGCAGTGGTATTGCTGGGTCATAATCCATTCTGCCATTCTATGTCTTTTGATTGGGAAATTCAGTCCATTAACTTTTAGTGTTATTACTGTTTGGATAATATTTTCCTCTACCATTTTGGCTTTTGTATTATATATATCATATCTGATTTTCCTTCTTTCTACACTTTACTCCATACCTCTCTCTTCTGTCTTTTCGTATCTGACTCTAGTGCTCCCTTTAGTATTTCCTGCAGAGCTGGTCTCTTGGTCACAAATTCTCTCAGTGACTTTTTGTCTATAAATGTTTTAATTTCTCCTTCATTTTTGAAGGACAATTTTGCTGGATATAGAAGTCTTGGTTGGCAGTTTTTCTCTTTTAGTAATTTAAATATATCATCCCACTGTCTTCTAGCTTCCATGGTTTCTGCTGAGAAATCTACACATAGTCTTATTGGGTTTCCCTTGTATGTGACAGATTGTTTTTCTCTTGCTGCTTTCAAGATCCTCTCTTTCTCTTTGACCTCTGACATTCTAACTAGTAAGTGTCTTGGAGAACGCCTATTTGGGTCTATTCTCTTTGGGGTGCGCTGCACTTCTTGGATCTGTAAATTTAGGTCTTTCATAAAAGTTGGGAAATTTTCAGTGATAATTTCTTCCATTAGTTTTTCTCCTCCTTTTCCCTTCTCTTCTCCTTCTGGGACACCCACAACACGTATATTTGTGCACTTCATATTGTCATTCAGTTCCCTGATCCCCTGCTCAAGTTTTTCCATTCTTTTCCCTATTGTTTCTGTTTCTTTTTGGAATTCAGATGTTCTATCCTCCAGTTCACTAATTGTAGCTTCTGTCTCTTTAGATCTACCATTGTAGGTATCCATTGTTTTTTCCATTTTTTCTTCTTTGTCCTTCACTCCCATAAGTTCTGTGATTTGTTTTTTCAGATTTTCTATTTCTTCTTTTTGTTCAGCCCATGTCTTCTTCATGTCCTCCCTCAATTTATTGATTTGGTTTTTGAAGAGTTTTTCCATTTCTGTTTGTATATTCAGCATTAGTTGTCTCAGCTCCTGTATCTCATTTGAACTATTGGTTTGTTCCTTTGGCTGGGCCATATCTTCAATTTTATGAGCGTCATCCATTATTTTCTGCTGGTGTCTGGGCATTTGATCAGATTTCCCTGGGTGTGGGACCCGGCTGGTTGAAAGGTTTTTCTGTGAAGTCTTTGGGCTCTGTTTTTCTTTTCCTGCCCAGTAGGTGGCGCTCGTGGTGCTCGTCTGTCTGCAGGGCCCACCAGTAAAAGATGCTGTGGCTCCTTTAACTTGCCAGTCTGAATCTTGCAGTCAGCCCGGGAAACCGCGCGTGGAGGAGGGGCTCGCCGGCCACCGCGGCTTGGGGGAGTGCCGGTCCAAATTGCCCAGCTGGTCTGAGACGCCAAGCGTGGCGGGAGGGCCCCACTATCCAACGTTCCCAGTCAGACCGGGGAGCCACATGCGTGGAGGGGACCCCAGTCGCCAGCCACCCCGGCCGGGAAAATGCGAGCCCCTTGGGTATCTCACTGCAGCGGATTCTCTCTGCCCGTTCAGCCATTCCAGAATGGGGTATGCTGTCTTTCTGGTCTCTGTTGTGGCTCTGGGAGCTGTTTCGTATTGTTTCTGTTTCTTTAGTTGCTTTTCTGGAGGAGGAACTAAGACCCGCGCGTCTTACTAAGCCGCCATCTTCTCCGGAAGTCCAAGACTCAGGTATTTTTGTTATCTTTTGACACAGAGGATTTTCCGGAACATATTTGCATAGCAGGACACAATTTTCACTCTAAATAGATCAAGTCCTTGAATTTCTCACCCCATGAAAAATGCATTCTTAAATTTCTTGGTGACCATTCAATTCCAGTGGGATGAGATAGAAAGCTCAGTGCTGTGAGTAATATTGTTGAGTATCTCATGTGGAAGAACCAATATGATATAGTGCAAGTATATTCAGAAAGGCAAGTTTAAGGTAATGTTAAAAGGATGTGAGAGTACACAGGATTGTCATGGATGTATCATAAGCCAGAAATAGTTATATTTGAGAAATTCCAGAGTGATTTCTCCTGAGGTGAAGACCCAATTTTTTTCATCTTTTTAAATTTATTTTTATTCATAATATTTAATGCTTTAAAATTTCAAGTGACATATAATAACTTTAAAGAAACAGGGTATGCAACTTTTCATTTTTTAAGAACCATAACTGAAGTTAAGATATAGAACTATTGGGGTGCATTTCAAGTCAATATTTTTCCATTTTGGAATGTGTCCATTGCAGTGAGTCCATTGAGCTTTAAACTAGAAGTGTCACAGAAATGGTAGCATGATTTAAAGGCATGCATTACTTAATAGATTCTTTACAAAGAGTGGTATTTCTTTTAATATCCATAACAACTCCTTAAAAAAGATACATCATTTTACAAATGAGGAAGTCTATTCAGAAATTGGAGGCATCTTCCCTGGCCTGGGCCCAGACCAGGTCTGCTTGTTCCAAAACCTATACTCTGTTTACTGTCCTTCCTGGGCTACTTCGGATATGAAGAATGTTTTCTGGTATTGTTGAGTATTTATCCCTCATGACTCGTATTTGAACTGGAAATGCACAGAAGACCCAATATTTTGATATCAGGCAGGAATTGGAAATTTCTGGAAACCATTAGCCAATGGATATATAAAATACAAAGATTTTCTTGTTCTTTCCTGAACAATTAAGGTATCCATATCATCTTATCCGGAGTAGCCAAGACTTTCTTACTCTTGACCCTGGCAAAACATGGTTCCTCCACTTCTTCTCTTAGAACACACTTCACATTCCTGTTGATTGGACCTGGGTTACTACCAGATGAAGGGTTGGGAATCAAGAGAGTTAGGTCTGGAAATTGAGGACAAGGCCAGAATGTCATCGTTTCTTTCTCTCTTCTCAATATGCTCACTGGTGCTTATCTGGTGGTGAATGAAAACACGAGGAAGACAGTTGTCAGCTGACCTACGGACAGTGAAGCCACTGGGGAGTAGGAATTACCCCTACTGAAATCACCTAGGTATTGTCAACAGATGTGCATGAACATTCTAAGCTCATTTAGGAGATATGAAAGGATCTAAGTGCTAGTTAAGTTTATCCAGGCTTCTAGATGTACTATCCGGACAGTATATCAAAAAATAATCTCCTTTCCAACATGAATTTGCTTTGTACTCCTTAAGGTTATGTATCCACTGGAAAGCTGAGAAAGTTTCTCTCTTTGTCATTATTGGCAAAATATTGCACTCATTGATCCTGCTAATGTCTACAAGTGGCTTAGCCATGCAGTGAACATAGGTGAGAGAGATGAGTAACAGCAGAATTTTACAGTCAGTAGGGAGGCTGGTGTTGAGTAGGTGAGTTCAATCAACACACTGTTATAGGCGCTTGGAGGAGGGCTGTGCATTGTTATGAGGAACAAAACTGAGGGTTGGTTAATAGAGGGAAAAGAAGATCAGTTATTTTCCCAACTTCTAATTTCTTAGAATATTGATATATATTTGCACCATTTCAAAGCTTTAAAGAAGATAACTAAAATTATCCTTTTCCTAACATCCTCATTGACCATTTTCCCTTTCTGTAAATAATCTATATTCAATTTTCCTAAGTGAAAGTAATGAAAATAACTTTGTTTTTAAATTTTGGTTTACATTTGGGAGGAGTATATTGCATAAAATTAATGGTCCTGTGAAATTTTTTGAAGAATTCGTCAGACCAGAATGGATAAAAAGGCTTCTTTGTACTCTTGAGAATATAATGGGAGGTGAAGATATAAGAGAGACAATGAGTAAGTGTACTTTAAGATCCCAAGGAAAGTTGAGATGGGAATATCTCATATTCTTGGAATGATCAGTCTAGGACCATCGTTCAGTACAGCACTCTCAGGAGACTATGATGTGTGCTGCTGAACTGTATGTACTTGTGTTGTGATTAGCACCTGAGTTATGAAGAATTGAGTGAAGCAGCATATACTGATTCCATTCAGTCCATGATACCTGTTTAGTACTTCAAACTGCTGGCCTATGTTACAAGGTTTTCTTCAATTCTACTGAATAATATGCATATGCATTATGATCAGATAGACAGTAATGTACATACAGCTCATTGGTCTTTCAGAACATGTACGGGTTGTAAAATGATATCAAAGATGAGAGGAAACTGAGGTCATCTTGGGGAATAATCTAATGAAAGCTAAAATATAAAAGGGGTATATCATGCATGTTTCTCACCTTAGAATGAGTGTAAGTTTACTTGAAATTATTGGGAAACAGTGTTTTAGTTATGAATGCTTAAGTGCAAGTTGTACATCAGTATCTGAAAGAAATGAATACTAGTGTATTAGGAAATTTCCAGGTTACATCATGCCACATGTCTTGGGCTCTTCTTTATTTTTCACCATTTTTATCTTGTATAGTATAACATGTACAAAGCAAAGAAATAAAAAGCAATAGTTTTCAAAGCATTCTTCAACAAGTAGTTATAGGATAGATCCCAGAGTTTGTTATGGGCTACCGTACAATCCTCTCATATATTTCCTTCTAACTGCTCCAGAATATAGGCAGCTAGAAGGCTTAAATACATTTTTAACATCACAATCAAAACTTTTTCCTTTTCTTTCTGAAAAATAACATATATATATACACACACAACAAAGCTATAAATTTCCAAGCACAGCACCACAATTATTTGTAGAACATATTTTAGAGTTTGGCATGAGTTAACAATTCCACAATTTTAGGTTTTTACTTCTAGTGCACTAAAATACTGGAGGCTAAAAGAGATATAAATTTAGTGATTCAGCATTAATATTCATTTGTTAAGTCCTATCTTCTCTGTATGACTCCACCATCACCTTTGATCATTCCATCCCTCTCTTTAGGGGTGTTTGGGTTATGGCCATTCTAAATTTTTCATAGTGGAAAGGTCTACCACTAATATGGGGTAGGGAGATGCAACTATCTGATGTTCTGGAGAAGCTGGGTAGATTTCAGGACTTATCTGGACCAGGAACACATCTGGAGGTTGTAGGTTTCTGGAAAGTTACTCTAGTACATGGAAGTCTTGTGGTATCTTATATATTGCCCCATGTGTGTTTTAGGATTGCCTGGAATGTTCCTGATTGTGGGATGGCAGGTTATGATAGGTAGCAAGGTCTACCTGAAGCTTGTATAAGAGCAACCTCTGGAGTAGACTGTTGACTACACTTGAACTCTCTCTGCCATGGACACTTTATTACTTACAATTTTTCCCCCTTTTGGTCAGTATGGAATAGTTGACCCCACAGCGCCAAGGCTGAATTCATTCCTGGGAGTCATCTCCCATGTTACCAGGGAGACTTTCACCCCTGGGTGTCATGATCTATGTAGGGAGGAGGACAGTGATTTCACTTGCAGAGTTGGGCTTAGAGAGACTGAGGTCATATCTGAGCAACAACAGAAGCCCTCAAGAAGTAACCCTTAGTCATGACTATTGGTAGTTTAAGCTTCTCTGCTACATAGGTTCACAAGAATAATTCTCATGATCAAAGGCATGGCTTATTGATTTGGGTGTCCATGAAGTTTGACACAGTATCAGGGGATTTCCTGATGGTAAGGTTTAATACTTCTGCATTCTTTCTCCCATCCCTCAGGGGACTTTGCAACACTTTGTGATTATCTGCTTAATATAACCTAGGATGTATCCAGGCATTAGAATAATCTATACAGGATTAAAGGCCGTTTCTTCTTCTGGGCTCCCTGTGTTTCATTTGTTCAAATAAGCCATACAGATAGTTTGAGTTAGATTATGCACTAAAGAAAATTTCAGTTCCACACCAAATAAATCTTTCTTCCATTGGTCTCAAAGAGTATGTGTGGTTCTAAAATATAGACACTGTCTTCCTTACCCTTATGTTCTAAATTACTTTAACCCCAACCTGCTCAACTTTATTCTTATCTCTAAATATCAAGGTATATATATAAAACAACCTCTCAAATTCCAGAAATAATAATCACCACAGTGGACTTAATGTGTCTGCTCTAAAATCTTGCAATCTAGGCCGCAGTTTTCTAATAAGCATTTTCTAAAGGTGACCATATCCTTCTTGTACTTTTGTTTCTGGCTTACTTTGTCTCACCAAGTGTCCCACATGTCCATTCACATTGTTCTATGCCTCATGACTATACTCCTTTTTGTAGTAGCACAACTTTTGTTCATGAATATACACCATCATTCACCAATATACTTCTCAGTCAGTGCATCCTTCAACCACCTACACTCATGGGGCATCATGTAGAGGGCCCAAAGTCCACAACTTATCAACATTCTCAATTTTACATAATTTCATTGTTCTCAAGAGAAAGAAAACCAATAAACACACCCTTGTCAAATAGGAAATCTAAATTTCTTCCTAGCTCTTGTCCTTCCCCACTTTTTACCTCTGCTGTTGCTGTGGTAGTGCTGATGGTTTCCTTTTGAAGACAGCTCATAGCATGAAATAGTGATTTTCCCCCCTGTACCCTGACCTTGAACACTCTTTGTACAAAAATCATTTCTTTGAAGTAATTCTTGCAAGAACTTATTCATATTACTAATTGTAATCAGTGGTACACATAGGTCTGCACAAACCCTTTCAATTTTGTTCATCTTCAGTAGAATGAAGTTGGATCTCAATAACCACACAAAGAACATTTACAAACATATAGAGATTAAATAACACACTCTTTAGCAACCAGTGGGTCTAGGAAGAAATTGCTAGAGAAATCAGTGGCTATCTGGAGATGAATGAAAATGAGAATAAAACTTATCAGAAATTATGGGACATTTGCACTCTGATGTTCATAGCAGCATTATTCACAATCTCCAAAAGATGGAAACAAAAAAAATGTCCATTAACAGATGAGTGGATCACAAAATGTGGTACATACATATGATGGAATATTATGCAGCAGTAGAACAAAATGACTTCCTGAAGCACATGAAGAGGTGGATGAGCCTTGAGGACATAATGTTGAGTGGAATTAGCCAGACACAAAAGGATAGATACTGTGTGACTCCACTTCTGTGACCAGCATGTGGGTATGATGAGAGGCTTATAATGCAGAATATAAGGGACTTAGTGATATATAGAAGCTAGAGATGGGTGAATTGTTAGCTAATGAGGTTGAACTCTAATTTAAGGGAATAGATAGGAGAGAAGGTGGTTTTCTAGTGGGTCTATAAGATGCAACTTTTCCCCCATTATATCCTCAACTGCTCTTCCTAGCCCTTTACTCCTCTCTCCTCCTTCTGGGATGCCAATGATTCTTCTATTTGTGTGCTTTATTTTGTCTATCATTTCCATGAGATCCAATTCAAATTTTCCCATCCTTTTTGCCATTTGCTGCTTTGAGTCTTCGAAGTCAGTTATCCTGTCCTCTACATTACTTATTCTTTCTTCTGTCTCTTCAGATCTGGTGTTGTGTGCCTCTAGAATGTTTGTTATTTTGTCAACAGAGTTTTTAATCTCCATGATATCCACTATTTTTCTATTCATTATTTCATATTCCTCTTTATGCTCTTTTACTGTCTTCTTGATCTCTTTTATGTCATTTGTTATTCCGTTTATTTTTTTAAGTAGAATTGTATGAGCATCTTTGATTAGTTATTCCAATGTCTTTGTCTGCTCTGGTGTTTAAGTTTGGTCATTAGGCAGGGCTATATCTTTCTGCATTGTGAAATGCTTAGTGATCTACTGTCTTCATGGCATGTAAATATCTTGATTGATTTACTTTGGGGGTTGATTTCTTTCAGTAGTCTAGGGCCTTGTGTTTGTGGGATGGATTAACAGCACAGTGCAGGGTGTAGGATTGGGCACTCAGTGCAGAGATTTATTTCAGGGAAGATATAAGCACAGATTGGGGATGCTGTGTTGATACTTGTGAATGTGGGTGCCCAGTGGCCAGGGACGATGTAGCTGTGCAGGTGTACCAGTCTGGAGTCCATAAACCTGCTGTGCACTGGTCATAGGCATGGGACCTTTAGTGTGCATGTGTATTGATGTGGCAGCAGGTTAATGTTACATTTGCATGGATTGGGGGAAGATGTGACCCACCTGTATAGGTTAGCACTTTCTCAGCTGGGAAGTGTGGCTCAGGGCTGTGCACATGTGTGGTTCTAGGACTGCTGTAAGCTGAGGTTCCCAGAGCTGAGTGACCTGATTTAGGGTTTGCGCAAATGTGTCCACCTAGGTATACTGTAAACTGATGCACAGAGCTCATGGGAGGGGGGGTGAGGCTGTGCAACACTATGGACAGGGAGCAGATGTAGCCTGGGTATGGAGGTTAATGCTTGCAGCCTTTATGATCTGGCAACAGCCTGCAGGGGACAGGAATTGGAGTTAGTGTTTGAGAGGGGTGCAGGAGTGGTGGGTTGGGCTGAACTTGGGGTGAGGCAAGTATATACACTTGTAGCTGGTGGGGTGGGGGCACCTGGAGTATGAGGAATGAGAGTGAGTGACAGGGTTCAGGTGCATGGCATGTGGGATGAGTTGCCAGTTACAGGGCTCTCCTGGTGATGGAAGTGCACCCAAAGAATGTGGCCTGGCTTACTTCCTAGTCCCTGGCTCCTGTCCATGCACTCCCACTGACTCTGCACCTCCATGCCAGGCTCCAGCTTTCTGTCTCTCAGTTCCTTGGCCTCTGCAACTAGGGCCACCCTATGTGGTGCAGAAACCTCTCCCAGGTCAGCAACACTCCTGAATCACTACCTCAGTCACCCTCCTGTCCTTTATCTAACTCTTCCATGGAGCAGGGCTGATCTTGAGCTTCTCTATTTGGCCATCTTCCTGGAAGTCTTGGGATGTTCTTTGATATGGAGTTTAAAGTAACCAAATTGCATGTTGTACATGTCTGCCTGTGTGAATTTCAGATAACCATTCAGCACAGAGAATGGTCTGACCTGAAATGTCTACTCAGTTTGAATTTTCTGAAAAAGGCACTACTTCCTCAGTGCTGCCCTCTCAAACGTCGTACCCTGAGGATCAGTAGAGATAATCCTCTCTGAATCTGAATGTCTGTGATGTCTTTAGGAATTGGTGAGCTTGAAAGATATAATTATAGACTTCACCCAGGAAAAGTGGTCCCTCCTAGACACATCCTTGAGATATATGTTCAGACATGTGATGCTGGAGAATACCAGTCATCTGGTCTCTGTGGGTGAGTCAGATTTACCTATCTATGTGATCTACTTTCTTGAGAAGGATCTAAAACAGCTTTTCCATATTGTTTTATATTTTATTTTATAATTTATATACATAATTTATTTAGTTACCTATAGCATGTAAGTCTACTTAGAATGTTTTTTCTTCACTTATTATTTACATCTAGATTTGCATCACACTAGAATGTACTCTTCTTGGGCACAAATTTATTATTTTTCTTCTATTCAATATCCAACACTCAGAGCAGTGCTAGGAATTCAATGAATATGTACTGAAAGCGAAGGTAAGAGGATTAAATGTATCCTAAATAATTATTCTGCTCTATGAATTTGTTGTGGATTTAGAACTTAGTTATAAAAACAGCAGCCATGTAATTTTTGACATCAACTTAGACTGTTCTGGGGTAATTCTTGTTATTGGATTCTCTTTGAAAATAAAAATGAACTATTGTGGAAACATAGAGTTTCTCCTTGTTTGAAATAATGTAAGGTTCTGCAGCTTATTTTTGGACTTGGGTATCTGCAACTAGAGGTTCTCACTGTATTTAGACACTAGGTCAAACAACCCTATGATGATGGAAAAATGTCGATATTACTGTGTTCCAGGTACATTTGCTCGGCTGACCTTCAATACTTACCTTATTCTTCCTTGGTCACTGTAGTAATTCAAGTTGCATGTACCATAGAAAAATATGTTCATACAGATAATACATTCTTGTGCATGTGAATCCATTGTACATAAGATATTTCATTGAGTTTACTTCAGTTCAGGTATGTCCCACCCCAATTAAATGAGTCTTAATTCTATTAAAGCAATCCTTTCAAAGAGTATAGAGTTCAGACAGAGAAAGAAAAACCATAGGAAATGTAGAAGGCAGATTGGTGCTTCATCAGGAAGCTAAATATAGAATTGCCATATGATCCAGAAATACCATTGTTCGGTATCTACTTAGAGGTCATGAAGTCAAAGACACAAGTGGACATTTACACACAAATGTTTATAGCAGCATTATTTACAATTGCCAAGAGATGAAAACAGCCAAAATGTTCAACAGATGAGTGGCTAAACAAACTGTGGTATATACATGCAATAGAATATTATGCAGCTGTAAGACAGAATAAAGTTATGAAGTATGTAAGAACATGGATGCAACTTAAGGACATTATGTTGAGTGAGATTAGCCAGAAACCAAAAGACAAATACTGTATGGTCTCACTGATATGAACTGACATTAATGAATAAACTTGGAGTATTTCATTGATAACAGAGACCATCAGGAGATAGAAATAGAGTAAGATATTGAGTAATTATTGGAGCTGAAGGGATACAGATTGTGCCACAAGACTGATTGTAAAAACTCAGAAATGGACAGCACAATACTACCTAACTGTAATATAATTATGTTAAAACACTAAATGAAGCTGAATGTGAGAATGATAGAGGGAGGAGGGCTGGGGCACAAAGGAAATTAGAAAGAAAGACGGTAAGGACTGAGATGGTATAATCTAGGAATGCCTAAACTGTATAATGATAGTGACTAAATGTGCAAGTATTTAAAAATTTTGTTTCAAAAAATCTTTTTGCATAGGAAGAACATAGGAAGGTCATTATTGCAGGGTGTTGAAAATAGTAATTAATATTTTAAAATTTTAACTTATGTGTGAGACTAAAACAATAAATGTTTATTTGGTATAAAAAAACATAGCAAATAAGTAGGTGAAATCAGCGAAACCAGGAGAAGTATACTGAATATGCTGCCATATTTCTTTCCATATGACAGCCTAAGGACCCAGACTTGTGAGCTGCCAGCCCCCGAACACCACAGCCTTTGGTAGTCAGCACCCAAATACCCTTTGTCTTGATTATGCCTAGATTTGGATATTTCCATAATTAATACTATTAGCAAATAAATTTCCATGATTTTAAGTAACCTAGGAAACTGAAACAAATTTTGGAACAAGGAAAGTGGAGTGGTGCTGTTGCAAACACAAAGAATATTGAAATACCTTTGGAATTGGGTAATAGAGCTGGGAGAATTTTGAGGCACTTGTTAGAAAATGCTTAGTTTGCTTTGAAGTGATGGTAGTTAGAAATATGGATACTGATGGTAGAACTTATGAGGACTTAAAGGAAATGATGAATTTGATATTGGACACTCAAGGAAAGGCAACCCTTCTTTAAAAATGGCAGAGATCTTGGAAAAATTGAATTCTGATATCAGATGGGAGGCAGGACTTGAGAGTGGTGAAATTGCATATTTAGCTGAGATTTACCGGTTAATCTTGGAAAGTGCAGTCTGGTTTCTCCCTGAAGCTTATAGGAAAATGCAAGAGTAATGGGATAAGCTGAGAACTGCACCATGGACAAACAGAAACCAGAAACTGAAGGTTCAGAAAATTCAGAGCTTCTGGAATGTGGGTCCTCAGAGAAGAGTGCTTCATGTGAGTGTTTAGCTGAACGTGGAATCAGTCAGAAATTTCCAAGAAAGTCTGGATCGAGAGGTAGCTTCCTAAGAATGATCTGTGGAAAGTCCGTCTATCTGCTAGTTTGGACAATGGTGTAGTAAGTTTAGTACATGCAAGCTCAGCAAGTTTCTTGTGACAGCTATAGGGACAGACCTGATTCTGAACAGCAACAGCCTACACTAAAGGGCCAGAAAAGGGGCAGATTGAGGGAAAAATCACTTCAAGGGCAAAGCCACAGAAGCTGATTCTGGTCAAAAGACATCTTAGGCCAGGAGATTGGGTTCACTTGTGTGGAAAGCATGAGTCTGATCCAGCACTTGGAGAAGTGGGCTGTTGGACCCATTGTTGAGGAACAGTGCTGCCACCTTAATATTTTAAGAAGCTGTAGCCTATGCCAGGGATTTGGACAGAGTCTGGTCACCATCCCAGTATTCTCAGATAAAAGAAAATTGATGATGGAGACTTCCCCCTAGTGGCTGAGGAGAATACTTATAAAGGTGAAGCTTCTAATTCATCAGTCCTGGAGAACAAAACTGTTTTCCATAGTGGCTGTGCCATCATACATTCCCACTAGCAGTGCAAAAGTGTCCCAATTTCTCCAAATTCTATCCAACATTTGTAGTTTCCTTTTTGTTTCAAAGCAGCCATTCTTATAAGTGTGAGAATGTATCTCATTGTAGTCTTGATCTGCCTTTCCCTCATAGATAGTGAAAATGAGTGTCTCTTCATGTGATTTTCAGCCATCTGTATTTGCTCATCAGAACAATGCCTATTCATATCTTTAGCCCATTATATAATGGAATTGTTTGTTCTTTTGTTGTTAAGTTGTATAATTTCTTTCTGCATACAGGATATCAAACCTTCATCCAATGTGTGATTTCCAAATATTTTCTCCCTTGAGCTGGCTGTCTTCAGCTGTTTTACAAAGTCTTTTGTGGCACAAAAGAATTTCTCTTGCTGCTTGTACTTTATGCATAATGTTGAGGAGGCTACCTCATATTCCTAAGTTTTGAAGATGTTCCCCTACTAGGTGTAAGATAATGTTACTTTTTCATTCTTTTTCTTATTGATACCCAGTTCTCCCATGCCCATTTACTGAAAAGACTATTTAGTCCCAGTTCAGTGGATTTGGGTGCTTTTTAGAAATTTAGTTGATGACAGATTTGGTGGTCTATTCTGCACTCTTGGTTAAATTCCATTGGTCAATACTTCTATCTTCATGTCAGTATCATGTTACTTTGAACAAGGAGGCTTTATAATTTTTAAAATCAGGTTCTGTTAATTCTCCCACTTCATTCTTCTTTTTTAGGATGTTTCTAGCAATTAAGGGTCTCTTTATCTTCCAGATTAATTTGGTAATTAGCTTTTCCAGGTCTTCAAGGTAGTTTGTTAGAGTTTTGATTGGTACTGCATTGAATTTGTCAATAAATTTCAGTAGATTTGACATCTTAACTATCTTAAGATCCAGACTTTCTTGGAAATTTCTGACTGATTCCATGTTCAGTTAAACACTCACATGAAGCAGTCTTCTGTGAGGACCCACATTCCAGAAGCTCAGAATTTTCTGAAGCTTCAGTTTCTGGTTTCTGTCTGTCCATGGTGTGATTCTCAGCTTATCTCACTACTCTTGCATTTTTCTATAAACTTCATGGAGAAACCAGGCTGTCAGGGAGATTTGACATGTAACCTTCCAAAACATGAACCTGGAATGTCTTTCAACCTATTTAGATCCTCTTTTATTTCTTTCAGCAATGTTATGTAGTTTTCTGTGTGCAAGTACTTTACATCCCTGGTTAAGTTCATTCCTTCATAGTTCACTTTCTCAGTTGCTATTTTGAATGGAATTTTTCCTTAATTGTCTCCACAGTTAGTTCATTGTTGGTCTATATAAATATTACCGATTTTTTGCACATTAATTCTATAATCTGCCACCTTGCTGTATTTGTTTACTAGCTCAAGTAGTTTTGTTGCATATTTCTCAGGATTTTCAAGTATAGTATTATGTCATCTGTAAATAATGAAAACTTTACTTCTTCCCTTCCAATTTGGATGCTTTTTATTTCTTTGTTCTGCCTGATTGGTCTAGCTAGAACTTCTAGTACAATGTTGAACAATAGTGGTGACAAAGGGCATCCTTGTTGCATCCAATCTTTGGGTGATTTCTTTCAGTCTCTCATCATTGATTATGATGCTAGTACAGGCTTTTCATATATGCCTTTTATCATATTTAGGAAATTACCTTTGATTCTTACTTTTAGAACTGCTTTTATCAGAAAAGGATGTTGAATTTTGTTGAATGCTTTCTCATCATCAATTGAAATGATCATGTGATTTTCCTTTTGTTTTCTTAATGTGCTGTATTACATTAGCTGATTTTCTTGGGTTGAACCATCTTTGCATTCATGACACATTTGGTCATGGTTACAGTTCTTTTAATGTGCTGTCGGGTTTGAATTTTTGAGAATTTTTGTCTGTATATTCATTAGGGATATTGGTCTATAGTTTTCCTATCTTGCAGCATCTTTACCCATTTTTGGCATAAAAAGGTGTTGGCTTAATAAAATGAGTTATGTAGTGTGTCTTTTTCCTCAATTTTTTGGAGGGGATTGGTGTTAGTACATTTGTGATACTATTCCCCTGTGAATCCATCAGGCCCTGGGATTTTCTTTGTAGTATTATTTTTGATAACTGAATGAATCACATTATATGTGATTGGTTTATTGAGATCTTCTGTTTCTTCCTGAGTTAGTGTACCTTGCTTGTGTGTTTCTAGAAATTTGCCCATTACATCTAAGTTGTCTAATTTGTTGGCATATTATTGTTTATAGTATCCTAGTGATGTTTTTTATTTCTTCAGAGTCTGTGGTAATGACCTCCTTCTCATTTCTGATTTTGTTTGTTTGAATCCTCTCTCTTTTTTCCTTGGTCAGCCTTGAAAGTGGCCCTCCAAATTTATTGATTTTCCCAATGAAGCAAGTTTTGCTTGATTGATTCTTTCTGTTGTTCTTTTATTCTCCTATTCATTTAACTCTGCTTTTTTTTTTTTACATGGACAGGCACCAGGAATCGAACCCGGGTCCTTGGGCATGGCAGGCAAGCATTCTTACCTGCTGAGTCACTGTGGCCTGCCTGATTTAACTCTGCTTTAATCTTTGTTATTTCACTTCTTATTTGCTTCGCAGTTACTTTACTGCTCATTCTGAAGTTCTTCCAGGTGAGTGGTTAAGTTCTTAATTTTCGCTCTATCTTCCTTCATGTAGGGCAAAAAAAAAATCCCTCTCAGTATAGCTTTTGATGCATCCCTCAAGTTCTGATATGTTTTATTCTCATCCTCATTCATCTCCAGATAGCTACTGATTTCTCTAGTAGAAATGTAATCTTATATATATTTAATCTTCATATATTTCTGAAAGCTCTCATTCTTTTGGTGGTTATTGATTTCCAGCTTCATTCCATTGTAAGCAGAGAAAGTGCTTTGAACTATTTCAGTATCTTTAAATTTATAAATTCCTCTTATTTTGCCCCAGCATATGATCTATCCTGGAGAATTTTTTTCTTTAAATGATTTTTATTGTTAAATATAACATATATAAAAAAGAGAAGGCAGAAAAAGCAGTGATTTTCAAAGGTATCTACATTTCAAAGGTAGATAAAGAAGAAATTTCAGAGTTCATTATGGGTTGCCATTACACTATTTCAGATTTTTCTTTCTAGCTGCTTTTGGTCAGGATGGCATTGTTGAACCCATGGTGCCACGGCCAGAGTCATCACTGAGAGTCATTGCCCATGCCACCAAGGAGACTTCCACCCTGGATGTCATATCCCATGTAAAGGGGAAGGCCTTTATTTTAGTTGCTGAGTTGGGAAAATTTAATAGTTCAATATTTTCCCCCCAAATACTACATTTTACATATATAAAATAGCATCTCAAAATCCAGAAATAATAATTGCCACTCTAGACTAAATGTGACTACTATAAGGGCTTGCAATCTAAGCCCTTTTTTTCTTTCAGTATTTTCTAAAGGAGACCATACAGTAATCCCTCTTTTGCTTCTGGCTTATTTTCCCTCACCAAATGTCCTATAGGTTCGTTCACAATTTTGCCTGCCTCACAATTTCATACATTTTTTGTGGAAGCACAATATTTGATCATATGTATACAACATCATTCACCAAACTACTTTTCACTTAGTGCATCATTCAGTCACCTGCATTCAGTAGGCATCATATATAATGCCCAATGTCAACAATCCATCAATACTCTCAATTTTTGATAATTTCTTTGCTCCCAAGAGAAATATAAGCAATAAACACACCCTTACCATTAGAAGTTTAAACCTCCCTTGAACTCTTCTCCCTTCCCCCATTATTTACCTCTAGTGTTGCTGTTAAATGTATCCCATAGTATATAATATCAGTTCCCCACATACCTTGAAATTATACACAGATTGATGTTAACCTTTTGTTTAGGGCTCAGACTTTCAGAAACTACTCAGCTGAGCCCTTTGGCCATAGACAATAAAACCTACTGCCTGAAACTTCAGAGCCTTGGCCCTGGTTTGTTCTGTTTCCACATAACATTTCTGGAGGCTTGCAGTCTTGTCCCTTGTGTCACAGAACACTATGACAGTTCCCTTGTATGTAGTAGTTTTTTTTGCTGCTTTCAGAATTTTCTGCTTCTCTTCAACATTTGAGAGTTTGATTAGTGTGTGTCTTGGGGATGGCCTATTTGGATTTATGCTACTTGGAGTTTGTTTGTCTCCTTTGAAGTGTATATTTGCAACCTGTATATGGGCTGGAAAGTTTTCCCAATTATATCCTCACATAGCCCTTTACTTTTCTCTTCCCCTTCTGGGACACTGATGATTAGTATATTTGCTCACTTTACTTTGTCCATCATTTCCCTGAGATCAATTCACATTTTTACATGACTTTTTTTTTTGCCATTTCCTCTTTTGTGTTTTCAAAACAAGTTGTAAATTGTTCAATTTAACAGGAAGATGCTATGATTATAAACAAAAATACACCTAGTAGCAGAACTCCAAAATGTATGAATCAAATACTGACAAAATTGAAGGGAGAAATCAGGGATTCTACTTTAATAGTAGGAGATTTTAACACACTACTTTCCATTTTGGATAAAACACCTGATCAGGGAATCAGTAATAAGTACAGGACTTGAATGATAACACTAAACTAACAGTCATATACAGAACACTTTACTCCACAGAAACAGCATAATATTGTTCTTGAGGACACATGTCTTTTTCCAGGTTGTGTCATATATGGGGTCACCAAAAGAGTCTCAATAAGTTGGAAAATATGGAAGTCATATAATACATATCCTCTGACTACAAGGGAAAACATGGATACCATATAATGCATATTCTCCAAGTACAACAGAATGAAGCTGGAACTCTATAATAGAGGGAAAATGAAAATTCACAAATATTTTGAAATTTACAAACATGTATTTTCCTGCCTTGCAAGAGACCCAATTTTGATTCTAAATCCATGCACTACCCTAAAACACAAAAAATCAGAACAGAAAAAAGACAAGCAAAAATTCAACATATGATGCTGCAATACTCATATGGAAAAATAGTGAAATGTGACCCTACCATACAGCATACTGATTATTTCTTTGAGCACAAAATAAAGCATACTCTTAACTAATTGGATGATGGTAAAATCAGAAGTAAAATTAGGAAATATTCCAAAGCAAATAAGCGTGAAAATAGAATATATCAAAACTTGTGGGATGCAGTGAAGGCAATGCTAAGAGGGAAATTTATAGCTCAAATTTGTAAAATAGAAAAGGAGAAAGACTTCAAATCAAAAACCTAACCTCAAAACTGGAAAAAAATAGGAGAAGGAGAGCAAACTAAAGCCAATGTGAGCAGAAGGAAAGAAGTAATGAAGATAAGAGTAGAGAGAAATGGAAAACAAAACAAAACTAAAACAGTACAGTCAACAAAGTAAAAAGTTAGCTTTTTGAAAGGGTCATTAAAGATGGCAAACCTTTTGCTAAGCTGACAAATAGTGAAGAAGATACAAATAACAAAAATCATTAATTAAAAAGTTATCATTATCCTAAGCCTGTATAAATTAAAAGAAATTGAAGGGGATGCTATGAAAAAACATCAGCAAATTAGATAACTTAAATGAAACGGACAAATTCTTAGAAATATGTAAACTACCTACTCTGATTCAGCAAGAAATAGAAGACACAAATAAACATATAACTATAAATGGTGCCAAACATTCCAGGAGAACTTCATTCCAATTCTGCCCAATCTTCCAAAAAATGGAGAGAAGGGATCATTCCCTCAATCATTCTACAATGGGAATCTCATTATCACAACAAAGCCCAATAAAGTTATCAAAAAATGAAAACAACAGACCAATATCTATTATGAAACTAGTTTAAAAAATCCTTAGCAAAACATAAGTAAATCACAACTTTATAAAAGCCATACATAAGATTCCCTAGTTAACTAAGACTAAGAATCCCTAGAATTCTTAGTCAATGGTGAGATACTGAAAGCTTTCCCTCTAAGATCAAGAACTATGGAAGGATGCCCATTGTGATCATTGTTAGTCTACATTGTACTATAAGTTTTTGCCAGAGTACTTAGGCAAGAAAAAATAAAACACTGAAATTTGAAATTAAGAAGTAAACTTTCCCTACTCACAAAGAATATGAACCTATATATAGAAAATTCTGAAAAATCCAAAACAAAGTTCTTAGAATAAATATAGTTATTCAACATAGTGGCAGGGCACAAGATCAACATGCAAAATATCAGTAGTGTTTCTATACACAAGCAATCAATGATTGAAAGAATAATTACAAGAAGGGAATTTCATTTGTAATAGCAACTAAAAGAGTCAGGTATTTAGAAATGAATCCTACCATGGATGTAAAGGACTTGTACATATATAACTAGAGAACCTTACTAAAATAAATAAGATCTAAACAAATGCAGGGACATTCTATGTTAATTGATAGATAGACTAAATAATGTAAAGATGTCAATATTATCAAAATCAGTTAATAGTTTCAATGTGATAGCAAACAAAATTTCCATAACACTCTGCACAAATGGAAAATCCAATCATTAAACATTCTGTTGTGATGCAATTTTGTTTAAAAAGATTCACACACTATGCAATCCATTGAAACTATGAAATAATGCCTCACCATATAATATAGTTCTGTATTCATCATCACAGTAATTTTTAGAATATTTTCATTATTTAAAATAAAAAATGATTTCCCATGAAATTTATACCCTTTCCATTATTGATTCCTAGCATTTGATGTATAGCTGCTACTGTTGATGAAAAATATTAAGATATTACTGGTAATCATACTCCAAGTTTGCAATAGGACTTTTCCCCCATATACCACTTGCACTGATTTGAAAGGATTTATGTACCTTAGAAAAACCACACCTTAATCCTAATCCAATCTTGTGGGAGTGACCATTCCTTATAAACCTTATTCAATACTGTATGTTGGAGACTTGATAAGATTATCTCCATGGAGATGTGACGTGCCAAATTGTGGGCATTAACTTTTGAATAGAGGGAGATGTGTCTTCACCCATTCCAAATTGGTCTTTATTAGTTTACTGGAGTTCTTTAAAAAGGGACGCATTTTGGAGAAAATTTCAGAATGATGAGAGAACCACAGAGTTCAACAGCCACTGAACTTGGAGACGAAGAAGGAGAATGCCCCTGGGGGAGCTTCATGAAACAATAGGCCTGGAGAAGAAGCGAGAAGATATCACCATGTTTGCCATGTTCCTTTCCAGTTGAGAGAGAAGCACTGAACTTTATCAGCCTTCTTGAACCAAGGTATCTTTCCCTGGATGTATTAATTTGGACATTTTTAAACTCAAATTAATTGGGACATTTTCATGACCTTAGAACTCTAAACTAGCAACTTATGAAATTCCCCTTTTTAAAAGTCATAAAGGGGTGGGCCACAGTGGCTCAGCAGGCAGAGTTCTCACCTGCCATGCTGGAGACCTGGATTCAATTCCCAGTGCCTGTTCATGCCAAAAAAAAAGAGAAATAAAAAACCAAAACCATTCTGTTTCTATTCAAATAGTTTACAAACTAGTACAGATTTTGATACCAGAGAAGTGGGATGCTGCTGCCATTTGTAAACACCAAACATGTTGGAATGGCTTTTAAAATGGATAAAGGGAAGATTTTAGAGAAGGTGTGAGGAGCTAGAATGCTTTCAGGAGACTGTTAGTGGAAATGTGGACTCTAAAGATACATTTGATGAGGTCCTAAACAGAAATGAGGCATGTGTTATTGCAAAGTGGAAGGAAAATATTCTTGTTTTAAAATTGCAGGCAAAAAATAACTGTAGGCAATCTGGCAAAATTGACTAATGCCTTTGGTGGGAAGACAGAAATTAAAAGTAATGAACTTGGTTATTTAGCAGAAGAGATTTCCAAGTTAAATGTGGAATATGTGGCCTGATCTCTACTCCAGTTTATAGTGAAATGTAAGAGGAAAGAGATAGCTGAGAACCAACCTACTTTGGTACAAAGAAACCAGATTGATTTTCTGGAAAATTCTGGGCTTCCAGGAAGGGAGACCCCTGAGAAAAGTACCCCATGTGAGGATTTAACCAAATGTGGAACCAGTCAGCCATTTCTAAAAAAGCCAGGATTGGCAATGGAGTTATCCAAGAAGGATTTGTGGAAACTCTTCCTGTCTGATGGACACCATCCTTGTTTACTACATAGAAAGCCAAAAAGAGTGCTGTGGGACCCGTATAAACAGAATTGCCCCCAGTCTGCATTGGGGAGCTCAGAAAAAGGAAAAAGTGAAGGTAAAATGTCTTCAGAGACAGAACAATGGAGGCTGGGATGTGAAGTCAAGAAGTCTCAGGCCAGGAAAGCAGACTCAACTAAACAAGTGGAGAGGGTGAGTTTGCACCAAAGACAGGGGATGCAATCCCCATTGCAGTAGAAGAGTGGTTCTTCCTCAGGCTTGGAACGGGTAAAGTGCATACCTTGGGGATTGGGGGGAGCCTGGTTGCCACCCCACGGAGGAGCTGAGTGGGTGCCTTGGTGTGACCCCAATTCTTGGAGAGGGTAGAGCTGAGAAAAAGTAATCTCCCCAATGTTCCCCAAGGATGCATTCAGAGAGAGGCAGGCCACTGCATAGGACATTGGAATGGGTGGAATTGATGCTTTCTAAAGCCCCAAAGATAAATGGCTGTCAAGATTTTGAAATGTAATGAACTTTGCTCTGCAAGTTTTCAAAACTGTTTTGACCAGTGACCCCTTTGTTCCTTTCAATTATCCCCTATGGAAATGGAGGAATTTATCTTATGACTGTTCCTCCTTTGTATGTTGGCAGCAGGTACTTGGTCTGAGTTTTACAGGTCCAGATCAAGGGGATAATTTTGCCTTAGAACTGTCAATGCCTGTACTGACTTTTATGAAACTTGACTGGTTTTAAACTTATATTTGCATTGATACTGGAATGGTTTAAGGATTTATGATATGGTGATGGAATGAATATATTTTCTACATGGGAAAAACATGTCCTTTTAGGATCTAGGTAGAATGTGCTGATTTGAAAGGATTCATGTACCTTAGAAAAGCCATGCCTTAATCCTAATCCAATATTGTGGGAGTGATCATTTTTCTCAAACCCTAATCAGCACTGTGTGTTGGAGACTTAATTAGATTATCTCCATTGAGATGTGACTTGCCCAATTGTGGGTATTAACTTTTGAATAGAGGGAGATGTGAGTTCACCCATTCCACATAGGCCTTGATTAGTTTACTGAAATCCTTTAAAAGGGGAAGCATTTTGGAGAAAGCTTCAGAATGATTAGAGAACCACAGAGTCCAACAGCCAGTGAACTTTGGAGATAAAGAAGGAGATTGCCCCTGTGGGAACTTCATGAAGCAGGAGGGTTGGAGAGGAAGCTAGAAGACATTTCCATATTCACCATGTGCCTTTACAGTTGATAGAGAAACCCTGAAGTTCATCAGCCTTCTTCAATAAAGGTGCTATTCCATGGATCCCTTAATTTGGACATTTTTATAGTCTTGCTTTAATTGGGACATTTTCTTGGCCTTAGAACTATAAACGAGCAACTTATTAAATTCCCCTTTTTAAAAGCCATTCTGCTTCTAGTATATTGCACTCCAGCAGCTAGCAAACTACGGCACCATTTTATCATTAACTCCTAGCAATAATGTCGTGAACTTGTTCTAGTGTGTAAGAACTTTTTCCAGGAGTTTCCTTCATTTTTTTTAGCATTTCAAAGTAACTATATTTTAACATTTGTTCTCTCTATTATTTATTTTTATTTCATATGTTCTACTCATCTGTTAACAAGGTAAATAAAAGGAGCATCAGACACAAGGTTTTCACAATCACACAGTCACATTGTGACAGCTGTATCATTATTCAATCATCCTCAAGAAACATGGCACTGGAACACAGCTGTACATTTTCAGGCAGTTCCCTCCAGCCTCTCCATTACATCTTGAATAACAAGATGATATCTACTTGATGCATAAGAATAACCTCCAGGATAACCTCACTACTCTGTTTGGAATCTCTCAGCCCTTGACACTTTGTCTCATTTCCTTCTTTCCCCTTTTTGTCATCATTCAGTGTTTTAACATAATTGTATTATAGTTAGGTAATATTGTGCTATCTATCTCTGAGTTTTTATATTCAGTCCTGTTGCACAATCTGTATCCCTTCAGCTCCAATTACCTAATGTTTTACCCTATTTCTATTTCCTGATGGTCTCTATTACCAATGAAATATTCCAAGTTTATTCACTAATATCAGTTCATATCAGTGAGACCATACAGTATTTGTCCTTTTGTTTCTGGCTAATCACACTCAGCATAATGTCCTTAAGGTCCATTCATGTTGTTACATGCTTTATAACTTTATTCTGTCTTATGGCTGCATAATATTCCATCTTATGTAAATGCCACAGTTTGTTTAGCCAACGGTCTGTTGATGGCATTTTGCCTGCTTCCATCTCTTGGTAATTGTAAATAATGCTGCTATAAACATTGGTGTGTAAATGTCCATTTGTGTCCTTGCCCTCATGTCCTTTGAGTAGAGACAGCATATAAATGGGTCCTGTTTTTAAATCCATTCTGCCAGACTATGTCTTTTGATTGGAGAGTTTAAACCATTAATATTCAGTGTTATTATTGCATGGGTAATACTTTCTTCTACTATTTTGACTTCTGGATTTTATATGTCATATCTAATTTTCCTTCTCTTTACCTTTACTCATAGTATTCCTTTCTACACTCTTCTCCACACCTCTCTTTTCTGTCTTCATATCTGTCTCTAGTGCTCCCTTTAGCATTTCTTGCAGAGCTGGTCTCTTGGACACAAATTTTCTTGGTGATTTTTTGTCTGAAAGTGTTTTCATTTCTCCCTCATTTTTGAAGGACAATTTTGCTGGATATAGAATTCTTGGTTGGCAGTTTTTCTCTTTTAGTAATTTAAATATATCATCCCACTGTCTTCTAGCTTCCATGGTTTCTGCTGAGAGATCTGTGCATAGTCTCATTGGGTTTTCCTTGTATGTGATTTATTGCTTTTCTCTTGCTGCTTTCAAGATTCTCTCTTTCTCTTTGACCTCTGACATCCTGATTATTAAATGTCTTGGAGTATGTCTTTTGGATCTATTCTCTTTGGGGTACACTGCACTTCTTGGATCTGTAATTTTATGTCTTTCATAAGAGTTGGGAAATTTTCAGTGATAATTTCCTACATTAGTTTTTCTCCTCCCTTTCCCTTCTCTTCTCCTTCTGGGACACCCACCACACGTATATTCATGCACTTCATATTGTCTTTCAATTCCCTGAGTCCCTGCTCATATTTTTCCATTTTTCCCTATATTTTCTTTTTCTTTCTGGATTTCAGATGTTCCATCCTCCAGTTCACTAACCCTATGTTCTGTCTCTCAAAATCTACCATTGTAATTTTCCACTGTTTGGTTCATCTCTTCTACCTTGACTTTCATTCCCATTAGTTCTGTGATTTGTGTTTTCAGACTTTCAATTTCTTCTTTTTGTTCATTCCTTGCCTTCTTTATATCCTCCCTCAACTCATTGATTTGGTTTTTGATGAAGTTTTCCACGTTTGTTCATATATTCTGAATTAATCGGTTCAGCTCCTGTATGACATTTGAATTGTTTGTTTGTTTCTTTGACTGGGCCATATCTTGAATTTTCCTAGTGTGATTTATTATTTTTTGCTGGTGTCTAGGCATTTAATTATCTTAATTAGTTTATTCTGGAGATTGCTTTCACTTCTTTTACCTAGGGTTTTCTTGTTGGATGAATTTGTTGTCTTTCTATTCTTTGACATTCAGTTCAGCTTTATCTGGACCTCTAGCTTAAGTTTTATTTAACAGAGAAGAATTTTTCAGTTCTTGTTTTCTTGTTTCTTGTCCTGCTTGTATGGTGCCTTTCTCCCCCACACTTAGGAGGGTCTATCAGATATTATAGACCCCAGCTGGATTTTCCCAGACCAAATTGGCCTCCTATCAGGAGGAAAGATTCACTTGTGTTGGTTTTTCCTGAGGGTGAGACTCAGCAGGTTGGAACACTTTCCTGTGAAGTCTGTGGGCTCTGTTTTTCTTATCCTGCCCAGTATGTGGCACTTGTGTGCCTGCAGGTCCCACCAGCATAAGATAATGTGGTACCTTTAACTCTCCCTGCTGACATACTCTCCCTGCTGGAAGCATGGTGGAGACAGAAGAGAAGTTGTAGGCTGATTTTAATGGTTTCAAATTACCAAGCCCTGGTGTCTGAATTCCTTGAGGGAGGGATTCCACTTGAATTGGGCTTCACCCCTTCTCTGGGGAAGGCACAGGCTCCAGACAAGCCCCCCCAAAGAGCTCACTTCTGCCTATGCCTGGGGCAGTTGCAGTCTGAGAAGTCCTGCTGCTACATCCAAAGGCAGTCAAGCCTTATTAGAAACACAGCCACAGAAACATCTGTTTCCTTCTTTTTTCTTTTCCCCTTTTTCATCAGCCTTGCCCCCTTCGTGCTGGGGCAAAAATGAGCAACCTCTGCTTTGACCAGTTCTCCTAAGCTGGGGGCCTATTTTTAGTAAAAATTTGTTAATTAATTCCATAATTGGTGTTGCTTTCTGTTGAAACAGAGCTCAAAGGATATTAAGGAATGATGAGAAGGAGAGAGAGAAAGGAAGAAAAGAAAGACAGACACAAATGGGTTCGGGGATCTGAAGCTTAACTCTACATCAGACATCAGACAACTTTATTCTCAACCAGATCCTAGTTATATACCACAGGATGTCAATAGATATGCAGGCATTTCCTGAGGGAGCAAGATTCTTATCTTACAGGTTCTTTATACTTAACATAACTGTTTGGGGTAAACATTCTCTTCCTCCCAGACTGCTCTACATAACAATCTCCACAGTTTACTGCCACCATCCTGAGCCAGCTGCTTGCAACAAATTCTGTAGGTCTTGCTTTAAAATATTGGCTTCTACATTTCCTCCTTTTCATTTTATAAGCTGAGGAAAACAAGAATCACCTTTTTAGGGTGACTATAAGCAGAGGTGACCACGCCTGTCTTAGGTTGCCCTTAGGCTCTGAAAGGTCTTACTCATCATTGGCTGCCAGTCAAGCTCTCTGACTTTGATTCACAAGAATCACATTGCTATAAGCAGAGGTGACCGCACCTGTCCATTGCTACTACCATCAGTAAAGACAGTAATAGCTCCCTCCAACGGGGAAGCCCTAACTATTTTAGGCAAGATCCATTGTGTTCTTTTTAGAAATCGCAAAAGTTTCAACATAGGCAAATGGTTATCAATTTGTCCTTTGAAGTCACTTAATGCTATTTGCCAAAAGGTATTGAAAATATATAGACTTTGAACTTCTTCCTTTGTGAGATCACACACTATGCAATCAGGATCGCAACCTCTTAATTGAAAATATCTTTGGCGACCTCTGGCTATTAAAGAAATGATTTTTTGCAGATATGTATGTAAGCATTTTTATTTATTGTTTGGTAAAAAAATCCATTCTAAAACACCATCTTGACAAAATAGGCCTGTAGGAGATTGTAAGGTAAAGAAAATAATAAAATCAACAGGCTTTTCTATATGTATTTGAACAAGCTGTCCTTCTTGGATGCGTTGTTCAATTAATTGTAACTCTTGTTCAGCTGCAGCTGTTAACTGCCTTTTGCTTAATAGATCAGAATCTCCTTGTAAAATATCAAACAGGTTTTGTAACATATAATTAGGAATCACTAAAGTGGGTCTAATCCAATTAATATCTCCTAACAGTTTTTGAAAATCATTTAAAGTTTGTAAATTATCCCACCTTAATTGTATTTTTTGAGGAATTGTTTTATTTGCAGCTATTTGCATTCCTAAATATAGGTAAGGCTCAGTCCTTTGAATCTTTTCTGGAGCTATTTGCAGCCCATATTGAGGTAAAGTTTTTATAATAGCACTGAAAACTTTTTCCAAAGAGTCATCATTGTCACATGCAATTAAAATGTCATCCATATAGTGAATAACAAGGACCTCTGGAAATTTATTTCTTATTTCTTGTAAGGGTTGATGCACAAATAGTTGACATATAGTGGGACTGTTCATCATCCCTTGAGGTAAGACACACCATTGATATCTTTGCATCGGAGCCTGATTATTCAGTGCTGGAACAGAAAACGCAAACTTTTCTTTATCTGCTGGATGCAGAGGGATATTAAAAAACAATCTTTTAAATCAATAATAACCAATTTCCAAGATTGAGGAATCATAGAGGGTTGAGGAACCCCCGGCTGAAGTGTGCCCATAGGGCTCATGGCTTTATTTACTGCTCTTAAATCAGTCAGCATTCTCCATTTTCCAGATTTCTTTTTAATAACAAAAACTGGAGGATTCCATGGACTTTGGGAAGGTTCAGTATGTTGTAATTGCAATTGCCCTTGGACAAGATTATGAAGGGCATTCCATTTTTCTTGAGGAAGGGGCCATTGATCCACCCATATTAGCCTAGTAATAAGCCATGTTATTGGGGTAATGATGCCCTTTGCTTCAATGGCCCCCATTATAAATTTGTTTGCTCCTTGGAATATCCTAAACCTTGATAATCCCTTGTTCATCTAGTGTTTTGAAATTGCATCTTTAAGTATAGTTGTTTTGCCTTATCTGATAAGTGGGGGATATGCAAATATGCTCCCCACTGCAAAAGCAGGTCTCTGCCCCAGAGATTCAAACCGACATCTGCCACAAAAGGTTATAATGTTGATTTTTGTCCTTCTGGGCCAATTACTTCAAATATTTCAGTACTTTGATAAATATCAGTCATGGTACCTATGCCAGTGAAAACAGTAGGTACCCTTTTTAATGTCCAATTTTGGGGCCAATATCTTTTAGCTATAATAGTTACATCAGCTCCAGTATCAATCAAACCCAGAAAAATTTTATCTTTAATAGTAATAGTAATTTCTGGGTGATTGTCCCGAATAAATGTTTGCCAATAAATTTCATTTCCAGTTGAACCAAAACCTCCTTGACGGTTGAAGGGCAGAGAAGGAGGAACATGATAAGGTAAAAGTAGTAATTGAGCAATGCGTTGCCCAGTTTTAATCTGAAAAGGCTGTAAAGATTGAGCCACAATCTTCAATTCCTCTTTATAGTCACTGTCAATTAAACCAATTTGTATTAATAGACCCTGCTTAGTTAAACTACTCCTTCCAATTATTAAACCAACAGTACGGTTGGGCAGAGGGCCAGAAACTCCAGTGTTAATTAATTGAATACCCATTTCAGGTTGAAGTAAAATATCCTCAGCTTCAGGTAGATCTATTGCAGCACTACCGCAAGTTTCAGCTTTTAACTCTAAGACTGGAATGCATGGTTTCTGCTGTTGCTGACTGCATACTGTGTCTGTGGAGCTTGGCTCATGTTGCTTGTCCTGGGGCCCTGAGCTGACCCCAAAAGGCAGTTTCCCGACCTTTTCAATAGAGCACCATTTTTATGTGTTCTAGAATGACATTCATTGGCCCAATGAAAGCCCCTCTGGCAAATAGGACATAATCTGGATGGCTGTTTTTTAGTTGGGGTGGAATTCTTATCATGAAAAGATTTACAGTTTATCTGAAAGTGCCCAAATTTTCCACATTTAAAACAATTTCCTTTCTTTAGATCCAAGTTAGATTTCATGGCAGCTGCCAATACTGCCATTTGATGAGAAGTAGACCCAATGTCCTGACGGGCTTTTATATAGTCCTGTATGGAACCACCAGCAGTTTTTTTTTATTAATTAATGGAAAAAAGAAATTAACCTAACATTTAGAAATCATACCATTCTACATGTGTGTGTTAGTTGGATTCAGTTGTCAACTTGGCCAGGTGAGCATACCTAGTCTTGTTGCTGCAGACATAAGCCAACATAAGTGAACATCATCTGTTGCCAATTACATCTGCAGTCAGCTAGGAGGCGTGTCTGCTGCAATGAGTGATGTTCGACTTAATTGGCTGGTGCTTAAATGAGAGATTGCAACATAGTACTGCTAAGCAGCTTGGCATTCCTCATCTCAGCACTTGCAGCTCAGCCCAGGCCTTTGGAGATGCAGAAAGAAGTCACCCCGGGGAGAGTTGTTGGAACCCAGGGGCCTGGAGAGAAGACCAGCAGAGACCATCTTGTGCCTTCCATGTAAGAAAGAACCTCAGTGGAAAGTTAGCTGCCTTTCCTCTGAAGAACCAACAAAATAAATCCCCTTTTATTAAAAGCCAATCCATCTCTGGTGTGTTGCATTCTGGCAGCTAGCAAACTAGAACAGTTTTGGTACTGGAGAGTGGGGTGCTGCTGCGGTTTGCAAATACCAGATATGTTGGAACAGTTTTGGATGGCTAAGGGGAAGACTTTGGAGGAACTGTGAAGAGATTGATGGAGAAGTCTTGAATGGGCTTGAAGAGACTGTTGGTGTAAATGAAACCACCGCGAATCTTGACAAAGGAGGACACTAAAGGGAGAGATTGTAGTTTGCAGAGTGAGTACCATGGAAGTTTGGGTCTGAAGCCAAGAAACCTCAGCCAGGAGAGTGGACCCACCTGTATACGTGGAGAGGGTGAGTTTACCCTGAAGGGCGAGGATCAGTCTCCCCTCTCATTGCAGTGGAATAGTTCTGCAGCCTCAGGCCTTGGAAAAGGTGTAGCACGCTCCTTGGGGGACTGGGAGAGCCTGGCTGCCACCATGTGGAGGGGTTGAACATGTGCCCCAGAAATGGCAGAGAGCCCAGGGGTGGCCCTGATGCCTGGAGAGAGTGGAACCCAGAGGTGGTCTCCTTGATGTTCCCTGAGGTTGATTTTGAAAGAGGCAGGCCATTGCATAGGCCCTTGGAAGGAATGGGAATGCCACTATCTACAGCCGAAGGATAAATGACTTTCAGATTTTGAGATCCCATGGTGCTTGCCCTGCAGGTTTTATATCTGTGTTTCATCCAATTTCTCCCTATGGAAATGAAAATCTGTATCCTGTGAATATCCTCCTTTGCTTATTGGCACCGGACTTGCTTTGAGATTCACAGGTCCACAGCAAGAGAATTTTCTACATCTGTGTAAGTTGATGTTTGAAGTTGCCAAGTTGAAAAGGGGTGGATATGTGTTAGTTAGATTCAGTTGTCAACTTGGCCAGGTGAGCATACCTAGTCTTGTTGCTGCGGACATAAGCCAACATACGTGAACATCATCTGTTGCCAATTACATCTGCAGTCAGCTAGGAGGCGTGTCTGCTGCAATGAGTGATGTTCGACTTAATTGGCTGGTGCTTAAATGAGAGATTGCAACATAGTACTGCAAAGCAGCTTGGCATTCCTCATCTCAGCACTTGCAGCTCAGCCCAGGCCTTTGGAGATGCAGAAAGAAGTCACCCCGGGGAAAGTTGTTGGAACCCAGGGGCCTGGAGAGAAGACCAGCAGAGACCATCTTGTGCCTTCCACGTAAGAAAAAACCTCAGTGGAAAGTTAGCTGCCTTTCCTCTGAAGAACCAACAAAATAAATCCCCTTTTATTAAAAGCCAATCCGTCTCTGGTGTGTTGCATTCTGGCAGCTAGCAAACTAGAACAATATGTAATCAGTAATTCTTAACATAATCACATACATGCATGATCATCATTTCTTAGTACATTTGCATTGGTTTAGAAGAATTAGCAACACAACAGAAAAAGATATAGAATGTTAATATAGAGAAAAAAATAAAAGTAATAATAATAGTAAAAAAAACCAAAAAAAACAAAAAACCTATAGCTCAGATGCAGCTTCATTCAGTGTTTTAGCATGATTACTTTACAATTAGGTATTATTGTGCTGTCCATTTTTGAGTGTTTGTATCTAGTACTGTTGCACAGTCTATATCCCTTCACCTCCAATTGCCCATTATCTTACCCTGTTTCTAACTCCTGCTGGACTCTGTTACCAATGACATATTCCAAGTTTATTCTCGAATGTTGGTTCACATCAGTGGGACCATACAGTATTTGTCCTTTAGTTTTTGGCTAGTCTCACTCAGCATAATGTTCTCTAGGTCCATCCATGTTATTATGTGCTTCTTAAGTTTATCCTGTCTTAAAGCTGCATAATATTCCATCGCATGTATATACCACAGTTTGTTTAGCCACTCGTCTGTTGATGGAAATTTTGGCTGTTTCCATCTCTTTGCAATTGTAAATAATGCTGCTATAAACATTGGTGTGCAAATGTCCGTTTGTGTCTTTGCCCTTAAGTCCTTTGAGTAGATTCACAGCAATACCATTGCTGGGTCATACAGCAATTCTATATTCAGCTTTTTGAGGAACCACCAAACTGCCTTCCACAATGGTTGCACCATTTGACATTCCCACCAACAGTGGATGTGTGCCTCTTTCTCCGCATCTTCTCCAGCACTTGTCATTTTCTGTTTTGTTGATAATGGCCATTCTGGTGGGTGTGAGGTGATATCTCATTGTGGTTTCGATTTGCATTTCTCTACTGGCCAGGGACATTGAGCATCTCTTCATGTGCCTTTTGGCCATTTGTATTTCCTCTTCTGATAGGTGTCTGTTCAAGTCTTTTTCCCATTTTGTAATTAGATTGGCTGTCTTTTTGTTGTTGAGTTGAACAATCTCTTTATAAATTCTGGATACTAAACCTTTATCTGATATGTCATTTCCAAATATTTTCTCCCATTGTGTAGGCTGTCTTTCTACTTTCTTGATGAAGTTCTTTGATGCACAAAAGTGTTTAATTTTGAGGAGTTTGCATTTATTTATTTCCTTCTTCAGTGCTCTTGCTTTAGGTTTAAGGTCCATAAAACCGCCTCCAATTGTAAGTTTCATGAGATATCTCCCAACATTTTCCTCTAACTGTTTTACGGTCTTAGACCTAATGTTTAGATCTTTGATCCATTTTGAGTTAACTTTTGTATAGGGTGTGAGATATGGGTCTTCTTTCATTCTTTTGCATATGGATATGCAGTTCTCTAGGCACCATTTATTAAAGAGACTGTTCTGTCCCAGGTGAGTTGGCTTGACTGTCTTATCAAAATCAAATGTCCATAGATGAGAGGGTCTATATCTGAGCACTCCATTCGATTCCATTGGTCAATATATCTATCTTTATGCCAATACCATACTGTTTTGACCACTGTGGCTTCATAATATGCCTTAAAGTCAGGAAGCGCGAGACCTCCAGCTTCGTTTTTTTTCCTCAAGACGTTTTTAGCAATTCGGGGCACCCTGTCCTTCCAGATAAATTTGCTTATTGGTTTTTCTATTTCTGAAATAAGTTGTTGGGGTTTTGATTGGTATTGCATTGAATCTGCAAATCAATTTAGGTAGGATTGACATCTTAACTATATTTAGTCTTCCAATCCATGAACACGGTATGCCCTTCCATCTATTTAGGTCTTCTGTGATTTCTATTAACAGTTTTTTTGTAGTTTTATTTATATAGGTTTTTTGTCTCTTTAATTAAATTTATTCTTAGGTATTTTATTCTTTCAGTTGCAATTGTAAATGGGATTCGTTTCTTGATTTCCCCCTCAGCTTGTTCACTACTAGTGTATAGAAATGCTACAGATTTTTGAATGTTGATCTTGTAACCTGCTACTTTGCTGTACTCATTTATTAGCTCTAGTAGTTTTGTTGTGGATTCTTCTGGGTTTTCAATGTATAGTATCATATCATCTGCAAACAGTGATAGTTTTACTTCTTCCTTTCCAATTTTGATGCCTTGTATTTCTTTTTCTTGTCTAATTGCTCTGGATAGAACCTCCAACAGAATGTTGTATAACAGTGGTGATAGTGGATATCCTTGTCTTGTTTCTGATCTTAGGGGGAACATTTTCAATTTTCCCCCATTGAGGATGATATTAGCTGTGGGTTTTTCATATATTCCCTCTATCATTTTAAGGAAGTTCCCTTGTATTCCTATATTTTGAAGTGTTTTCAACAGGAAAGGATGTTAAATCTTGTCAAATGCCTTCTCTGCATCAACTGAGATGATCATGTGATTTTTCTGCTTTGATTTGTTGATATGGTGTATTACATTAATTGATTTTCTTATGTTGAACCATCCTTGCATACCTGGGATGAATCCTACTTGGTCATGATGTATAATTCTTTTAATGTGTTGCTGGATATGATTGCTAGAATTTTATTGAGGATTTTTACATCTATATTCATTAGGGAGATTGGTCTGTAATTTTCCTTTTTTGTAATATCTTTGCCTGGTTTTGGTATGAGGGTGATGTTGGCTTCATAGAATGAATTAGGTCGTTTTCCCTCCCCTTCGATTTTTTTGAAGAGTTTGAGGAGAGTTGGTACTACTTCTTTCTGGAATGTTTGATAGAATTCACATGTGAAGCCATCTGGTCCTGGACTTTTCTTTTTAGGAAGCTTTTGAATGACTAATTCAATTTCTTTACTTGTGATTGGTTTGTTGAGGACATCTATTTCTTCTTGAGTTGAAGTTGGTTGTTCATGTCTTTCCAGGAACCGATCCATTTCATCTAAATTGTTGTATTTATTAGCGTAAAGTTGTTCATAGTATCCTGTTATTACCTTCTTTATTTCTGTGAGGTCAGTAGTTATGTCTCCTCCTCCATTTCTGATCTTATTTATTTGCATCCTCTCTCTTCTTTTTTTTGTCAGTCTTGCTAAGGGCCCATCAATCTTACTGATTTTCTCATAGAACCAACTTCTGGTCTTATTGATTTTCTCTATTGTTTTCATGTTTTCAATTGCATTTATTTCTGCTCTAATCTTTGTTATTTCTTTCCTTTTGCTTGCTTTGGGATTAGTTTGCTGTTCTTTCTCCAGTTCTTCCAAGTGGACAGTTAATTCCTGCATTTTTGCCTTTTCTTTTTTTCTGATAAAGGCATTTAAGACAATAAATTTCCCTCTTAGCACTGCCGTTGCTTCATCCCATAAGTTTTGATATATTGTGTTTTCATTTTCATTCACCTTGAGTTATTTGCTAATTTCTCTTGCCATTTCTTCTTTGACCCACTCGTTGTTTAAGAGTGTGTTGTTGAGCCTCCACGTATTTGTGAATTTTCAGCACTCCGCCTATTATTGATTTCCAACTTCATTCTTTTATGATCTGAGAAAGTGTTGTGTATGATTTCAATCTTTTTAAATTTGTTAAGACTTGCTTTGTGACCCAGCATATGGTCTATCTTTGAGAATGATCCATGAGCACTTGAGAAAATGGTGTATCCTGCTGTTGTGGGATGTAATGTCCTATAAATGTCTGTTAAGTCTAGCTCATTTATAGCAATATTCAGATTCTCTCTTTCTTTATTGATCCTCTGTCTAGATGTTCTGTCCACTGATGGGAGTGGTGAATTGAAGTCTCCAACTATTATGGTATATGAGTCTATTTCCCTTTTCAGTGTTTGCAGTGTATTCCTCACGTAATTTGGGGGATTGTGGTTCAGTGCATAAATATTTATGATTGTTATGTCTTCTTGTTTAGTTGTTCCTTTATTAGTAGATAGTATCCTTCTTTGTCTCTGTTAACTGTTTTACATTTGAAGTCTAATTTGTTGGATATTATTAGTATAGCCACTCCTGCTTTTTTTCTGGTTGTTATTTGTATGAAATATCTTTTCCCAACCTTTCACTTTCAACCTATGTTTATCTTTGGGTCTAAGATGTGTTTCCTGTAGACAGCATATAGAAGGATCCTGTTTTTCAATCCATTCTGCCAGTCTATGTCTTTTGATTTGGGAATTCAGTCCATTAACATTTAGTGTTATTACTGTTTGGATAATATTTTCCTCTACCATTTTGCCTTTTGTATTATATATATCAGATCTGATTTTCCTTCTTTCTACACTCTTCTCCATACCTCTCTCTTCTGTCTTTTCGTATCTGACTCTAGTCTCTCAGTGACTTTTTGTCTGAGAATGTTTTAATTTCTCCCTCATTTTTGAAGGACAATTTTGCTGGATATAGGAGTCTTGGTTGGCAGTTTTTCTCTTTTAGTAATTTAAATATATCATCCCACTGTCTTCTAGCTTCCATGGTTTCTGCTGACAAATCTACACATAATCTTATTGGGTTTCCCTTGTATGTGATGGATTGTTTTTCTCTTGCTGCTTTCAAGATCCTCTCTTTCTCTTTGACCTCCGACATTCTAACTAGTAAGTGTCTTGGAGAATGCCTATTTGGGTCTAATCTCTTTGGGGTGTGCTGCACTTCTTGGATCTGTAATTTAAGTTTTTCATAAGAGTTGGGAAATTTTCAGTGATAATTTCTTCCATTAGTTTTTCTCCTCCTTTTCCCTTCTCTTCTCCTTCTGGGACACCCACAACACGTATATTTGTGCGGTTCATATTGTCCTTGAGTTCCCTGATATCCTGTTCAATTTTTTCCATTCTTTTCCCGACAGTTTCTGTTTCTTTTTGGAATTCAGATGTTCCGTCCTCCAAATCACTAATTCTATCTTCTGTCTCTTTAAATCTATCATTGCAGGTATCCATTATTTTTTCCATCTTTTCTACTTTATCCTTCACTTCCATAAGTTCTGTGATTTGTTTTTTCAGTTTTTCTATTTCTTCTTTTTGTTCAGCCCATGTCTTCTTCATGTCCTCCCTCAATTTATCGATTTTGTTTTTGATGCAGTTTTCCATTTCTGTTCGTATATTCAGCATTAGTTGTCTCAGCTCCTGTATCTCATTTGAACTATTGGTTTGTTCCTTTGACTGGGCCACATTCTTAATCTTCTGAGCATGGACTGTTATCTTCTGTTGACGTCTGGGCATTTAGTCAGATTTCCCTGGGTATTGGACCCAACAGGTTGGAAGATTTTTTTGTGAAATCTCTGGGTTCTGTTTTTCTTATCCTGCCCAGTAGGTGGCGCTCATGGCACATGTTTGTTTGCGGGCCCCACCAGTAAAAGGTGCTGTGGGTCCTTTAAGTTTGGAAAACTCTCACTGTGGAGGAGGTTCACCCGCCGATGCGGCTTGGAAGAGTGCCAGCCAGCCCGGGGGTCCGAACGTGGGGAGGGTTGTCGGCCGCCACAGCCCGGGAGAGCGCCCGTCCGAATTTCCTAGTTGGCCCGGGGTGCCAAGCATGGCGGGAGTGCACCAGCTGTCTCAGCCCTGGAGAGTGCACCGTTTCCAGCCGGACCGGGGCGTCACATGTTTGGAAGGGATCCTCCCGCTCACCGTTCTCCGTGGCCTGGGTATTTCCGATCCAATTCTCTCAGTTGGTCTGGGTTGGCACGTGTGGTGGGGGCGCCTGCCACCGTGGCTTGAGGGGACCCTGTGGCTCCTTTATTAATGCCACTATTGGTGTTTGGTTGGACCCAGTCCCTGCCACTGTCGGAAATTCCGTCCTCTCCCTGGAGGGGTGCCCGTCGCCGGCTGCCACGGCCCGGGAAACTCGCCACCAGACCAGGAAGCTGCCCACAGGGAGGGGCACCGGTTGCCGGCTGCCGCAGCTGGGGTAACCCTCTAATCCGAGACTCGTAGCCGGTCCAGGAAGCCACCTACAAAAGACAGTCACCAGGCACCGCGGCTTGGGAAACTTGCCTCTCTGAGACTCTCAGCCAGCCCGGGAAGGAGGGAGGGAAGAGCTCCGGCCGCCAGCTGCCGTGGCCCGGGGAATCGCGCGCTGCTTGGGGATCTCACCGCAGCAGAGTCTCGCAGTCAGTCTAGCCAGTCCAGACTGGGGTACGCTGTGTGTCCATTCCCTGCCGTGGCCCCTGGAGCTGTTCTGCACTGTTTCTGTTCAGCTAGTAGTTGCTCTGGAGGAGGAACTAAGATGCACGTACCTTACTAAGCTGCCATCTTGGCCCCCCATCCAAGCGGCAGTTTTAATGCGTTGAATAGCCTTTTTACACTCATTGTTAGCATTATCAAAGGCTAATGCCATTAAAATTAAATCAGGGGCTTCAGATGCTTGCATGGTTTTTTGAATCACGTCTGTTAGATGTGCCACAAATTCAACATACATCTCATTATGTCCTTGAATTACTTTAGAAAAAGTTAAAGCAGGCTGTCCTGGTGTAGAAATTCTCTGCCAAGCTGCAAGACTGGCCATTCTGACTTGGTTGATAGTGCTATTATCATATTGTAACTGTCTTTCAATACCTGCCCATTGTCCAGCACCCATGATTTGATCTACTGTTATTAACACTGGAGGTTGTTCATTAGCATTCCTCCTAGCCAACTGATTAGCTTCATCAGTCCACCATGGTTTAAATTTTAAAAATTCAGCTGTACTTAAAACAGTTCTGGCTAACATCTCCCAATCCCAAGGAATTAATCTATAGACATGAGCCATGCATCCCAAGGAATTAATCTGTAGACATGAGCCATGCCCTGGACTAGACCTGTAGTATATGGAGAATTTACTCCATACTGGGCACAAGCCTGTTTCAACTCTTTTAACAGTTTAAAAGGAATGGGCTCATGACGAATTTCTACAGTGCCCTGAGGATTATTTTGATTGGGAGGCAACTGATTAACTGTTACAGGAAAAGCTGATAGAAGTTGTACTGCCTCCAGGTCCCCTTGCTGAGATCCCTGCAGTAAACATTTCATTATGGATGCTTTGGGTGTAGGCTTCGATGCTATTACACGATTGATATATTTAGCTGAATCACTAAATAATGGATTATCTATAAAATATCTATAAAAAATGGATTCTGAGAAGGCTAGTGGACTGGGAATAGGGGCAGAAGGTGGATTGCAAATTCGTGTAGGGAATATGGAGTTTTCCTGATATAAAGTAGGTTTTGTTTGATCAGAATCTGGGAAGTTTTGAGGGCAAGTGAAGCTTGCCTTCTTTGAAAAAGGGGTGGTATGGGCTACAGTGTAAGAACACTGTGAGAACATAGATTTAACATCTTCCTCATCTGTACTTATATCCTCCTTATCCCTAAGTTTCACTCCATTTTCATCTATATCTATTGTCGCAGTCATGCTTTTTTGGGAAAAATTCTCAGTCTCCCCATCTTTACTTTCTGACTGTAAGGGATCTAAGGTTGCTGCTATTTGATGACACAATGTCCATGCTGATAATGGGACAGTCTCCCCATTTTGATAGGCCCTCTGAAGATCCTTCATAACTAAATGCCATTGTTTTAAATTCAAAATATTATGACTCTCAGGATGAAACCATTGACAATGTTTTTGAATGAGATCAAATGCACTTATTAATTCAGATGTTTTAACAAGCACCCCATTAGCTTCTAACAGTGTTTTCAATTCACACACATACTCCTCCAGCCACCCATTGTGATTACCCATTACCTTGATGATACAAGAAAAATGCTTACTTACAAATACGACTCGAGTCCTCTTCTATCCGCTGGACATGTGTGCCTCTAATAAGACTATTCCTTGGTTCCTTAATATTGATTTGGAGTCTTCTTCGAGCCCCACATTGGGCACCAAATGTTGCTTTCTGTTGAAACAGAGCTTGAAGGATATTAAGGAATGATGAGAAGGAGAGAGAGAAAGGAAGAAAAGAAAGACAGACACAAATGGGTTCAGGGAGTCTGAAGCTTAACTCTACATCAGACATCAGACAACTTTATTCTCAACCAGATCTTAGTTATATACCACAGGATGTCAATAGATATGCAGGCATTTCCTGAGGGAGCAAGATTCTTATCTTACAGTGTTCTTTATACTTAACATAACTGTTTGGGGTAAACATTCTCTTCCTCCCAGACTGCTCTACATAACCATCTCCACAGTTTACCGCCACCATCCTGAGCCAGCTTCTTGCAACAAATTCTGTAGGTCTTGCTTTAAACTCTTGGCTTCTACAAATTGGCATTTGATTGTGCTCAGTGATAAAGTAACACTTTATCAGTGTTACTGATAAAGTTTCTTTCCTTTACCTTTGGGGAAGCAGCCTGTGGGGGAGGGGCACCAGCCAGCACAGCTTTGGGAACTCACAGTTCTGTGAGGGCTCACAGCCTGTCCAGCTGGTCCAGACTGGGGTACACTGTGTGTCTGGTCACTGATGTGGCCCCTGGAGCTGTTCTGTACCGTTTCTGGTTATTTAGTAGTTCTTCTGAAGTATAAAATAAAATGTGCACATTGTTAAGCCACCATATTCACCCCAGTTTCCTTCATTTTATACCTTTAATGTTTAATATATTTTTGAGATAATTTTGTGCACATACAGTCCATCATCGTACATAACCAATGCCTTAAAATACCATAAAATAATTATGTATTTATCACCATGATCATTTTTAGAACACTGTCATTACTCCAGGAAAAGAAATAAAAGGAAAAAAACTACACATAACACACCCCTTACCCTTCTTGCTCTTTGATCACTAGTATCTCAAACAATCAATTTTATTTACCATTATCCCCACAATTTATTTATTTTTTCCTTATTTTTTTTATCATCTGGCCATTTTTATCATCTGGAAACAGCAACCACAAGGTTTTTACAATCATATAGTCACATTAAAAAATGTATTTTTGTTAGCATATTTTCACATATTCAGTCCATATACGGTGTACAATCAATGGTTCATAATATCATCACATAGCTCTTGATTAATCATCATGATCACTTTTAACTTTTTCAATTATATAATAAAACATATATACAAAGCAAAGAAAGAAAAAAGCAATAGTTTCAAAGCACTCTTCTCAAGTAGTTACAGGACAGATGCCAGTGTTTCTCATGGGCTACCATATTATCTTCTAAGATTTTTCCTTCTAGCTGCTCCAGAATATAGCAGGCTAGAAGGCATGACTTTTTGTATCACCAGAATTGTTTTTTTCTTTTTTGTAAAAATAACATATGAAAAAGCAATAAGTTTCCAAGCACAGCACCACAATTGGTTGAAGAACATATTTCAGAGTTGACGTGCGTTACAATTTCACAATTTTAGGTTTTTACTTCTAGCTGCTCTAAGATATTGGAGACTAAAAGAGATATCAATTTAATGATTCAGCAATCATATTCATTTGTTCAATCCTATCTTCTCTGTACAATTCCACCATCACCTTTGATCATTCTGTCCATCTCTTTGGGGGTGTGTGGGCTATGGCCATCCTAACTCCTACATGTTGGAAGGTCTGTCACTAATATGTGGTAGGAACATGGAACTATCTGATGTTCCAGAGAGATTGGGACCTGTAGGTTTCAGAACCATTTGGTCCAGGGGCCCATCTGGAGGTTGTAAGTTTCTGGCAAGTTACTCTAGTGCATGGAACCCTTTGTAGAATCTTATTGCTTTAGGTGTTGGGCAGGTTATGGTAGGTAGCAATGCGAATAAAGCTTCTGTAAGAGCAACCTCCAGAGAGTAACCTCTTGACTCTGGTCCTATCTTGTTCCCCATCATCCAGAATCAGCTGGATTGATAGAAAAGTGGAATGGCCTCTTGAAAACTCAATTACAGTGCCAACTAGGTGGGGATACCTTGCATGGCTGGGATGATGTTCTTCAGGGGGTTGTAGATGCTCTGACTCATCAGCCACTCTATGGTTCTGCTTCTCCCATAGCCAGAATCTCTGGGTCTCGGAATCAAGGGGTGGAAAAGGGAGTGGCCCCACTCATTATTACCCCTAGTGATCTATAAGAATATTTTTTGCTTCCTTTCACTGAAACCTTGAGCTCTGCTGGTCTACAGGTTTTAGTTCCAAAGGGAGAGTACTTCTACTCAGAGAAACTGCAATGATTCTATTGAACTGGAATCCAAGACTGTCACCTGGTCACATTGGGCTACTCATGCCCCTGGACCAACTAGCCAAGAATGGGATTACTTTCCTGTCTGGGGTGATTGACCTTGACTATCAGGAGGAAATAGACAGCAACTACAAAATGGAGGGAAAGAAGAGTTTTCTTGGAATGTAGGAGATACCCTATGGTGTGTTTTATTACTACCATGCTCTGTGATTAAAATCAATGGAAGACTGCAATGACTCAATCTAGGCAGGATTGCCAATGGCTTTAAAACTTCAAGAATGAAGGTTTCTGTCATCCCACCAGGCAAAGAACCATGGACAGATGAAGTGCTTGCTGAGGATAAGAACACAGATGGAATGGGTAATGGAATAAGGTAACGATAAACATGAACTACAATCACATGATCAGTTACAGAGATGAGGACTGTAAAGGTATAATTGTTTCTTTCTTGCTTTGTAATTAGTATCTGTGTAATTTTACATAAATTAAATATTTTGTTTACCTCTTTATCTGCTTTATCATATGACATAAGCTGTTTTCTTCATGTTATAGCATTTAAATTGTAAGATAGCAACTTTAAAAGTAAATATTACCCAAGGATTTGCACCTTTTTCTGGAGAGATGTAATGCATTTCTGGTTGAACATGGGAAAGATGAGTAATGTTAGGTGAGGGAAAAAATGTGTCAGTTATTGTTTTCTATTTTGAGATTACTTATGGGTTAAGGTGATGTGTATAGCTGCCAAATTGACAAGGGGTGGACTGTCCTGGTCAAATTCATGTGTCAGCTTGACCACGTGGTGGTGACCAGTGGTCTGGTTAGGTATTACAGTTAGGTAGTATTGTGCTATCCATTTCTGAATTTTTGCAATCAGTCCTTGTGGTAGTTGGATTCAGTTGTCAACTTGGCCAGGTGAAGACACCTAGTTCTGTTGCTGTCGACATGAGCCAATGGTATGTGAACCTCATCTGTTGCTGATTACATCTGCAGTCAGCTAGAAGGTATGCCTGCTGCAGTGAATGATGTTTGAGTTAACTGACTGGTGCTTAAATGAGAGTGTTCAACATAGCACAGCCCAAGCAGCTCAGCATGCCTCATTTCAGCACTTGCAGCTCAGCCCAGGCCTTTGGCACTGCAGAAAGAAATCACCTTGGAGGAAGCTGTTGGAACCCAGAGGCCTGGAGAGAAGGCCAGCAGAGACCATCCTGTGCCTCCCCACGTAAGAAAGAACCTCAGTTGAAAGTTAGCTCCTTTCCTCTGAAGAACTAACAAAATTAATCCCCTTTTATTAAAAGCCAATCCATCTCTGGTGTGTTGCATTCCAGCAACTAGCAAACTAGAGCAGTTCTGTTGCACAATCTGTATCCCTTCAGGTCCAATTACCCAATATCTACCCTATTTCTATCTCCTGATGGTCCCTGTTACCAACTGAAGCTTTCCAAATTCATTCACTAATGTCAGTTCATATCGGTGAGACCATACAACATTTGTCCTTTTTTTTCTGGCTAATCTCACTGAGCATAATGTCCTTAGGGTTCATCCATGTTGTTACATACTTCACAACTTTATTCTGTCTTATAGCTACATAATATTCCATTGTATGTAGATACCACAGCTTGTTTAGTCACTTTTCTGTTGAGGAACATTTAAGCTGTTTCTTTCTCTTGGCAATTGTAAATAATGCACTGTAAATATTGGTGTGCAAATGTCCATTTGTGTCCTTGCCCTCATGTCCTCTGAGTAGATACCTAGCAATGATATTGCTGACACATATGGCAATTCTATACTTAGCTTCCTAAGGAACCACCAAACTGCCTTCCACAGTGGTTGTACCCACCAATAGTGGATAAGTGTGCCTCTTGCTCCACATCTGTTCCAGCACTTGTTTTCAGTTTTATTGATAATGGCCATTCTGGTGGGTGTGAGATGATTTCTCATTGTGGTTTTGATTTGCATTTCCCTAATAACCAGGGAAGTTGACCCTCTTCTCATGTGGCTTTTGGTCATTTGTATTTCCTCTTCTGAGAAATGTCTGTTCATGTCTTTTGTCCATTTTGTAATTGGGTTGTTCATCTTTTTGTTGTTGATTTTAACAATCTCTTTATATATTCTGGATACTAGACCTTTATCTGATATATTGTTTCCAAATATTGTCTCCCATTATGCAGGCTGTCTTTTTATTTTCTTGATGAAGTTCTTTGGTGCACAAAAGTGTTTAATTTTGAGGACTTCCCTTTTATTTTTTCTTAGTGCTCACGCTTTGGTTGTAAGGTTTAGGAAACTGCTTCCTATTATAAGATTTATAAGGTATTTCCCTACATTTTCTTCTAAAAGTTTTATGGTCTTAAATCTAACATTTAGTTCTTTGATTTATTTTGACTTAATTTTTGTGTAGGATGTGAGATGTGGATCCTCTTCTATTCTTTTGTATGTGGATATCCAGTTCTCTAGGCACCATTTATTGAAGAGACTGTTCTGTCCTAGGTGCATTGGCTTGACTGCCTTATCAAAGATAAATTATCCATAGATCAGAGGGTCTGTATCTGAACACTCTCATCAATTCCATTGGTCAATATATCTATCTTTATGCCAGTACCATGCTGTTTTGACCACTGTACCTTCATAATATGCCTTAAAGTCAGGAAGCGTGAGATCTCTGACTTAATTTTTCTTTCTTAGGATATTTTAACTATACGGGGCACCCTGTCCTTCCAGATAAATTTGGTTATTGGTTTCTCTATTTCTGAAAAGTAATTTTTTGGGATTTTAATTGCCATTGCATTGAATCTGTAAATCAATTTAAGTGAAATTGACATCTTAACTGTATTTAGTCTTCCAATCCATGAACATGGTATGGCCTTCCATTTATTTGGGTCTTCTGTTATTTCTTTTAACAATTTCTTGTAGTTCTCTTTGTATAGGTCTTTTGTCTCTTTAGTTAAATTTATTCCTAAATATTTTATTATTTTGGTTGCAATTGTAAACGGAATTTTTTACATGATTTCCTCCTCAAATTGCTCATTACTAGTGTACAGAAACAGTATGGATTTTTGATTGTTGATCTTGTAACCTGCCACTTTGCTGTACTCATTTGTTAGCTCTAGTAGTTTTGCTGTGGATTTTTCAGGGTTTTCAACATATACTATCATATCATCTGCAAACAGTGAGAGTTTGACTTCTTCCTTTCCAATTTTGATGCCTTGATATTTCTTTTTCTTTTCTAATTGCTCTGGCTAGAATTTCCAACACCATGTTGAATAACAATGGTGATAGTGGACATCCTTGTCTTGTTCCTGACCTTAGGGGGAAAGTTTTCAGTTTTTCCCCATCGAGGATGATGTTAGCTGTGGGTTTTTTTCATATATTCCCTTTATCATTTTGAGGAAGTTCCCTTCCATTCCTGTTCTTTAAAGTGTTTTCAACAGGGAAGGATGTTGAATTTTGTCAAATGCTTTTCTGCATCAATTAAGATGATCATGTGGTTTTTCTGCTTTGATTTGTTCATATGGTGTATTTCATCAGTTGATTTTCTTATATTGAACTATCCTTGCATACCAGGGATAAATCCTACTTGGTCATGGTGTATAATTCTTTTAATGCACTGCTGGATTTGACTTGCAAGAATTTATTCTGGAATTTTGCATCTTTATTCATTAGAGAGATTGGCCTGTAGTTTTTTTTTCTTGTAATATGTTTGTCTGGCTATGGTATGAAGGTGATGTTGGCTTCAGAGAATAATTTGGGTAGCTTTCCTTCCTCTTCAATTTTTTGAAGATTTTGAGCAGGATTGGTAGTAATTTTTTCTTGAATGTTTAGTGGAATTCACATGTGAAGCCATCTGGTCTTGTGAAGTAAATCTTAGAAGAACTCATTCATATTTCTTGTGTGAGTCAGTGGGAAATTTAGGTCTACAGTACCCTTTCAATTTTGTTCAACTTCAATATGGTAATATTCTAAACCCTTTAGAGAATCACCTTCACTCCAATTTATTCCCTTATATTGAAGTTCAATCTCATTAGCTACCAGTTCACCCATCTCTTCCTTGTATGTATCTCTAAGTTTCCTATCTTCTGTATTATGAACCCCTGATTATACCTTTATGCTGGTCATAAAAGTGGACTTATGCAGCATCTATCTTTTTTTGTCTGGGTAACTTCACTCAGCATTATGTCCTCAAAGCTCATCCTTCTTGTCATGTGCTTCAGGATGTCATTTTGTCTTACTGCTGCATAATATTCCATTGAATATATGCACCACATTTTGTTGATCCACTCATCTGTTGATGTACATTTGGTTTGTTTCCATCTTTTGGCAATTGTGAATAATGCTGCTATGAACATTTCTGCAAAAATTCTGTTCATAATGTTGCTTTCAGCTCTTCTGGATCTATACCAAGTAGTGCTATTGTTGGGTGATAGGGCAGCTTGATATTTACTTTCCTAAGGAACCACAAGTCTTCCGTAGTTGCTGTACCATTGTACATTCCCACCAGCCTTGCAATACTTTACTCAGTTGCTTGGAAGATTCTGGCATAGCGAGCATGCAAATCTCCATCCACCAGATTAATCTCATCTTTATGGTGTCATGAGTTATTGAGTGGACAGTACCTGTCAACAAATTTATAGCTTTTCTAAAACTGAATTGGGGTTGAAACAGAAAATATTTAAGGTTCAATGTTCTACCTCCTTCTACTAAAGTGCCTATCAATTTAATTGAGAAAGTTTAACCTATGGAATTTAACATTTTACTCTTGGTTGTAAACCAAGATGTATAATAATTTCCATCATGGAATTTTTTTTATAACTTTGTGGAAAGATAATATAAATACTTTTTAATGAAAAAAATGAAACAGATTATTACAGCATACAGAGATTTTACTTTTTTAGTATGTGCTGACATTAAGTTCTATATTTGTAACTTTTTAAATATTTGTTTGTAACTTTAAACACAAAAATTGAGGAATGTTTGTGCAACCAATGGAGTGAATATGAGCAGGTAAAGGCCTTGCCTTGTTGCAACTGGAAGAAGTTTAAAGGATTTCCAGAGAATGAGAAGTTACCCAAAGATTTTAAGTTTTATGCATGGCAAAAATTATTAGTGATAGAGGAATACTATTTATAATGTGCCAGTTAACTGAATTCAGAGACATGTTCTGTTGTTGAAGAAACAAATTTTTAACACTTTAGAGAAATCTGTTATTGTTCCACATTAGCTCATATTTATGCAAATGCCAAAACAAAGCATTTCTGTCCCTGGAATACATCTAAACAAAAAAGTCACATGAGGAAATGATGAAGATGGAATTAGAGTATAGGACAGAATGCTGTCTTTCCATTGTGCAAACTGTCTCCAGTTATCTCTTGGTAAGTAGGTAGGGGAATTGGGTGACCCCTGAAAGAAACCATGGCGATCTTGACTGCAATAGTCCTCAAACTACATCAGTTGAGCACTATGGAAAAATTGCTGTACAAATCCCATTAGATGGATTATTTTATTTGATTGCTACAACAAACTTGTAATTAACTTCATTATATGCCAGGTGCTCTTCTAAGCACTTTGCACATTCAGATTCATTCCATTCTCACAAGAACCTCATGTGATAGATATTAACATTATGCCCATTTTACAAATGGTGAATTGAAGGACAGAGAGGTTAGCTAACTTACGAAAAGCTAGTGAGCAGTGGGTTCACAGTTCTAGCCTAGACATTCTGTTTCTTCCATTTAAAGTTCAAGTGTAAGAGGTTGGATTCATCACATTCCTCAGTCCATGGCACACTCTCATCATTAGTCTCTGCAAGGCTCCTCTCTTACTCTCTCTCTCTCTGACATCTATTCTATTTTATGTCCTTACTTCTTGTTCCTCCCAGAAGAAGCCATTCTAGTTACTTTATTTAATGGGTATATTTCTGTTTGTGCAACTTATTAAAAAACCCATGCTGTTATGTTGTATGATGTTTCTTATCCACTCTTCCAAGGACAGCAAAGACTTTTTTTCTTCACCACTATGCAAGATTCCTGCTGCTATACACTTCTCTAAAATTTCTGAAGTACTATACAAGAAAAGTGAACTCACATACTGCCTTCTGTACTGATGAGCATGGAACCAGCAAGTAAGTCTCAGTGTGAAAATCAGAGTAGTCTTGGTCCAATTTCCAACCAATATGTTTGTGTCAATACAATTAAAACATATCTTGAAATGTCAGCAAGATGAAAAGATAAGCTAGAGACTAGTGAAAGTCTATGGATATGTTCAGGGTCTGGCCACCACTAATTTCCATGAACTCCATTTACCCCAGAACACTCCACATAACAAACCATGTAAACACGGAGGGCTTGCCATGAAACTTGGCTTTGGACAAGTTCTCTAGCCTCCCACTTCCAACAAGATTATCACCGCAAGCTCTGCAGAGGACTGGATCCATCGCTGGAGATTCATTAAGTACCTGACACATTCAAGTCAATTTTTGATGTTCAAAATAAAAATGGTGTTCACACATCATTCATAATAACCAAAAGTTAGAAACAACCTTAAAATCCATTCACAGATGAATTGATAAGCAAGATATGGCATGTACACACAATAGTACATCACTTAGTCACAAAAAGGCATTAAGTACTGACACATGCTACAACATGGATGAACCTAGAAACATTATGACAAGTGAAATAAGTCAGACACAAATGGACAAATACTTTATGATTCCACTTACATGAAATATCTAAACAAGCAAATTCACATTAGAATAAGTAGATTAGGGGCACCAAGGGCATCTAATGAGATAGTGAGATAGGAGAATTGGGAGTTACTGCTTAATGGGTACAGAATTCCTGCTTTGGTTGATGAAGCAGTTTTGGAAATGGATGGTAGCGATGGTAACATAATGTTGTAAATGTAATTAATGCCACAGTATCAATTAAAATGGTTAAAATGGAAAATTTTATACTATACATACTTTAACAAAATAAAAAATAAATTTAAAACATGGTGTTCTAAAAAAATTAAAATAATACAAAATGGTGCTTAGGCATACTAGGGCAGTTGGAATTGCCCTTGAAACCTGGAAATGTCCACCCTCTGGACCTGTAACACACACTTACACATTGGCTCAAGAACCTTCTGTGCTCTACTCCCCTACCCCAAACCACCTCATGCTGGCCTCAGGCACCTCTGAGAACCCCTGATAAGCACTGACCCTGGCCCTGGGAGGGGGCTCTCACCTCCTCACCCCATGTTGCAGTGCATCCTCAGGAAGGCCTGCAATGGGCTGCCCTGGATGTTAAGACTGTACAAAGGGCAAGGCACAGTGGGGACTGTGAGCGTCCCCTCATCCTCCTAACCTGGCCTGTCTGCTGTGGAGCCAGGCTAGACCTCCTAATGCATGAACATGAACCCAGCACTGTCTCTTGAGGACCCAGCATGGATCCCTGAGCCCTGCAAGCTTGGGACTATCCCTAGGAAGGGAGGGAAGTGCAGGACAGAAGCAGTGAGAAGGGCAAGTGGGTAAGAAGCCCAGACAGCATGGGGCAGAGGTGGGACCAGGAGGGACAGGGGTGCAACATTCAATGCTCAGGATGTCACTTTGCATATTCATTGGTCCAGCAAGACTACCTAGGAGAGGTAATGAACTATTCATGAGGAAAATGGCTTGCTCTGCTCAGAAAGATATTGTTGATTCTTCATAAGCCAAAGAGGTGGGGTTGGGAGTACAAAAGCAAAAAGGTAATGACTTCTCCCAGGGGATATCTAGAGCTGAGATGATGTCCTTGTTGAAAGGGGAACTGGGATGATTAGTTGTGTTTTGAAAAATTTTTATTCTTTTTTTAATTGTTAAATGCTTATTAGAGGAAATTTGAATGGAACACTTCTGTTTTATTTTGAATGTAAAAGTCAATAAGGAATGAATAACGGTGGCTGAAGGATACACTGGCTGAAGAGTAGATTGGTTAATGATGGTGTATACATATGATTGAATATTGTGCTGCTACAAAAAAGGATTGAAGTTGTGAGACATGCAACATTATGAATGAACCTGTAGGACATTTGGTGAGGCAAAATAAGCCAGAAACAGAAAACATGGTCTCATTTTATTTTATTTTATTATTGCATGGTCTCATTTAGAAAATACTTAAAAGAAATCAGGTGCCTGGATTTTAACCTCTTAAAGCAGTCACATTTAGCCCAGAGCAGTAATTATTATTTCTGAATTTTGAAAGCCTGTTATATATATGTATAACCTGGTATTTAGAGATAAAAGTGAAACCAATCAGGTCAGTATTAAGGTAATTCAGAAATAGGGTAAGAATGACATTGTCTATATTTTAGAACCTCGGCTACTCTTTGAGACAAAATGAAGAAAGTTTATTTTGTCCAGAACCCAAATTTTCTGTAGCAGATAATCTAACTCAACCTGTCTGGATAAATTATTTACACAATGCAAACTCAAGGAACCCAGAATAAGAGGGCCTTTAATCCTACATGCCTAATATAATCCCTGGATGTATCTCAGAGTATATTAAGGCGATAATAAAAAAGTATTGGCAAAGTCCCTTGAGGGATAGGAGAGAAAATATGGAACTATTAAACTTTACTAATGGGGAAATGCCTGACACTATGTCAAACATTAGGGACACCCAAATCAATAGGCCAAACCCTTGATTTAGAGGTTAGCTCTTGTGAGGCTTATGTATGTAGAGGAAAATCTTAGCCTAACTATAGGTAAGCCTAAAAGTTACTTCAGGAGGACCTGTTTTGTTGCTAAGATGTGGCTTCTCTCTCTCTTAAATCCAACTCTGCAAGTGAAATTATTGCTCTCCCCTCTACACAGGACATGACATCCAGGAGTGAAGATCTCCCTGGTCACATGGGAGATGACTCCCAGGAATGAGTCTGGCCCTGGCACCATAGGATTAATAATGCCATCCTGAACAAAAACAGAAAAGGAAGTATTACAGATAAGTTACCAGTGGCTGAGAAAGTTGAAATAGAATCAAGAGACTACTCTTGTTATCACTCTTACATAAGCTTCATTTAGACATTACTATCTATCATAATTTGCCAACCCCCAACCAAAACCATTCCAGTCAATCCTAAAGAATCCTGGGGCATTATATAAGATTCTGCAAAGGTTCCATGCATTATGGTAACATTTCAGAAACCTACAGCCTCCAGATGTGCCCCTGGACCAGATAAGTCCCAAAATGCAGAGGAGCTAGCACATCCAGAATATCAACAAGCTCCATACCCTTATCCCATATTATCAAGAGTCCCTTTCAAAATGAAAATGTTAGAATAGGCATAGACCACATAACCCCTAAAGACTGGAAGAAAGATTGAAAGTGGTGGTGAAGATATATAGAGAAGGTAGGGTTTAACAAACAAGTATGATTGCCAAGACATTGTATTGATACTTCTTTTACTCTATAGTATCTTAGAACAGCTAGAAGTAAAAAATAAAATTGTGGAATTGTAACCCATACCAAACTCTGATTTTACAGGTTTTAATTGATCAAATTTCCTTTTTACTAGTAGGATAAGTGTAACAAGGTAGGTTTTGGGCTTTCTGGTACTGATGAAAAACTGCAAATATTGGTTATTTATATTCTTAGCCATAACTTGATGGAGAAAATAAAAGGTTCAGCTGTGTGTTTATTAATGCATTGGGGGGAAAAGATGTTTCAGTATGCTTTGTTTATGGTTTCAGGATTTCTCTTTTAAATAGTTAAGAGGGAAGGGAAACCTGCTACCTACTCTACACAGAGTGTGAACCACATAGAGAGCTTCTGATAATCCCCAGAGTGTGGTGAAATTGGAGAGTGTAGTTAAGTATGTTGACTACTCTGGTTAGATGAACTGCTCAAACTCAAGGAACAGGAATCAGCTGACCTTGAGCCAGCAGGTTTTTAACCACATTATTACTTGCTTTTCACACCCAGGCAATCATCTTTGTAATATAAATATAGGTTAATTAATTCTTTTTTTTATGAACTTTTAAAATGAAAGTTATTTCTCTGAATTCATAATAGGTGCCTTATTTTTTTCTTTGAGTTAAACTGTTCCATATCAGAACTTCCCTTGGTTTACTAGAGACAATTGGTTTAAAATGTTGGGTTTTGAAAAATGTACAGTCTTGACTAATTTGACTGCTAAATTGGTATATTCGCAATTCTTTTACATATGTAAAGTTGCATTCTCTTGGTATTTCATGTGTAATTTACCTGTTGAGTGCATTTTATATTAAGGCATGATTGTACATATTTGGTTAAATTAAAACTGTATCTTATTTGATTTATCCTTTTAAAAATAAAGTTCCTTGAATATTTAGAAAGAATCCTAATCCTAGGTTTGAAAAATTTCAATAAAAAACCAACGTGGAGCAGAGTTATTCTGAGTGCAATTCTTTACTTGGCTCAAGCACTAACCTCACAGTAGCCCTCTGAGTGAAAATTTGCTTTCCTCCTCTTAGTACATAGATGGTGAGAGAGAGGCAAGAGGAGTTTAAGACACAACTTCACACACACAGATGAGGCCCAGTTACAGGTGGGGACTAAAGCTCAGAGTGCCAAGCTCCAAGTCAACTTGATTACACCTCATACACACACACACACGCATATATGTTTATGTACTCCAACTCACTTTAGCTACTCATGACTAAATCATGTAGTGGAAGGAAGTGGGTGAGACTTGGGTGGGTTATGTATGGTGAGAAACACTTTCAGAAAAAAACCCATAAATGTTCCTCTTGTTTTTTCAATTCATTTACTTCTTGTCTGCCACACTCAGATTCCTCGATCTGACAGAACTTTATGAATTTAAAGTATTCAGTCTCAGAATAACATGTGATTTTCAATTCTCATTAATTTTTTATTCCCTGGGGACTATGTTCTTTTATCTTAATAAAGCCTTATAAATTGCATATGTGATTTACCACAATGAAACCCACAAGAATTCAAACCATTCATGACATTAGAGTTGAAATTGTGGTATAGTGCCTCATTTACAACATTCTTAAATTTCTTTCTCAACCTTTTCTTCAGTCAACTGATCTCAGGCATGATGGGCAATAAATATTGATGGATATTACTCAAAGAAGAAACCTCCCAGTAAAATTTCTGTCCTAAACACAAGGATCTCTATGATCAGCTGATCACCTATTTTCTGTGAATAAACCACGTTAAATTTGACTAAATCAAAACAAATACCTGCTGCCAAAAACAAGGTCAAAATCCAAGAATACCAAAATCAATGAACAAGAGAAACTACACTGTATTTAAGGCCAATAAACAACAAGTAGGAATAATACTTACAATAATAATAAATATATATTGTATTTATTTTATATTTTATATATAATAATATATAATAATATTGTTATAATATTAAAATAATATAATAATATATATAAATTGTATACAAAAATTATAATAATACTTATAATAATATTTGCCAGACTGATGGAAAATAAAGTGAAGAAATGACTGTTGAGGTTCCTTTACTGTCACCATTGGAACCATGCAAGGATGAGGTGGGGCTGTGAATTGGAGAGACAAGATCTAAGATGGCAGAGGAGGATCCACAATCACACAGTTTAGTCAGACCCCTGCTGGGCTTCTGTGTCCCCTGCTTCTCTTTGAGCCCTGTTCTAGGAAACTGGGTGGGCATCTGCCCTGCTGGCAATTTCTTGCTGCATGGGTCACTGCCCCTGATCCTCAATAAATTCACCTGTAAAATGTAGGCATATCATGCCTGGACAAGCACGCAGAGTGGGTGGCACAGGGGAGGGGAGGACTCTGTGTAGTTGTGGCCACCGCAAAGGGAATAAGGCAAGGGAGCTGGTTTTCAGTCTTTATTAAGCAAATCAATTGTCATGTTCATATGAAAATCTATGCAAATGTCCAATATGTCAGAGATTGATGTGAAGCTTCTCTGGAGGAAAGAGAGGCTATCAGAAGAGTGATGCCTGAGATAAGTAGATGGGCCCTAGGAGGAGCCTTGGTAATCCTAGGATTTCATAGAACTCACTTTCAAAACCATAGATTTTACCTATTATGGAAGGAAGAAAGATAGCCAACAAAAATGAATACAGAAAAATGTAATGTATATTTTACAGTTTCCATGTTGGATGTTGTGTTGCCTTTTCTTTCTTTTTTTTTTTAAGTCTTTGAGTGCCTCCCGACTTAGGTCATGTTGTTTATTAATATATAGTGTCTTTCTTATGATGTCTTTACATTTAAAGTCTATTTTGTCCAATATTATTATAGCTACTTCTAATTTCTTTTGGTAACAACTTGCATGAAACATCTTTTTCCATCCTTTCCCTTCAATTCATTTCTATCCTTGTGTCTAAGATGAGTCTCTTGTAAGCAACATATAGCTGGACTTTATTTCTTAATCCATTTTGCCAATCTGTAGCTTTTACTGGTAAATTTAGTCTATAAACATTCAAAGTTATTACTGAAAAGGTGTTTCTTGAAACCATCATCTTATCCTTTGGATTTTATTTATCAGATCAAAATGCTCCTTTCCCTCTTTCTATTTTTATTCTTTAAGTTAGCCTTACTGGTACTCTTCAATTCTTTGCTCTCCTCCAGACCTCTCTCTATCGTCTTTTTTTTCAACTAGCAGAACTCCCTTTATTATTTCTTGTAGGGCCAGTCTCTTGTTGACAAATTCTTTCAGGATTTGTTTTTCTGTGAAAATTTTAATCTCTCCCTCAGTTTCGAAGGACAATTTGTCTGGGTACAGAATTCTTGGCTGGAAGTCTTTCTCTTCTAGGATCTTAAATATATCATACCACTGCCTTCTCACCTCCATGGTGCCAGTTGAGTAGTCTGCACCCAGTCTTATGTGGTTACCCTTGTATGTAGTAGATTGTTTTTTTGCTTGCTGTTTTCAGGATTTTTTTGCTTTTCCTCAACTTTTGACAGAATGGTTAGTGTCTTGGGGAAATCTTATTTGGATTTATTCTATTTAGATTTCATTGGGCTTCTTTGACTTGCATATTTATGTCCTTTATGAGTGTTGGGAAGTTTTCCCCCATTATATCTTCAACTACACTTCCTAACCCTTTACTCCTCTCTTCTCCTTCTGGGACACCAATGATCCTTATACTTTTATGCTCTCTTTTGTCCATCATTCCCTGAGATCCAATTCAAATTTTTCAATCTTTTTTGCCATTTGATATTTTCAGTGTTAGAAATCAGTTGTCCTGTCCTCTAGCTTGCTTTTTCTTTCCTCAGTCTCTACAAATCTGCTGTTGTATTTTGGTAGTATTTTCTTGATTTAGTCTGCAACATCTTTAATCTCTGCAATATCTATTTTTCCATTTATTTTTTCAAATTCCTCTTTATGTTCTTCTAGTGTCTTCTTGATCTTCTTTATGTCATCAGCTGTCCCATTTACTTTATTTAGTAGAATTATATGTACATCTTTGATTAGTTGTTCCAATATCTGTATCTTTTCTGGTGTTTTAATTTGGTCCTTAAGCTGGCCAATATCTCTCTGCATCTTGATATGCTTCATGATCTTTTGTCATCTTCAGAGCATGTAAATATCTTAAATGGTTTACTTTGGAAGTTGAATTCTCTCAGTAGTCTGAAGCCTTGTATTTGTGAGATGGATGTGGAGCAGGATGCAAGGTATGGAGTGGGGCAGTGATGCATTGCAGCACAGGTATAGATGCAGGTTGAGGATACTACACAAGTGCCTGTGAGCATGGGCACCCAGTTGTGTGGAGGATGTGGCTGTAGAAGTGCACAGATCTAGGAACTGGGGTCTTGGTGTGCACTGGTATTTGGTGTAGGTCCATTTATGGGCATGTAGAGCTCAGGACAGTGGGTCAACATTGTGCCTGCATTGGCTGGTGTAGATTTGACTGATGTGAAGATTAGCACTTGCCCAGAGCTGTGTGGCTTGACTGGGGCTAGGCATATGCACAGACCTGGGAGAGTCACAAACTGATGAACATGCATGCAGAACACAAGGGGTTGGGATGGGGTTGTGCAACTATATGACTGGGGGTGGGTGTAACCTGGGTATGAAGGTAGGTAATCCACAGTCTTTATGTGCTGGCAACTGCTTGCAGGGGGCAGGGAAGGAGAGGTAAGGCTTGGAAGGGGTAGAGCAAGACTGCACTTTTGCAGGAGAGGTGGGTTGGATTGGGGCAGGTTTGAACACACTTGGGGTAGGGGTTTGGGGCAGGAAGCACAAGGGTCATTGGCAGAGTGGGGGTTATTTGGTGCATGGGGGTTGGGTGACAGGGTTCAGGGTTGTGGGATGTGGGGTGAGTCATGGGTTGTGAGGCTGTGCTAGTAAGCGTAGTGTGTTCAAGGAACGTGGGTTGGCTTTCTTCCTAGTTCCCATCTCCCTGTCTGTGCACTTCTTCTCAGAACCTCCCCAGGGCATATTGTTGTGAAAATGAATATAGAATAGGGAAATCATCATGTATCAGAAGAATCCTTAATTACAAACCAGAATTCTCATTTTATTTTCTGTTCTATTTACCTTCAAAGGGGGAAAGAGACTTCTCTGAATAAGACCAACTTGGATTAAATTTGAAAATACTTAACCCTTTTGAAATCCTATTGTTTATACAGCCTAACAGATAAAACTTTTACAAAAACTGACCATAAATCTGGAAAAAAATAAAAAAAGAGCAGGACTATACTAAGATTTAGAGTATAAGAGGTTCTGAATATGGTGTCTTTATTTATTACAAATATTGATTATAAATAAGCCAGAGGATAATGGCCATATAGACTTAAAATATGTGCTCACACTGGTGTTCAAGGTGGTAGTGTTTTCTATTCAATATGGATGAAGGTGGTCCAAGGGTACAATGACTGAGGAATGAAAGGGGGAACTATGGTGTATGCATACAATGGGCTACTTTGTGGTCACAAGAAGGAATGAAGTTGGGAGGCACACAATTAAGTGAGTGAACCTTAAGGACGCTATGTTGAAGGCAATGTCAGAACAAAAAGACAAATATTATCATGCCCCACTTATATGGACTATTATATAAAAAACTTGGTGAACTGAAGTCAAGAGCATGGGTTATCAGGTTGGGGACTATTGTAAAGTGTTCTAGATTATAAGCTCTTACAGCAGTTACATATACTCAGGAGTTATGATTATTATTTCTAAATTTGAGATATTGAGTTATTTATATATAACCAGATTTTTCTCTGAAACTTCAGGTATTTATGTGACAACTGAGACTCAGAGTTAGAGCTCTGAAGCTATGAAAGTCAGCAGTACCCCATACAGGAACTGTTTATACAGTTGAAAAAGGGATCAGATTTTGACTAGAGATATGTAGGAAGCTGATCTGGATAGGTTTAAGGTAGACCTAATATAGGGTAGAGGATGATATCATACATAGTGTAAAACCTCAACTTCTGTGTGAGACCAAAGGGAGAGATGTTTGGTGCAAAAATTATATTGTGGGTAGTGCATTACCTAATTTAACTTGTATGGTCAGTTTAGTTGAACACCATAAGGACATGCAATCTTGAATAGGGTGTAAGATTTTGTTGGTTTGTTCAGATTAGTATGATGCTCCTTGTTATACCCTAGAGTAATTTGGGCAGTGAATAAAGAAGTGTTTGCAAAGTCCCCTTCAGGGACTGGAAAGAAAGGAGGACATGTTCAGCTTCCCCATTTGGAGATTTTCTGATATTCTTGCAAGTAATTGTGACAACCAAAACAAAAGACTGAGCCCTTTGTTGGGGTTAACCCTTATAAAACTTATTCCTACAAAGGGTAAACTAAGCCTACTTAAAATTATGCATAAGGGTCACCTCCAGAGAACCTCTTTTGTTGCTCAAATGTGGCCTTTCTCTCTGAGTCAACTCAGCAGGTGAACTCACTGCCTTTCCTCTTACATAGCACATTACTCCTAGGGGTATAAGTGTCCTTGGAAAAGTGTAACAGAATTCCCAGAATTCATCGTGGGATCAAGAAAGCCTTCTTGATCAAAAGAGGGAAGAGAGAAAATAAAGTTTCAGTGGCTGAGAGATTTCAGAGTTAAGAGGTTACCCTGCAGGTTATTCTTATGCATTATATGGATAACCCTTTTTAGTTTGTGGTATATTGAAGTGGCTGGAGGGAAGTTCTTGATACTGTTGACCTGTGTTCCCATAGCCTTGATTCTTGGAGATGATTGTATAAAGATACATTTTACACTGTGGCTGTGTGATTGTGAAAATCTTATGTCTGATGCTCCTTTTTCCAGAGTATGTTCAGATGTGTAAAAAATGTGGATATAAATAAATCAATAATGGGGAGGGGTGTAAGGGGTAAACTAAATTGGAAAGATGGAAGTACTAGTGTTCAATGAGAGGGAGGGCTTAATGGTACAGGATATATGAGTTTTTCTTTTTATTTCTTTTTCTGGAGTGATGCAAATGTCCTAAAAAATGATCATGGTGATGAATATGCAATTATGTGATGGTATTTGGAGCCAATGATTGTACACCATGTATGGACTATATGTGTTTCAAAATTTATGTATAAAATTATTTTTAAAAACTGTGCCCTCAAATATCTTGTTTCTTGTTTTAAATATTTTAAATGAATGATATAGAAAAATCAATAAAATAAATGTATCAAGAAATTTGACATGAAGTATAGAAAATTACACATAGCCACAGGTATTCAAGTCATTGAATTATAAACAAAATAAAGAAATACACTCACATAATCTGTAATGCCAAAGATTTAAGACATCAAATATTTGAGTATGACTTTTCCAAATAAATTAGAACATCCCTGGATAACCTACAAGAGAAAAATTAAACAAAAAATCTTAATATTTCGTATAGCCATTCCAAGGATATAGGCTAAAAAGAAAAACAGATGTTTTAATCAAGCATGGAAAAAAACCTCTATAATCAAAGAAAACAATAATGCACCTTCAATTAATACAGAGTACTGCTTCAAAATAAAGAAGTAGTAACTAAAAATAAAAAAATACACATCTGCTATTACTATCAATTTAATAGATTTTGTAGGAGATTTATATACCAACTGCAGTTGATATTCCCTTTCACTAACAGTTTCCTACCCATGGATAACAGTTTTAAAAAGTGAATTCCTTACCTACACAATATTAATCACACCATGTTTCATGAAAAGGTAAATTTGATACTGTAAAATTAAGCCATAATATCTAAAAACATGGTTTGACCCTCTGCATTACAGAAATCATTTTCTTAAAAGTAAAACATAAAACCTTTGGTATATTTTGAAGAAGGAAAACTTAAGCATGTGGCATCACCCTTTGGTAATTTTCATGTTCGCCAATTTTTTTTAATTGACAAATGAAAACAACATACAAACACAAACATTCTTAACATACAAAAATTTCATACATGGTGTACAATCAATGGTTTACAATATCATCACACAGGTGTATATTCATCACCATGATCATTTTTTAGAACATTTGCATCACTCCAGACAAAGAAATGAAAAGAAAAAAGAAAACCTCATACAAACCATATCCCTAACCCCTCTTTCTCATTGACCATGACTATTTCCATCCACCCAATATATTTTAAATTTTGTTTCCCCTATTTTTTCTATACACTTTGCCATTCCCTTTCATTGATCACTAGTATTTCAATCTACTTAATTTATTTTAACATTTGTTCCCTCAATTATTTGTTTATTTTTATCCATATTTTTTACTCATCTGTCCATACCATAGATGGAAGGCGCATTAGATGCAAGGTTTTCACAATCACACAGTCACATTGTGAAAGCTATCTCATTATACAGTCATCTTCAAGAAACATGGCTACTGGAACATAGTGCTACATTTTCAGGCACTTCCCTCTAGCCTCTTTAATATACCTTAAACTAAAAAAAGAATATCTATATAATGAATAAGGATAACATCCAGGATAACTTCTTGACTCTGTTTTAAATCTCTCAGTCATTTAAAATTGTATCATTTCTTTCTTCAACCTGTCAGTTGACAATCCCTTGATCCTGGTATCCAGGATACTTCTGTTATGTTGGAAGTCATGGACATGACTGGTACCTGCTAGTCCTTAGATTCCAGGTTCCATTGCTTTTCATTTATCATTCCAGTGTGCCCCTCTGTGAGTCCTCCATTTGCTTTTCCAGCGCCATTCTCTTTATGAGTTTCCCTAAATATCATCTTTCAGCTTCTTTTGGCTTTTGGGGCCTTTTCTGTCTTGGATCCTCCCATAAAGGACTCTAGGAAAAGGATTAAGGCAAACCTTGAATGGAGTGGACCACATATCAATTGAAATAATCTGACCAAAATGTCCAAGTCACAATAGCTCTGCATCCACTGGAATGGATTAAAAAAACATAGCCTTTTCTTGGTATACCACAGCCCCAAACTCCCATAGCTGTAGATAAGAGGGTTTATTTCTGAATTCTCAAAATTCTAATACATTTGTCAGCATAGCTATCTTTATATCATTCTGGGTTTTTTTTCATGGCTTTTGAGAAGTTATTTTATTACTCATTTACTCATACACTGAATAAAGGGGTTGTCAATCATGAGGATTTTACAATCACATGATAACATAAATGCTATATAGACAGTCATTATCAAAGATCAAGGCTGGTTACAGTTTAGTAATTTCATATATTTTCTTGTTATTCTAATATACTAGAAAGTAAAAATATATGTCTATATAATGTTTCAGTAGGCATAATCATTTGTTAAATCCTAATTTTTCAGTTACACCTCCTCCCTCTCATTTGAGCATTCTCTCAGTCTTCAGGGATATCTGCACAATTATCATTCTAACTTCATGCTGACAGGGGTTGTTGACACTATGGATAGATAAAGGAATAAATCTGGTTGATGTTCTTGAGGAGATTGATACCTCTGTGTTTCTGGGCTTATCTGGAATAGGGAGACTCTGGAGGCTTAAAGTTTCTGAAAAATATATACTTAATAATTAAATAATACCCCTGGCATTCTTCACAATTTTCCTGAATACTGTTGGTTGGGGCTTGGCATACTTTGGCCATCTCAGTATCTGGCATAAGATTACATAAGCATAACCCCAAGAATGACCCTCTCAACTCCATTAGAAATTTCTTAGATAATGATACTTTACTTTGTTTCATTTCTTTTATCTCTTTCAGTCTAGAGGGCAATGTATGTCATACAATGTATTGCCAGCCTCATCCGTGGGAACCATGACCAATCGAGGGCAGGGTGCTGTGTTTATTTACAGAGTTTGGCTTAGAGGGTTCACATCTGAGCAACAAAAGAGGCTCTCGGTGTGACACATAGGCATAATTATAAATAGGCTCAACTTACTTCATCATTACAGAAGTAAGTTTCAGAAGGTCAAGCTTCAGGTTCAAGGGTTTGGCTTATTAAATTGGGAGTCCCTAATGCTTGATATAATATCAGGAATTTCCCTCTACCTGTGCTGCAAGTACACTCTTCTTTGTGATTGTCCTAATGAGTCACTGTGTCCTGCGTACAGTGCCTCATGCGTTACTTCTTGGGCCTATGCTATTGCAGGGATGCATGTCTTTTATGAGGCATACACAGCAAAGGGTAGTCTTGCATATTCTTTCCTGCACTTCAAAATGATATTAATTTAACTTCAATTTTGTTGAGAATTTCATTAGGAAAAACAATCAGTGCACTGGTTGGTATAAATGAAAGAAAATTAAACTTCTCTGAAATAAAGTAAATGGTTGCCACTGTTAGATAATTGTTTTGAAGTTTCTGTGTCTCTAGTGTCACTATATTTTTGTTTCTTTGCATAGTCCTGGACTAGAAACTTTTTTTCTGAGGCATGGAGGAAATCAAGATTTTGCTGTATGAAAATATTTTTCCCAAAATAAGCTTCATACCTTTATAAGCATACACAACTTACTCACAGAAAGAAAGAAGGAAGCTGCCTTTTTCTTTCTCTTCACTGTGAACATGTTTAGTCATTGTCTTGAAATCTCTCACATTTCTGCTGTTTTATGTTTTGGATGTTATCTTGTCTACATAAGAGTTAATCTTTCTGTGGAGACTTCTGGAAGTCCTGAATGATCAGAACCTGTAATTAATTTGTGTCTTCTCTGTGTCAGCAGACCAAAAAAAAATATGTACAAAGGAAATGAATTGTTTGGATTTTGGAACTGCATTATGTGATTCATGAATTGGGTGGCATTCAATCCATAAAATGGAGAGGAGGTTTGAGGAACAATAGAGGGAGTTATATAGGCAGAAAAAGAAAGTCCTAAAGAAAATAATCTTATTGGTTGGTACAGGAAATTTTCCCCTGGTTTGGCCTTGAGTTACATAACATAGCTTGTATTCATCATGTCATAGTATTCAAGTTATAGAACAAGAAGTTTTAGAGTGAATGTCACCTAAGGACCTGTCAGCTATCCTGGAGTGATATATTGTTTTTCTGGTTGCACGCATGACAGTTGAGTATTTTTAGGTGAAATATACATCTGTTGTGTTCTCTTAAGGGATGAAATATGATTTAAGGTTATATGTAGAGCTGCCAAGTTGATAAAGGGTGGACTGTTTTGGTTGGGTTCATGTGTCAACTTGGTCAGGTGATGGGGCCCCATTGTCTGGACAAACCAGCACTGGACAGCCATTACTGACAGGACATTTCATAGCTGGTTAATAAATCCGAAGACTGGTTCATTAAATCATCAGCATGTTAATTGCATCCATGGTTGATAACATCTGCAGCTGGCCATAAGTGTCTTCCAAAATTGGTGATGTGTGATCTACTCAGCTGGGGGCTTTAAAGGAGACAACAGAAGAGACTCCTCTTCAATCAGCTAGCCTCTCTGGGGGGATTCATTATCGATCTTCTATGCAGTTTTCAGCTTACAGACTGCACTATGGAATTTGAACTTGTGTATCCCCACAGTTGCATGGCACACATTTATAAAATCTTGTATTTACAGATATTTTCTATTGGTTCTGTTTCCATAGAGAACTCTAATACAGTTTTGTACCAGGTGTGGGACTAAGGTGTAGAAGAAAACTGGAGCTGGCAATTATGATTGGGTATTTTCAGATTTGAGGTTCTTGGAAAACAGGTACTTACAAAAAAATAAGAACTTAGTTTAGCTTCAGTTTGATGACATAGGGCTTCGCATGAAGGACATCAGCTCTGGCCTACTTCATATATTCAACAGTTACCCCAATTTTGATCTTTCAGACTTTTACAATTGTGTTCAACATATTTGGGGTTATGCAAAGCTCTCAGTTACTACTTAAGGTCTTTGAGGAGTAATAGCAGGTTGTTTTGATTTTGCAGCAATTATGGACATAAAGAAATCTTTTGCTGGTTAACAAGAAGCTGGGTACCCCCTTTTAATACTCCTGTGAGGAAACAATGCACCTGGGAGACTACAGTGAGTACTATTGAGTAAAAAAATGCCCAATTTATCACCTCTTAATATACTCCTAAGCTCAGGTTACATGATAAACCAGCTGAAATCAGAATTTTAAAGTGATCCTGAAGAAGACCTTACCTCTTTGAGCCATGTGGCTTGTTCAGTTACTTCATCTAGTTGTGACTCAACTTCCCAGTAGGTGTTTTCCCAAGTACAAGAGGTGGTGTTGGCAATGGCAAAAATGCCTCTTTGTTTAGCAAGTACATAGTCACAGACAAGAATGCTATTGTATAAAACATGCTTAACTAATGAATCTAATGACTATTATTTTGTAGTGATGGCTCTAGCAGTAGATTCAGCAAGTTCTAGTGTGACATGTAGATTTCTAAATATGTTTTCATGATTACCCGTGTCGAGATAGCAATGATCTGCCAAAAGAGGCAATTCCAGAATCATGAACTCCATGGGTTCTTCCCATTTTTTTCTCATGAACTTAGATTGAGGGGAGCTGTCTTGTGAGAAGTTCCAGCTTGATTATAAATTGCTTAGGGGTTTTCATGTCCATTTTCATCTGTCAATTTGGCCAAGTGGTGGTACTTGTTTTTTGGTTGGGCAAATGCTGGCCTGTCTGTTGCAATGAGGACATTTCATAGAACTAAATCATGATCATGTCAGCTGCATCCACAACTGATTCCATTTGTAATCAGCCAAATGGGAGTGTCTTCTGCAATGAGTGATGCTTAATCTAATCACTGGAAGCCTTTTAAGGAGGATTCAGAAGAGACAGGCTCTCTTCCTGCTTCAGCTGGTGAGCCTTTCCTGTGGAGTTTGTCCAGACCCTCCATTGGAATCATCAGCTTCACAGCCTTCCCTGCAGATTTTGGACTCTGTGTTCCCACAGTCACGTGAGACACTTTTATAAATTTTATATGTGTGTGTTCCCTATTGATTCTGTTTTTCTAGAGAACCCTAACTAGTACAGGGATTTTATAGGAGACTAAGTGGATCTTGGCCATTTACCATCTGGTAAGTCAATGTGGTGCCCAGGCAAATACCTTATCAAAGCATCCTCAAGTAAAAGGATAGCCTGAAAGAACAATTTAACTATAGCCAAGGTGATACTTTTTATAGACAGATTACTATGAATACCATTATTTGTCCCTAGTAACTAAGGATTTGTGATATTGGGAATACACATAAGGAAATGGTGAAAATTTATTTGTCTTGTAAGTCATGCAGCCAGGGTCTTAAACTGGAAGGCGGACATGGTTTCTTTTTCCTACAACTTTTTAAAACATTTTTTATTGTGAAATATAAAAACATATTTATAGAAATATATAGAGAGAAGACATATATATAGAAAAGTCATGTATTTAAAAGTACGTTTTAACAAATAGTTATAAAACATGTTTCAAAATTTGATATGAGTTTCAGTTCTGCCAAGTTTTTTCTAGCTGCTCCCAGACACTGAAAAAAACAACAATCAATATAATGATTCAGCAGTCATACTCATTTGTTATAACTCCTCCTCTCAATCTTTCAGGATATTTGGGTTATACAGGTTCTAATTTTTTTGTGGTGAAAAGGGGTATCAGCAGTATGGGGTAGGGGAAGGGAACTTGTTGATGTTCTTGGAGAGACTGGCAACTTTGGGTTTTAAAACATTTTTTCCCTTAGGAACTATTTGAAGGTTTTAGGTTTATGAAAAAGAAACTCAGCATGTGAGATTTTTGTAGAATTTCAAATAGCATCCTGGATATTCTTTAGGGTTAACAGCAATGATGTTGGTTGAGGTTTGGCACACCATGAAAATTAACAATCTCTAGCTTAAGCTTGCATAAGAATAATAGTAGCTTCCAGAATAGCCTCTTAACTCTATTTGAGTTCTTTCAGCCACTGATACTTTATTTTGTTATGGCTCTTTTCCCCTTTTTGGTCATGAAGCGATTGTTGATTGAATGGTGCCAGGGCCAGGCTCATCCCTGGGAGTAATGCCCACATTGTCAGGGAGAGCTGTAGCCCTGGATGTCATGCCCTATGCAGGGGGGGATGGTAATGATTTTACTTGTGGAGTTGGGTTAGTGAGAGAGGCCACATTTGAGCTCAAAAGAGTTTCTCTGGAAGTAACACACATATAATTATAGGTAGGCTTAGGTGCTTTTAACTTGGGAGTTATTAAATATTTGAGAGAGTATCAGGGATTTCCCAGGTGGGAAATTTTATTAGTTCCATATTGTTTTCCAGCCCCTCAAAGGACATTGTTAATACTTTTTGATTGTCTCACCTACATATTCTGGGGTGTATCCAGGAATTACATTAAGCTATACAGAATTATGAGCCCGTGGTCCCATTTTGTGTGCCATGTTTTTGGGGTGTTTAAATGAACTATCCAGACTGGGTGCATTAAGACAAGTGCTCAGATAATTTGGGTTTTGGACAAAATAAAGATCTTTTCCCTTGGTTACATACAGTAGGTGCAGTTTTGAAGTACAGACAATATCTTTTACCTTGTATTTTGACATACCTTTGTCTCAAACAGATCAGCTTCATTCTTATCAATAAATGAAACCTGATCTTTTTTGGTTTAATGGTTGCATGTAGCAATGCTGACTTTCAGAGCTGAAAAACTCTAACTCTGAATCTTAGGGGTAACACAGGTAAACAAAGTTCCATGAAAATGCCAGGTTATATACATATAGCACAGAATCTTAACATCTAGAAATAACAAAGCACAGGCATAAATGTGACCTTTATAAGAGCTTTCAATTGAGGCCCTAATTTTCTTACAAGTTGTTCTGGTTTGCTAGTTGCCAGAATGCAACACACCAGAGACAGATTGGCTTTTAATAAAAGGGGATTTATTTTGTTGGTTCTTCAGAGGAAAGGCAGCTAACTTTCTACTGAGGTTCTTTCTTACGTGGAAGGCACAGGATGGTCTCTGCTGGTCTTCTCTCCAGGCCCCTGGGTTCTGACAACTTTCTCCAGGGTGACTTCTTTCTGTATCTCCAGAGGCCTGGGCTGAGCTGCAAGTGCTGAGATGAGAAATGCCGAGCTGCTAGGCTGTGCTACATTGCGTTCTCTCATTTAAGCACCAGCCAATTAAGTCATACGTCACTCATTGCAGCAGACACGCCTCCTAGCCGACTGCAGATGTAATTAGCAACAGATGAGATTCACGTACCATTGGTTTGTGTTCGCAGCAACAGAACTAGGTATGCTCACCTGGCCAAGTTGACAACTGAATCTAACTAACACACAAGTATTTTCTAAAGGTACCCTACAATATCTGTCCAATTTTCTCTGGAATTTTTCACAACATTTCCAAGCTTCATTCACCTCATTACAGGCCTCAAAACTTCATTCCTTTCTGTAGCCACATAGTACTTCAACTCTGTATACACCACAGTTCACCTTTCTGCTTCTTAGTCGCTATTCCCTATGGCCGCTTCTATCCATTAAGCATCATGGATAATGTCCAGAAAAAACAATCCATGTCTGACAGTATCCTCACTTAATTTTTTGCCAGTTTAAAGCCATTATGTACCCCCTTAATCCTCATTCAGTATTGCTGAGGGTAAGCTTTTCTATTGTTTTCATGGAAATATGATCCATGTAATTGTGGGTGATAATCTTTGATTAGACTGTTTCCATAGAGATGTGTCTCCACCCATTCAAGATGGGGTTTCTTACTGGAGACCTCTAAGAGGGAACTATTTTATTTATTTTTGTTTTTGTATGTTCTATGGCAGGGGGCATATTTCATTCTTTATCTTAGGGACTGTCCTATTATTACAGCACAATTTTAAAAATTTTTGTTTGTTTTTGGGAAGTGCAGGGACTGGGACTTGAACCTGGTCTCCTGCATGGCAGGTGAGAATTCTACCACTGAACTACCCTTACACCCTCAAGAGGGAACCATTTTGGAAAAAAGCATTAGAGCCACCAGAACCAATGGAGCCCATGCACGTAGAGACTTCTGGAGCACAAAGAAAATGCCCCCAGAGAAGCTTTATGAACTGAGGAGAGAAAGCTAGCAGACATTGCCATGTGCCTGCCCAGCTGAGAAAGAAACCCTGAACATCATTGGCATTCTTGAACCAAGGTATCTTTCCTTGGATGCCTTAATTTGGACTTTTTTTTATAGCCTTACTTTAATTTGGACATTTTCATGGCTTTAGAACTCTAAACTTACAACTTTATAAATTCCCCTTTTTAAAGCCTTTCCATTTCTGGTATATTGCATTCTGGCAGCTTACAAACTATACCAGAAGTGGGGTGCTGCTGTGTTTTGCAAATACCAAACATGTTGGGATGGTGTTTTAAATGCATAAGGGGAAGATTCTGGAAGCTATAAGGAGCTTGATAGAGAAGGTGTAGAGTGCTTTGAGGAGACTGTTGTTAGAAATGTGGACTCTAAAGATACTTCTGATAAGGCCTTAGACAGAAACGATGTACATGTAATTGCAAACTGAACGGATGGTGATCAGTGTTTTAAAAATGCAGATGATCTATCAAAACTGACTACTGGTCTTAGATGGAGGGCAGATTTCAAAAGCTGTGAACTTGGATATTTAGCAGGAGATTTACAAATTAAATGTGGAAATGATAGCCTGGTTTCTCCTTGCAGATTATAGCAAAATGTGACAAGAAAGAAGTAAGTTGGTAACTGAACTCTTGGATATAAAGAAACCAGAAATTGATGGTCTGGAAAATTTGGGCTTCCAGAAAGGGAGACCCAGAGAATAGTGTCCCATGTGAGGATTTAACCCAACATGGAACCAGTCAGCCATTTCACAAAAAGCCAGAATTGGAGGCGGAGTTATCCAGGAAGAATATGTGGAAATCCCTATTGTCTGATTGTTATGATCCTTGCCTATTATAGAAAGCCAGAAAGAGTGCTGTGGGGTCTGTATAAATGGAACCACTGCCATTCTGGACTAAGAAGGGGAGATAAAGGGAAACATTGGAGTAAAAATAACTTCAAAATCAGAACCATGGAAGGTAAGATCTGAAGTCAAGAAACCTTGTGCCAGGAGAGTGGACACACCGAAATACTTTGAGAGTGTGTTTGCCCTGAAGGCAGAGGATAGGCCTTTCACTTCACTGTTTGGGTAGAGTTGTACTCCAAGCCCTGGACAGGGAGGAACACATTCATTGTGGAGTGGGGAGAACCTGGCTGTCACCACGTTGTTCTGAAGGAATTGAGTGATGGAAGAGAGCCCCAAGGCAGCCCCAATACTTGGAAAGGGTAGGCCCAAGAAAAAGGTGGTCTCCCCAGTGTCCCCCAAAGTTGCATTCATAGAGAGATGGACCACTATGTAGGCCCTTGGAAAGGATGAGACTGCTGCTTTCTAAAGCCCTGAGTACAAATGACTCTCAGACCCTGAAACTTAATGAAGTTTGCCCTGCAGGTTTTTTAAACTATTTGGGTCCAGTGTCCCCTGTGTTCCTTCCACTTCCTCCATGTGAAAATGGGAATATGTACCCCATGACTGTTCCTCCTTTGTACGTTAGCAGCAAATAACTTGTTCTGAGTTTTACAGGTTCAGAGCCAGAGAAGAATTTTGCCTTAGGACAGGCCATACCTGTAGCTGACTTTGATGAGATTTTGTACTGTTTTTGACATTGAATTTTATTTGCATTGTTACTGAAATGGTTTAAGATTTTCAGACATTGTTATGGAATGAATACATTTTGCATTTGGAAAGAACATACTTTTGGGGTGATCAAAAGATGAAATGTGCCAGTTTAAAACTTTTATGTCCCTAGAAAGGCCATGTTCTTTAATCCTCATTCAATATTTCTGTGTGAAATCTTTTTTATTGTTTCCATGGAGATGTGACCCACCCAGTTGTGGGTGGTGACTTTTGATTAGATGGTTTCCATGGAGAATATTTCTCCACCCATTAAAGTTGAGATTGCTTACTGGAGCTCTTTAAGAGTGAAAAACGTTTTATAATCTCTAATTAAGAGCACACCAATAATCCAAGTAAACTGTCATCTTATAGTGAAAAACAAATTCTTCTTTTGTGTGGCTGTACTGTCTGATAAGATCACCCTTAAAAATCTTATAATCTGTTTGAACCTTAACCACCCTTAACCAGGCAAAATGACATGTCTTTTCTGAATTCCTTCTACAACTTTTTAATTCCATCCACATGGTCCTAAATATTCCTGTTTCTCATTCTGCAAAACCAGTTATTGTACTTTAAGACAAAAATGCTGTTTTTTCTCTTAACAAAACACATGTTGCATACCTTATGTAAAGCTATCTGAAATATCTTTGACATTGAATTTTATTTGTATTGTTACTGAGATGGTTTAAGGTTTTCAGACATTGTTATGGAATGAATGCATTTTGTGTTTGGAAAGAACATACTTTTGGGGTGATCAAAGTAAACATCCTTCAAAGCATAATTACTACTTCAATACAAATATACATTGCTCATTATCTTAAATATCTAGTAGTTATAATGCTAGTTTACTTGGTCATACTCCTGTATAAAAATCCCAAAGTAGAATAAAATTGATGGTTTTTATTTACATTCATAATTTCAAAGACATAGCTATTTTTATTTGAATAATATTAGTCCTGTTAGTCAAAGGTTTATCTGAATTATGGAAACTTTTAATTTTCTTCAAAATGCTTGGATTTGGTTCGATGAGTACACTTTATTCATTGGAAATAATAGAAGTTTGCTTTCCTTAATTTCTGTAACTTAATGAGGATTACTTTTTATATGTGTTATTGTTTTAGTTTGTGAAAGCTGCCAAATGCAACACACTAGAGATGAGTCAGCCTTTAATACAGGGATTTATTTGGTTAAAAATTTATAGTTCTTCTGAGGAAAGGCAGTTAGCTTTCATCTGAGGTTCTCTGTTACATGGAAATGTTCATGGTGATGTCTGCTAGCTTCTGGGTCCCAGTAGCTCTCCCTGGGGTGATTCCTTACTGTGTCTCCAAACATAGGGGCTGAGTTGCAAGTGCTGAGATGAGGTATCCTGACCTGCTGAGTGCTCTTTCTTTTAAGCTTCCAGCTGATTAAATTAATCATCACTCATTGTGGAAGGTACTACCCTTAGCCAATGGCAAATGAAATCAGCCATTAATGAATTTCAGATACTGATGGTTTAAGTCTACAGTGACAGAACAATGGGGTGTCATCACTTGGTCAAGTTGACAGCTAAAAATAACAGTTATTTATCATTAAGCCACTTTGAGCAGAGCTCTTTTATGGAGTTTTATTAGTTAATTTGGTAATACGATTTTGAGGTACGAAAACTCATACAACAAACCTACTGAGAACTTATGATGTTCAATTAAAAAATGTTTGTTCATAGACATAAAAACACATAAATGCCATTTTAGTTTACTAATCCTGCCAGAATGCAAAATACCAAAATAGAATGACTTTTATAAAGGGGATGTGCTAGGTTGAAAATATTGTGTACCCCAGAAAAGCCGTATTTTAATCCTGATTCAATCTTGTGAGAGCAGCTATTTCTTTTAATCACTATTCAGTAATGTAGGATGGAAACTTTATTAAATTATCTCCATGGTGGTATGCACCCAGTTGTGGGTGTGACATTTGATTAGATAGAGATGTGACCCCACCCATACCAGGTGGACCTTGAATAGTTTATTGAAATCCTTTAAAAGAGGGAACATTTTGGATAAAATCAGAACTGACAGAAATGACAGAAACCTCAGAGTCTACAGAGAGATCATGCATAGTTGCCTGGATAACAGTTGCTTCATAGAATAGAGACATGGATGTTTGGAGAAGCTTGGAGTCCAGCAGACATAGCCATGAGATACTAAGCAAGCCAGAAACTGGAGAGTGCCAAAGGAAGCCAAGAAATGAAAGCCAGACCCAGAGAAGCAAAATGAGGAACCCCCACATGGACAGAAATTGAAAGCAATTGTGCCCAGGAGCAAGGAATCAACAAATTCCAGCCACATGACTTCCCAGCTGATGGAGATATTCCAGAATAACCAGCCCTTCTTGAGTGAACGTAACCTCTTGTTGGTGCCTTAATTTGAACACTTCCATTTCATTAAAGCTGTAGATTTGTAACTTGCTAAATTTCCCTTTTAAAAAGCCATTTTGGTTCTGATATATTGCTTTTGGTAGCCAGCAAACTAACACAGATTTTGGTACCAGGAAAGTGGGATGCTGTGATTTGCAGTTACCAAACATGTTGGAACAGCTTTTTAAATGGATAAAGGGAAGATTCTGTAAGAATTTTTAGGTACTTTATAGAGAAGATGTAAAATGCTTTGAAGAGACTCTATATAAAGTTACTTCAAATGAATCTTTAGACAGAAATGATGAATGTTTCATTCCAAACGGAAGGAAGGCATTCTCTGTAGGTGATATACAGAATTTGGAGTGATGAACTTGATTATTTGGCAGAAGAAATTTCCAAACTAAATATGGAAAATAGTCTGATTTTTCCTTGAAGCTTATAGTGAAACATGAGAGGAAAGAGATAAGTTGAGTACTGAACATGTGGGTACAAAGAAAACAAAGTGGTGTTCTGGAAAATTCTGGACTTCCAGAAAGTAAAATCCCATTGAATAGGGCCCCAAATGAGGATTTATGTAAACATGGAAGTAGTTAGCCATAATAGGACTAGGGAGGAATTGAGATGGAGTTATACAGAAAAGATTTGTGGAAAATCCTTTTGTGTGATTGACACAATCTCAGCCTACTACATAGAACACCAACAAGATTTTTGTGTGATCTGCACAAATGGAACTGGTGACCGTCTGAACTAAAAGAGAAAAGGGACAAAGTGAATAAAAATAACTTAAGAAACTAAGGTCTGGAGCCAAGAAACCTAGGGCCAGGAAAGTGGACTGACATATGCATAGAAAGTGTGAGTTTGCCCCAAAGGCAGAGGATGGGCCTTCCACTTCATTATTCAGGAAGAGCTATGCCACCTCAGATCTTGGAGAGTTTGCAGTGCATAAAATAGGGATTGTGAGAAGCCTGGCTACCACAACTTTGTTCTGAAATGGTAGATCATGTATCCTGGAGATGGCAGAGATACCAAGTAAAGCCCTAAGGTATGGAAAGGTTGGAATTGAGAAGAAGATCATCTCCTCAATGACCCTCAAAGCTGCATACTTCATGCCAGTGTTGGGGGAGAGGAAGAACATTGCATTGGCCCTTGGAAAGAGTGGGATTGTTACTCCATAAATTTATGAGGATAAATGATTCTCAGTCTTTGAAATCCAATGGAGTTCACCCTGCAGATTTTGGTACTTACAAAATCACATGTGTCCAGTGACCTCTGTTTTCTTTCCAGTTTCTCCCTATGGCAGTGGAAATATGTATCATATGATTTCCCTTCCTTTGTGTATTGGCAACAGATAACATGTTCTAAGTTTCACATGTCCAGAGCTAGAGGAGAATTTTTGCCTTTGAACAGAGCATGCCTGTAACAGACTTTGGTGAGAATTTCTACTGGTTTTAAATTTGTATTATATTTGTATTGTTACTGAAATGTTTTAAGGCTTTTGTGATATTGTAATGGAATGAATGTGTTTTGTGCATGGGAAATTATGTCTTTTTTGGGGTCTGGAGCATGTATTGGAACACCAAGTTTAGATAAAATTTTATGTATATTTTTGAATATATAATGTAGCCCAGAAAAGCCATGTTTTAATCCTGATCCAGTCATGTGGGAGCACCCATTTCTTTTGATCCCTATTCAGCAATGTGGATTGGAAACTTCGTTAGATTATCTCCATGGAGATGTGGCACACCCAATTGTGTATGTGACCTTTGATTAGATGGAGATGTGACTCTACTTATTTCAGGTGGGTATTGGTTAGTTTACTGCAATCCTTTAAAAGAGGAAACATTTTGGAGAGAGTCAGAGCTGACAGAAATGACAGAAGCCTCATAGCCTACAGTGAGAACAGATGCAGTTGCTTGGAGAACAGTTGGCTCAGAGAACAGAAACACAGATGTTCGGAGATGGTTGGAGCCCAGAAGACATTGCCATGATATGTTAAACAAGCCAGAACCTGGAGAGAGGCAAGGTAAGCCAAGATAGGAAAGTCACCGCTTCTCTTGTACCAAGATTGGTTTTAGTTTGCTACTGCTGCTGGCATGTAAAATGCTAGAAATGGAATGGTCTTTACAAAGGTTGTTAAACTGCTGGTTTATAGTTCTAAGGTCTTAACTGTATCTAAATTAAGGCATTCAGAGAAAGATACCTCATTGGCAAAGCAAGGCCAAATGGTGCCCAGGATTTCTCTATCACATATGCCATGATCTTTAATTTCTCATTTGCCTTTTGCAAATAATCCTTTAATGAAACAATATTTCTGAGGTTTTAGTTTCTAGGAGCAGGAGCATTTACAGGAGACTGAAATTTTATTAAGCTTGTTTGCTGACATGGGCTTAGCATGCAGAACTTCATCTCAAGCCTACTTAATTTATTTATCATTTATTATGCTTGTATCTATTACCTGTTTTGAAAATAAAAGTCTTTATTACTTTCTCAAAGAAAGAAAGTAGAATGAATTCTCCAATTATTAAACAAATGCATATATGAAAATATTGCAACCCAAACAGAAAATCTAACTAAGAGCTTGTGAACTTGGCAACCAAATGGTTCATAAAAGAAGATGTAGGAAAACTTCAAAAATGTGAAAGGGATAATCAATATTCCCTATTCTAAAGGAAACAAAACCATAAAATAGTGACAAATAGGAAATATAATGTAGGAGCTGAAAATTAACAAGTGAAAAGTCTTTAAAATATACTTCACCAAAATTTTTTAAATGTACATTATGGAAAAATAGTAATCAAAAATACTATATATAATTGCCAAAGCCACAAAGCTAAATCAGTATTCCCAGGAAAATTATTGGCCTTATAATGTGAAAAATACTTATATTAATTACAGTAAATAATTTAATGATATTAACCCTCTATCTTAAGAAGTTAAAAGAAATACAATAAAACATCATTTAAGAAAAGGTAGAAGGAAATTAATAGAGTGGAACAAAAAATAAATCATTTATAAGTAGAAGAAATGACTAAGGTCCATATCAGTGTGCTTTATATAAGTGCTTTCTCCAATGAAGACTGTTCTATATCAGCACCATCATTACAGAAGCCACATGTGGCTATTTGAAATTTAGCGAGGGGTACTGAAAAACTAAATCTTATAGTTTTTATTAAATTTAATTAATTTGAGTTTAATAGCCATATGTGGCTTATAAATATTCAACCCTTATAATATTGAACAGCAAATACTTAGAATCTTAGAGGAGGCAATTAAAAGTAATAAAATGGATTCAAGAGAAAAATGGGAAAAGGACCAAAAATCAAATAGGAAATGAGTTTTGTGAGGCAAACGTTGACACAATAAAATGTAAGGTATTGGTTTGATGTAAAAAAGTATGAAGAGACAATTCTTATAAAAGTGGAAGTGAATGATGCCTTCTGATATTTACTGTTGGAAGAATTCATCAGCACTTAAAGACTGGAAGACTCTGAAGTCAAATAAGTTCAATAGGAAAGCAGAACTTTTTTCTTCTCCCAAACTTCTTCCCTGTTCATTCTTCTTTTCAATGTGAATATAACCTGTATTTTGTATTCCTTAAAATAGTCAATAAAACTTTTTAAAGACTATATTCCAGTGGTCACCTCTTAACTATTCAATGATAAATGTAGTCAATGCTTCATTCTCTGGGACACTCACTCGTTCATCTTGATTGGAAATACCAATTACAAAACTGTAACCCTCATATAATGTTGGATATGTAAGGCCATTGTGAAGGGAAATTTTGAAAATTCATTCATTTATTTATTATTTGTATGTCCTTTTGTCTGCATTCTGCATACCAAGAAATACTCAAGGTCTTTTAGATTCAGCAGGGAACTGAACACACTCTCTACACAAAAAAGGCTGGGATTATCTGAAACAAATCTGAAAATAAAAATACATGGAAGCCAAAGTAGTATGAATTTTCTCACATGGCTAATGATATGTAAAATAAAAAAGTAAAAATTACTTAGTTTGAGAATGGAGGATGGGAGTGGTAGGGTAGAGGCCATTAACTCTCTGGAACAGGTTAAAAATGGTATTGATCATTCTAAGCCAAATTGGATGCCAAGTTTTTTTTAACTATTTTATTTTATGGTATAGCATATACACAAAGAAAAGAAATTAAAAAGCAGTAGTTTGCAAAGCACTCTTCAGTAGGTAGTTTTAGGACCAATCCCAAAGTTTGTCATGGGCTGCCATATGATCCTCTCAGATTTTTCCTTCTAGCTGCTCCAGAATATAGGAGGCTAGAGGCTTAAATATTTTTTTACCACCAAAATTGACTTTTCTCCTTCTTTTTTGTGAAAAATACATATACACCAAAAAGGAATAAATTTCAAAGCACAGCATCATAATTAATTGTAGAACATATTTCAGAGTTTGATGTGGCTTCCAATTCCACAATTTTAGGTTTTTACTTCTAGCTGTTTTAAGATACTGGAGACTAAAAGAGACATCAATTTAATGCTTGATTATTTAGGTATTAATTTAATCCCATCTTCTCTGTATAACTCCACCATCAATTTTGTTCTTTCCATCTCTCTCTTTAGGGGTGTTTGGGCTATGGCTATTCTAAAATTTTTCATGTTGGAAGGGTCTATCACCAATATGGTGTAGGGAGGTGGAATTATATGATGTTCTGGAGAGGCTGGGCTAGGTTTAAGGACTTATCTGCACCAAGGACCTATCTTGAGTTTGTAGGTTTCTGGAAAGTTACTCTAGTGCATGAAATCCTTGTGGAATCTGATATATTGCCTTAGGTGTTCTTTAGGATTGGTTGGAATGGTTCTGGTTGGAGGTTGGCAGATTTTGATTGGTAGCAAGGTCTAGCTGAATCTTACATAACAGCAACCTCCAGAATAGTCTCTTGACTATTTGAACTCTCTCTACCACTGATACTTAATTAGTTACACTTTTTTCCCCCTTGGTCAGGACAGAATTGCTGATCCTATGGTGCCAGGGCTGGATTCATCCCTGATGGTGCCAGGGCTGGATTCATCCCTGGGAGTCCTCTCCCACATTGCCAGGGAGGCTTTCACCCCTGGATGTCATGTCCCACATAGTGAAGAGGGCAATGTTTTGCAGAGTTGGGCTTAGAGAGAGTGAGGTCACATCTGAGCCATAAAAGAGGATCTCCAGATGTAACTCTTAGGCATGCCTATAGGTAGTCTAATCTTCTCTGCTACCTAAATAAGCTTCACAAGAACAAGCCTCATAATCGGGGCTTTTTGATTTGGGTTTCCCTAAAATTTGACACAGTATCAGGGAATTCCCTGATGGTAGGGTTCAATTTCATATTCTTTCTGCCATCCCTCAAGGGACTTTGCCAGTACTTTTTGATTATCTGCTTAATATACTGTAGGATGTATCCAAGCAGTACAATAATCTATACAGCATTAAAGGACCTCTTTCTTATTCTGGGCACCCTGTGTTTCAATTGTTCAAATGAATTATACAGATAGGTTGAGTCAGATTATGTGCTACAGAAAATTTCAGTTCCAGACCAAATAAACCTTTCTTCCATTGGTCTCAAAGAGTATGTGTGGTTCTAAAATATAGATACTGTGCTCTGAATTACTTCAACCCCAACCTGTTAAGCATCATTCTTGTCTATAAATATCAGGTTATGTATATAAAACAGCCTCTTGAAATCCCAAAATAATAACCACCACTCCAGACTTGAGTTTTCTCTAAAAGCTTACAATCTATACCCCTGTTTTCTTATAAGCATTTTCTAAAGGTGACCGTACCATTGTTGTTCTTTTGTTTCTGGCTTATTTTGTCTCACCAAAGGTCCCACATGTTCATTCACATTGTTGCATGCCTCAGGACTTTTTTGCTTTTTGTAGCAGCTCAACCTTTGTTCATAAGTATACACTATCGTTTGCCAATCTACTTCTTAGTCAGTGCATTCTTCAGCCACTTGCCTTCATCAGGCATCATGTAGAGTGTCCAAAGTCCACAGTCAATCAACATTCAGAATTTTAGATAATATCATTGTCCTCAAGAGAAATAAAACCAATAAACATACACAGGCCAAATAGGAAATCTAAACCTGTTCTTAATTCTTGTCCCTCCCCCCACTATTTACCTGTGCTGTTGTTGTGGTAGTGCTGATGTTTCCTTTTGAACATAGTGCATAGAATGCAATAGCATTTTGCCCTACACCCTGATCTTAAATAGTCTTTGTTCAGTAATCGAATCTTTGAAGTAATTTGTGCAAGAACTAATTCATAGTTCTAGTGTTTATCAGTGGAGCATATAGGTCTATACAATCTATTTCAATCTTGTTCATCTTCAAATATGGTAATATTATTTATAGACCCACTAGAGAATCACCTTCACTCCTGTTCCCTTACATTGAAGTTCAACCTCATTAGCTAATGGTTCACCCATCTCTAGTGTCTATGAGTCTCTAGGTCCCCTCTATTCAGTATTCTGGTGGATGCCAATTTTATTCTTGCTTTTGATGGGGAAATTATATAAAAATGAAAGTGCATAACAGTGCAAACATGATTTTGTTTCCCTTTCATTCAAAATTGAATTGGACATTTGAGAGGAAATTCAAGTGTTTCTTTTTAATTTGCCATTTTTAACTCTTCTCTGATATGTCATTTTTCCATGAAAAAGATATATTAGAAAATACTTATTAAAATTTAGAACTATTGCTTATATTCAGATCTAAAGATCAAAATATATACATTTTGTATTCCATAGAAAATTGGATTTCTTTAAATAAAATGTCTTGCAATTGCTGTACTTGGGCTTCTCTGCACATTTTTTATTGAGACAAAATTCACATAACATGAACTTGACCATTTTAACCAATAGATTCAATTAAGTTGAGCACACTTGCAATATAGTAATTTCCAGAGCAATTTCATAACTCCACAATGAAACTTCATACCCATAAAAAGACTCACTGTCCATTCCCTCCTGCTTTCAACTTGTGTCACCCATTAATCTTTTTTCTGTCTCTGTTGATTTACATATTCTGGATATTGCAGGTAAATGGAATCCTTAAAAAATATCTGACCTTTCTTTTTCCATGGGCAGGCACTGGGAATCAAACCTAGGTTTCTGGCATGACAGACAAGAACTCTGCTTGCTGAGCCACTGTGGCCTGCCTAAATGTAACCTTTTTATTCTGGCTTCTTTCACTTATGTTTTGAGATTGGTCCATGTTATGGATTGTACCATTAGTTCATTCTTTTTTATGGCTGAACTGTATTCCAATGTATGGATATAATATATTTTGGTAATTCAGTCACTAGAGGATAGGTATTGGTTTGTTTCCACTTTTGGATATTATGAATAATGCATCTATGAATATCTCTATATAATTCTCTGAATATTTTCTTTCAGTTTAGGGTATATATCAAGTAGTAGAATTGTCAAATCATCTGCTAATTCTGTATAAAATTTATTGAGGAGCTGCTGAAATATTTTCCACAGTGGTGGCATGATTGTACACTCCTAGCCTACAGTATAAAAGGATCCCAGTTTGTGCATAAACATACCAAAAGTTATTTCAGATTTTTAAAAAATTATAACCATCCATTTGGGAGTGAAGTGGTTTTGATTTGTTTCTCCCTAATGGCTGAGATTTTGAACATCTTTTCATGTGCCTGAGTCCATTTGCAAAGATTTCCTTGAAGGGTGGTCTTTTCACATCCTTTGCACATTTGTCATTTTATTATGTGCTTTTTAAATTAATTTCTTTTTTATTTATGCTGCATAACCACATACAAACACAAACATTCTTATCATATGATTGTTCCATTCTTGTTACATAACCAGTAACTCACACTATCATCACATAGTTGTATATTTATCATCATGATCATTTCTTTGAACATCTGCATCAATTCAGAAAAAGCAATAAAAAGAAAACAGAAAAAATTTCATACATACCATACCCCTTACCCCTCCCCTTCACCGATCACCAGCATTTCAATCTACTAAATTTATTTTAACATTTGTTCCCCCTATTATTTATTTATTTTTAATCCATGTGTTTTACTTGCCCATCAATAAGGTGGATAAAAGAAGCATCAGGCACAAGGCTCTCACAACCACATAGTCACACTGTGACAGCCATATCATCATATAATCATCTTCAAGAAACATGGCCACCGGAGCACAGCTCCACATTTTCAGGCACCTCCCTCCAGCCTCTCTGTTACACCATAACTAAACAGATGATATCTATTTAATGTGTAAGAATAACCTCCAGGATAACCTCTCAATTCTGTTTGAAATCTCTCAGCTGCTGACACTTTATTATCTCATTTTGCTCTTCCCCTTTTTGGTTAAGAAGATTTTCTCAGTCCCTTGATGGTGAGTTCCAGCTCATTCTAGGATTTCTGTCCCAAGCTGCCAGGAATGTTCACCCCTGAAACTCATGTCCCACATAGACAGGGGGAGGGCAGTGAGTTTGCTTGCTGTGTCGGCTGAGAGAGAGAGAGCACATCTGAGTGACAGAGGAATTATGTGTTTTTTTAAAAGAGGTTTTTAAATATAGTTTAGATATTTGGCTTTGTCAGATATATGCTTTACAAGTAATTCCTTCCATTTCATAGGTTGGCTTTTCAATTTCTTGAGATTGTCCTTTGATAAAAAAAGATTTTAAGTTTTGTGAGTTTAAGTTTTCTGCTGTTTTGGTTCTTGTGCTTTTTTTCACAAAGAACTAAAGTTTAATATACCAAAGACATTTTGTTGTTCAATACACTTAATGTCAAATTTGGGGCAATTTTTAAGGTTTAAAAAACATTTATAATAGTTCTGCACAATATTTAATATAACAGGAAAATGGAAACTACCTTCACACCATATTTTCACAAATTGTTCTGAAGACAGCAAACTCATGTTCAGTTTTTTTTCCTTTGCTTTAAAATAAGCTGCCAGTAATTCTAACCAGTCAAAAATATATTGCTCCTGGACCAAATACAAACATTTATACTTGCAAAAATGTTTTGCAAGAGGCAAGTGTACCTTGACCTCTACAAAAACATAAGATAGCTAAGGAGAGACTAGAGTTTATTTTCAAATACTGTGACTGACTTCCAATAATCCATTCTTTGGTATAAGTAAGAAACTGTTAATAACAGCTTTCTATGCCTTTTGATTAAACCAGTAAGAAATCCAAGGTGCATAAGTGACAACGAAATCTAGTACATAATTCAAGGCAGGCAAAAGTGATGAATTAAATATATATATATATGTTTTTTGCATGGGCAGGCACCGGGAATTGAACCTTGGTCTCCAGCACAGCAAGTAAGAACTCTACCTGCTGAGCCACTGTGGCAACCCTAATTTTTTTTAATATGAAAAGTAAACACTAATATTATACTCTAGAGAAACTAACACATTTAGAGAAAACCAGAAGGTCAAGCATCTTAATGGCCAAATTTATAACATGTAGCTGGAATAATTTGCTGCATTTTGGCATTATGTTGTAACTTATGATATACAATATCAGGGGACTCTAAGATCTTGGCATAAAAGACTAAATCCTTCTTAGGATAAAGGGGGAATAACCATGCTAGAAGGGGGAAAATCAATTTTTTTCCTCTCTGTCAATTACTGAACTTTATACCACAAATTAATTTCAAAGTGAGAAGTATAAAGCAAGGTTATAATGCAATTCTAATCACTTTTGCATTATTTTCCTTTGTGACATAGACAAATCAATTTTTCTTTTTGGAGTAGGATACTGCTTAATTTGGCAAACTTAAAATGTTTTAAAATAAACTTTTTGAATAAGTAGGAAGTATAGGTCTTTATAGTTATTAATTTTACTACAAAAATATCTAAGGGACCTGATCTATGTTAGTAATTATAGTTCTTTTAAATATCACTTGATCTTTTAAATATCACTTTGTGGACACATTATACTATATCCGAACAATTACTAGGACCTGGAGTTTGAAGTTTTTCACTGTTACTTGTTCTTCAAGGCTGCTACTTCCTCTCAAGCTTTCTTCATTTAATAAACACAAAAGGGAGATGTTTAACACTGGATCTTCTCCTGCAAGGGTCTATCAGATAACTTTGCAAACATGCATTTACAGTCTTTGAACACCAACATCTTAAATTGAGACTAATGCCTAGACTCAAATTTCTTTTTTTTTTTCAAAACAAACTACCCTTTATTTAACATTTACTGAATACAAAGAGCTATACTTTGCATTTTATATGCATGATATATTATTAAATACTTTTAATAGTCCAATGAAAAGGCATCCATACCCGCATGTTATAGGTAATGCGATAAGATTCAGAGAGGTTAACTAACTTGATGGAGCTTCTCTCTAATTAGAGACAGAGGCAGGATCCCAACTGTGATGTTAGAGTCAAATTTCTTATTAAAAGTTTTTCATTAAAGATTTACCATTCTGAGGAATTAACCTAACACTACCTGAAAAAGGAACTGAGTTACAGATATTCCCTTGAATCTTAAAACCCCAAACTGGAATTCTAACGAATTTTTTAAAAGCATTTTTTTTTTTTTTTTTATTGAAGAAAATGCAACTGCACCTATTACATAAATACTATTTAAGTGCAAGTGGCAACAACAAAGGAAACTATTCGTATTTCCAAAGACAAAGACTTACCACATCAAAGTCTAAAAAATAGGGAAAGGAGAAGAGATTTTAAATATCACTATAAAAAATAATCAATTTCTATCTTTCTCTTTTTTCTGCTGCATGAAGAACCAAAGAACTCAAATCGAGGATTGTTCTGTTGAACCAACCATGAAAACTTTCAGAACAGATAGGTATATATTCCCTGTTTTCTTTCAGGGCATTATTTTATACATTTTTAAAAAAACTTCAAAATGAAAATAAGGAGTTATTTAGCCTTGTGAATATTTTGCAATAAAGTTTCTTAAATTTCTATGAGAAATTTTTGAAGCGATTCAACTTTTTAAATAGAGCTGTCCCTCAAAAATCCCTCTGATAAGGGATCTATCCCATGGTTACAAAGCAGTTTCCTCCTTTGTTGAATGTGAAAGTGGCTCTTTTTTCCTTCAGGATTACAAAGAGCTCATTCAAAGTCATTCCTGTCTGTTTTCCAAAACTGTTTATGTTAAATTGTACGAGTACAAAGGGTACAGCAGTATGACTTAATCATGATTTATAAGTTACTGGGCACTGCCCTGCTCCAGGATTTTCAATGAATATAGTTAAAATTCCTCCATTTGTCATGGTGTCTGCCATGACAAGTTCTTTTTGCTGCTACATTGTCTAGCATTTGTTCTGTGTTCAACTGGGCCTGACCTTCAGGTCTCTACTGAAAAAAAAGTTTCCTGATGTGTGTCTTTCTGATGGCTTAATTTATTTCCACTTCTAGTAGAATTGGCTGGAATATTATTTTTATCATTTAACTGCTTAGGTCTCAAGAACAGCAACTGGTTTCCTCTGTATTTCCTTTTGTCTCAGGAGGTTTGCTTTCCTGTTTAACACAGGAAAATATCACTTTATATTCTTGTCACTTAGAGGTAGTTTATTTATAGGACTAGTTCTTTTTTGAATTCCAGTTGATTTCCTAGCTGCAAAGCCAATGATAACCCCATAAAGACATATTTTTCCAGGCATGACTTTTCCTCTAAAGTTCAAACTTTTTTTACCCAAACCAGAATTCTTTTGGATTCCCCATTTTCTCATCCTGAATTGTTGGGTACCACTTTGTTGGAGTCTTCTCTTTACTTTTGGAAATTTTTGCTTCTTTCCTTCCTTTCCATTCAATTTGATTATATCATCCAAAGACATATTTGATCTTGTTGAGGTTTTCATTGCTGTGGGTTTTCAGCAGTGACATCAGAGCTGCCGTGGCTCCCCCCAACTGGGTACCAAACTGGTTCATAACTGAAGACCATGTGCTGGAACAGTTAGCAGGGAAGGCCTGAGTCTGAGGCCTGCCTCTTCCCAACCATGCATGCACACTGGTTCTAGTGCTTTTAATGTCATATCTAAGCAGTAATAGCCAAATACAACTACTGCAAGTTATAAATTACATTTCATTCTTTGTATGTGAATATCTTTTGTCTCACCAACATTTAGTGAAGTCACTGTTCTTTCCTGAGTGCAGGATTTTACTGTCATTTTTAAAATTGACCATAAGTGCATGGTTTATTTCTGGACTATTGATTATATTCCCTTGGTCTATATGTTTACCCTTATGCCAGTACACAATATATATTTTTATTTAAAATGTTATCATTAAAGAATTTGTGGATTTACAGAACAATCTTGCAGAAAATACACCACCATCACCAACAGTTGCATTGGTTTGGAAAACTTGTTACAATTGATAACACTTTTGTATAAGTTTACTATTTTGTGATGGTAGTTGTATTTTTTACAGTGGGTGAAAGTGTATTAAAGTAATACTATAATTATTTATTGTTTGTAGTTTACATAGAACTATTTTCCCTCATATTCCTGATCTATTATCATTATTATTTCTCATGCACATCTTTAGTTACTCACTCATCTACCAATACATTAGATAAAGGGAGTGTCAATCACAAGGCTTTTTTAATCACATGGTCACCCAAGAAAAGTGATGTATAATTATGCAAACATTATCAAGGGTCAGGACTACTGGTTTACAGTTTAAAAATTTCAGGTTTTTCCTACAAGCTATTCTAAAACACTAGAAAATAAAAGAAAAAAATACATAATGCTGTGCCAGTTTGAAAATATTGTGTACCCCAGGGAAGCCATGTTTTAATCCTGATTGAATTTATGGGAACAACCATTTTCTTTAATCTTGATTGAGTACTGTAGGTTGGAAATTTTTTATTAGATTATCTCCACAGAGATGTGACATGCCTAATTGGGGTTGTGACCTTTTGATTAGGTGGAGATGTGACTCCACCCATTTCAGGTGTGTCTTGATTAGTTTTTTGGAATCCTTTAAAAGAGGAAACACTTTGGAGAGAGTCAGAAATGACAGAGCTAACAGAAACTTAAGAGCAGAGCTGACACAGATGTCAACATTGGGGAACACAGACATGGATGTTCAGAGGTATTTGGAGCCTAGGAGACATTGTCATGAGATGTTAAGCAAGCCAGAACCTAGTGGGAGCCAAAGGAAAGCAAGAGATGAAAGCTAGCACTGGAGAAGCAAAGTGAGGAACCCCACAGGAACAGACTGAAAGCAATGGAGCCCAGGAGCAAGGGACTGGCAGATGCCAGCCACACGACTCCCCAGCTGACAGAGGTATTCCTCACATATTGACCTTCCTTGAATTAAGGTATCTATCACTAGATATTGGATATTTTTACAGGCTTATAAAATCATAAACTTTAACTTACTAAATTCCCTTTTTAAAAGCTGTCCACTTCTGGCATATCACATTCTGGTAGTTTAAAAACTAATACAAATTCAGTCATAGTCATTATCATCTGTCAAATCCTAATCCTAATCTCTCAGTTACACCACCTCCTTCTTGTCTGATTGTTCTCTCAGTCTTCAGGAACACCTGGGCAATAACAATTTTAAGTTTTTCATATTAGAAAAGGGAGTCAACTTTATTGGGCAGAGGAATGAAACTGGTTGATGTTCTTGGAAAGATTGGCACTGCTGGGTTTCAGAGTTTATCTGGTCTGGGACTATCTGGTGGCTTTGGTTTCTGAAAATATAAACTTAAGTAAAACTTTCATAAAGTCTTACATAGAGCCCAGGGTACTCTTTAGAGTTTATAGGTACACTGTCGGGGCTTGGCATACTGTAGTGGTTCCACAGGAGGTTAAGTATAGTGTTCTCGTATGATCCTGCAACCCAATTATTAGATATATCCTTGAATGAACTGAAGGCAGTGATGTGAGTAGAGATTTGCACACTGGTGTTTGTGACAGCATTATTTATGATTGCCAGTGGATGGAGATAACCTCAGGGTACATTGACTCATGATTGGAAAGTGTGAACTCTGAGTGGCTGCAGAAATAAATGAATAAATTGTGAGGCATGCAACTAGGGGAATGAACACTGAGGACATTAAAATGAGTGAAATAAGCTAGAAATGAAAGGACAAATATTGTATGCTCTCACTAAACTAACTTCAATGAACAACTGACAATATATTTTGAGTAAAGTAGATTTGTAATGTGTTTGGAAATAGAGAATTGGGTACCCTCCAATTCTGTTCTTCTTTTACAATATCATTTTAACTATTCCAAGTCTCATAATTCTATATGATTTTGAGTCACCTTTTACTTTTTTAAATGGCTTTTGGGATTTTTTAGGTGTTACAGTGTATCTCTAAATCATTTGGGGGAGTATTGACACCTAAACTGTGAAAATTCCATGAAATGAGATATATTTTCATTTATTTAGGTCCTCTTTAATTTTTTGCATCCAAATTTTATAGATAGCAGTATACAATTGCATCCTTTGGTTAAATGTATTCCTAGAAATTTTTATCTTTTTGATGCCACTGTGAATTTTTCCCCTTAATTGCTATTTTCTGGATTCCTCAAATTATGAGAAATGCAAAATTATGCATTAATACAACTGATTTATGCAAGTTAAACTTGTACTCTGTAACTTCATTGCTTTCATTTATCAGCTTTGTTAGGGTGTTTGTATGTGTATGCATTCTATAGGATTCTTCCTATGTAAGATCATGTCATAAGAGATAATTTTACTTACTCATTTTCAATTTCCTTTCTTTTTAGAGATGAATTTCGTCATCAAGAATATTGAGTACAATGTTTAATGGCAGAAAATGAAAGCCAGCAATCTTATCTCTTTCTGAGCATAGGAAGAAAGCTTTCAGACTTTCTCCATTGTCTATGATGCTAGCTGTAGATTTTCATGAATCTTCTTTATTAAGTTAAGAAGTTACTTTTAAGTCCTAGTGCATTTGTTTTTATGATGAAGAAGGCGGGGCTTCAATTTTTTCCCTGTATCATTAGATTACCTTACTTTTTAAATCTATTAATATGAAGTATTATATTGGTTGATTTCTATACATTGACACATTCCTTGCATTCTTCAGCTAAGTCACATTTCATCATAATATGTATTTCTGCTAATATTCTGCTAGATTTGGTTTATTAGTATTTTGTAGAGGATTTTAAAAATCTATATCCATTATAGGTAAGTACCATCTTGATGTCTTTGTATGGTATTCATAAAATGAATTGCTGGACTCAGAATTAGGAAATATTCACTTATCTTCTCATTCTTAGAAGCATATGAGAAGAATTGGTGCTAAATCTTATTTAAATATTTCATAGATTTCAACAGCAAAGTCATCTTGCCCTCTAATTTTGTTTGTTTGGAGATTTTCAATTTCTTGTTCACTCTTTTTGTTTGGGATACTTTTGTTAAGATTTTCTACTTCTTCTTGAGTCAGTGTTTGTATTTTGTATGTTTCTAGGAGTGTTTCCATTTCAGCTCAGTTATCAAATTTGTGATGATCAGTTTTTCATACTGTCATATGATACTTTAATATCTATACTCAGTAGTAATGTCCATAATTTCATTTTTACCTTTGGTTATTAATGTTTTCTTTGTCAGTCTAGCTAAAGGTTTGGAAATTGTATAGATCTTTTTACAATTTTGGGTTTTGTGATTTTTGTCTATTGTTTTCTCCCTTCCCCAATCCATCCATCTGTGTCCACTCTAATCCTTATTATTTCCTTCCTTCTCATAATTTAAGGTTTAGTTTGTTCCTCTTTTTATAGTTATTTAATATGTAGAGTTAGGTTTTAAGCTGCAAGATTCAAGCTTTATCCTCTTTATAAAAGTAGGTGTTTCCACCTATAAATTTCTCTCTGAGCACTCCTATCATTTCATTCCATGTTTTGTGATGTTATATTATGATTTTATTCATTTCAAAGTATTTTCTAATTTCCCTTGTGATTTTCTTTTGGCCCACTGGTTGCTTAGAAATATTTTATTTATTTTCCACATATACGTGGATTTCTCAGCTTTCCTCTGTTATTGATTTTTACTCTCATTGCATTATCATTGGAGAAGATATTTTGTCTGACTTTAACCTTTTTAAAAGTTTTGTACTTGTTTAATGACCAGACTTATAGTGTATTCTGGAGAATATTCCATGTGCACATGGAAAGAATCTATATTCTGCTGCTTTTCTGGGGTGTGTTCTGTAAATATATGCCAATATGTTTTCAATCCCTTTGTCATAGGATGTGTGATGTAAATGGGAGATACCTCCCTGTAAATTGCATTAGTGAATTTCCCATGCAGTCTCTTTTTCTTGACATGCCTTGCAGCAGTATCCAGCACGGACTTTTTTTCAGATACTGGCTTAGGTATCAGTAACTTAGAAGCCTTCATTGAATATTCAGGTCTATGTTGGTATCTGGCAAAGCTCACCAATACCTCTTTTTATATTGAAGTATTTACTACTAATAATACACTTTTATTACCTGTCTCCTCTCCCAGACAGTGAACTCCAAGTGGTCAGGTATCAGGTCACAATCCTGCTCCTGTGGGTATGAACCACTTGAAAAATATGAACTTTTAAGATGTTATTAGTAAGGTGTGACCAAACTGAATGAATGAACCTTAATCCAATATGGCTAAAGTCCTTTAAAGCAAAGGAAGTTTGACACAGGGGGAGAAGCCATGGAAGCATTTATACGCTGGATATTAATGGACCCAGAAGAAAAAGAAAACCCCAAGGACATTGCCATGTGACACAAACTTCAGGGAATGCCTAGAGTGCTAGGCAGCTAGAATATAACAATCCTAGGATGAAGAAAGTTTTCTAATTTCAAAACCATGCACCAATACAACTACATTGTTTAATCCATCCCATTCTATGGTATTTGTTTTAGAAGCTGAGATGCTAAAACACCTGAGATACATACATTATAAGTGGTACTTGAACTTATCCTGGGTCTCTACAAGTATCGAGACCATTTGGCATCAGGGATCATTATATCCAATCCCAACCTCCAGCCCAGTGAACCATCAAATTCATTTTGTCTCTGGAAGCCTGGCTATTTTGCATACATCTAAACTAATTACTGTGGGTTCCAGAATGGCATATTGAATGTTTCTAAGCTAGAGTTATGATCAGACCTTACAGAAACAATTGTTCCTGCAGAGAGAGGTCTTACTGATTTAAAATACCAGGCTCCCATCGGGAAAAAGTTCTACCAGGTATATAATAAGTATTGCACTGTCTCTGAGGCTATGACACCAGGCTGTTTGGGGCATTTCTCAAAACTTCAAGGCAATCCTAGTAAGTCTTGTAGATAAATTCCATATATTTTTCTTAATATTTTAAACCTTTGTCATGACCTTTGACTCATCAAAATTTTGCCCTTTCTTTCACATTAAGGAGATGGTTTGAAAGTATTTCACAAATGTTATAACTAACTTTGGAAATAGATTATTTTGACCATTAAAAGTGAAAGTATTTCTAGACTGGCATGTGTTATTTATCTCATCTCTCTTATAAGTGTTAAGGCATTACTTTTCATGCTAGCTATGATTTTCATCTATAAATTCATGTCTGATTTCATAATTTCCTACAATATCAGTGATTGCATATTATTTTAAATATATTATAGACTATATCTTAAATTACTCCATGTCATCAATCTGATCCATTGTTTTAGAATTTAAACATGTTCTAGTATCTGCAATCCAGAAATTTGAGTAAAAACTTTAACCACATTTGAGGGTCACCAAGGCATTAGAGTGAGCTGTTCTAGGGCTCTAGTCCACACAAAGAAGTTTTATACAAAAACCAGGTGGCAGAATCATTTTTCTCAAAACCCCAGAAAAGACTTAAAAAGTTACACCTATAGGAAAGTATGTGTGCTGTTTTGAAGCCATTATGTACTCCAGAAACACCATTTTAATCCTCATTCAGTATTGCTAGGTGGGATTTTTTTATTGTTTCCATAGAGATGTGACCCACCTAATTATGGGTGGTAACTTTATATATACATATATGTATTTTTTTTCTTGACAAATCTTCATACACATACAGCCCATACATGATGTACAATCAGTGGCTCACAGTATTATCACATAGCTGTGTATTTATCACCATAATCATTGTTTAGAACATTTGCATCCTTCCAAAAAAAGAAATAAGAAAAAACTCATACATCCCCTACCTCTAACCCCTTCCTCTAATTGACCACTAGTATTTTCATCTGCTTAATTTGTTTTACCCTTTGTCCCCTCTTATTTATTTATTTCTATCCATATGTTTTTATTTATCTGTCCATACTCTGGATAAAAGGAGCATCAGTCATAAGGTTTTCTCAATCACATAGTCACATTGTAAAACTTGTATATTTATAAAATTGTCCTCAAGAATCAAGGCTACTGGAATACAGCTCCACAATTTCAGGTACTTCTCTCCAGACACTCCAATACACCATAAACTAAAACGGGATATCTATATAATGCATGAGAATAACCTCCAGGACAACCTCTTAACTCTGTTTGACATCTCTCAGCCCCTGAAACTTTATTTTGTCTTATTTTATTTTCATGCTTTTCATCAAGAAGACTTTCTCAACCCCATAATGCTGGGCCTTGTTTCATCCTGGGAGTTCTGTCTGTGGGTGGTAACTTTTGATTAGATGGTTTCCATGGAAATGGGTCTCCTCTAATTCAATGTGGGGTTGTTTACTAAAGCCTTTTAAGAGGAAACCATTTTGGGAAGAACTTCAGAGCCAGCAGAGCCCCCAAAGCCAGAGATCTTTGGAGATGCATAAAGAAAACATACCCAGGGAAGAAGTTTGAAAAGCCTGGAAAGAAAGCTAGCATGTATCACCATGTGGCTTTCCCACTGAGAGAGAAAGCCTGAACATCATCAGCCTTCTAGAGCCAAGTTATCTTTCCCAAGATGCCTTAGTTTGAACAGTTTTATAGCCTTCCCTTAATTTGGACATAGAACTGTAAATTTGAAGCAATAAATTCCTTTCTTAAAAAGCCACTTCTTTTTGTATGTTGCATTCTGGCAGCTTTTACAAACTAAAATAAACAAGCAAGGAAAGACAACTTCAAAATAGTAAGATGTCATGGGCCCTTGCTTGGCCCCTCCACAAGCCCATCACTGGCTTAGAAAGTAGCCTGCCAGTGTTCCCAGTAATGGCCCTTTCTCCCATTTCCAGAGGGAACAGAGTAGTCACTGTGCATTTACTGAGAACACGTATGTGAGTTAATCTGTTGAGTGACAACCTGAAAAAACTGAGTACCGACACACTTCTCAAAGATTTGTAGTCTCAGAAGTTGTGCTGCATGTAATGGTATCTCACAGAGATCTCTAAGAGGGGACTGTGGAATAGCAGTCATATTGTAGGTGGGGCAAAGACTTACTGTCTGTGGGACATAGATTACAGTGCCTGGTATGTAAGGAATCCTTATTACCTAGGGAAAGGGCAAATTCAAATATGGTAAACAGAAATCCCAGAACCATGCAAAGAACCCGAGCAAAATGCACTTGTGCAGAAAAGACCTGGAAAGACCCTGTGCTTGTGCTTAAGGCTCTTGTGCAAAATTATTTTTAAAAAGCTAAGCTTTAAAGGAGGGCACATGTTAAGATCAATCTGCAAAAACTTAGAAAGATGACTTTTTAATCTTTCTTTTTCTCTCCCTCTGTCATAACACTAACTGGATAAAGGCTTGGGGAATATTCAACTTATTTTCCAAACTTCATAGATAGTACATTAAACTATCAAACTATCTAGGTTTTAACAAAAGATTACAAAGCATACAAAAAATAGGAAGTGATGATCCAATCAAAGGAAAAAAGTTAAAGCATTAGAAACCATCAAGAGGAGGGCCATATGTATTTACAGCAAATAAGAGTTTTTAAATATTCTCACAGAGCTGAAAGAGAATGTGGACAGAGAAATAAAGGAAATAAAGAAAATGATGGATGAAAATAAGAAAATGCGAAGATATAGAAATTATGAAAAAAGTGATTAAAACAAAAGTTTAATACTCAAAAACCAAAATATAAAACCCCCAAAAGGAGTTCAACAGCAGAGTGGTGCTGGCAGGAAAATGAATCAGTGAACATGAAGATAGGAAAATTGAATGTATTCATTCTGAGGTACAGAAAAAAAAAGGAATAAAGAAAAGTGAAGAGAGCCTGAGAGGTCTGTGGTTAACCAGCAAGCAAGCCAGTATATACATTGTGGGAGTCCCAAAAGGAGAAGAAAGGAAGAGATGGGCAGAAAGAATATTCAAAGAAATAATGGCTTTCAACTTGATATGTTTAACAAAAGTAATATCTCTATGTACATACACATATATACATACACACACACACTCAACCACTGTCCTGAATAAACTTCTAAAAGAATAAACTGAAACCCACAGCAAGGCATAATGATAATCAGTCAAATGCCAAAGATAATGAAAGAATTCTGAAAGCTACAAAAGAGAGGCAACATGCCACATGCAAAGGAGCCTCAATAAGGCTAAGTGCTGTTTTCTCACAGAACTTCTAAGGATGTAGGAAGGGATACTTAAAATGGTGAATGCAAAATATTGCCAACTCAGAATTGTATATCTTGTAAAGCTGTCTTTTAAAAATGAGGAAGAGATTGTAGCAAGATGATGGAATAGGGAGTTCAGGATTCATTCCTCCCACCAGAACAATTATTTAATAGGCAGGAGCTATCTAAAACAAGTATTTTGAGACTCTGGAGGCCTATAGATAAAATTGCAGCATCCAGGCAAGAGCAGAAAGAAAAGGCTGGTAAATTAAAATAGAACCTACTGTCTTTGGTGGTTCACCAACTCTTGTAGCAAGTGCTGGGAATTCAGTTCTGGACTACTTCACTTGTGAATGAAAAGCTCATGAAATGGGCACAGCTGTTCACTGACCATGGCTTTTGATTAATAATGTTGGGTAGCAGGGCTCTGGCCTTGAGGCTAACCATTGTCCCAACCCATCCCAGAAAAATATGGCAGGAAGGGAGACTTAAAGATGCAATGTTTCTTCAGGCTGTTGGGGAAAAGCTAAAGGGCTACATTTGCTGCACAGGTCAAGGAGGCTCATATTTGGTGAAATGTGGAAAAGGCTAACGGTGCCATTCCTAATGCACTCTCCAGGGTACTTTTGAACCTGTCTTGCCTCTCTCTGTGGGTCCCTGACCTGTTTTGTTTGGGAAAGACTGGCTAAGAAAACATCTCTGGCATACCCCCTCTTCTATCCCAGATTAACCTCCAGGAAAAGTGTCTTGAGATGATGAAAAGTTTTTAAGAAACTATATCAGTGGACATCTTTGGGACAAAGGCTTTCCTTTAAAAACATGGGAGAGGGAAGTCTGTTTTCTGGAGAATAGAGGGAGCAATCAAACTCCTGGAAACAGGCATTCTAAAACAACTAAAAAGCAAAGCCCAGGAAAAGACATAAACTCAGAGAAGCCAGGGCAGACACTGCATACCACATTGTGATATTAATTATGATACTCAAAAATATCTCTTGTCTTATCAGCCACTTGTTACAAATCCAGGAAAAAAGACATCTCAGGGAATAAATCTTAGAGTTAACATTTTAAAATATTAAAAGTATACAGCTTGCAGCAAGAGTACAAGCAAGCAAAGAAAGGACAATTGATGGCCCCTCCACAGAAACAGGATAAAAATCCAGAAAACGTCAATGCATAAAACCATAATGTGGACATGCCAAACAAGTCTTATAAAACATGATCATAAAAATGTTCAAGGATATGAAGGGAAAGGCAGAGAATGAACTAAGGGATATCTGGGAAAAAATGAATAAGCCATATGAGAACCTTAGTAAAGATATAGAAATTGTAAAGAGGAACCAAATGAAGTACTGGAGTTGAAGACCACAATGGTTGGAATGAAGAATTATAAGGAAGGTTTCAGTAGCAGATTGTAAGTGGCAGAAGAAAGGATCAGATTGCTCAAAGAGAAGATACTTGAAATGTATCAGGCTGAGAAGAAGAAAGAATGAAGTATATAAAAAATGAACCCTTAGGAAACCTGTGGGACACCATCAAGAGTACCAATATGCACATTGTGGATTCTGAGAAGGAGAAAGGCAAAAAGAGGCAGAAGGAACAGACAAACAAATGACAGAGAACTTCCTTAGCCTACCAAAAGGCATGAAAATGCCCATCCAACCAGGGAACACCAAGTATGATAAACATGGAGAAAAATATATCTGGTCTTATATTGATGACATTATCGAACGCAAAGGACAAGACAAGAATTTTGAAATTTGCAAGAGAATGTAGATGTCAAGTAAAAGGACATTATAATTAGATGGAGTGCTCATCTGCTCTCACAAACTGTGGAAGCAAGAAGGCAGTGGGTTGAAAGTATTCAAAAGTTCTGGTAGAAAACAACTGCCAAACAACAATTTGATATCTGGTGAGACTTTCAAAAATGAAGGAGAAAATAATACATTTCAAAATAAAGCTGAGGGAGTTCATCCATAATAGACCTTGCCAACAAGCAGTGCTTGAAGTGATTTCTTACTGAAAGGAGAGAGCACTAAACAGTGGTTCAAAATAGCATAAAGTAAGACCCCCATCAAAGATTACTGTACAGTTAATTATAAATGCTAATGTTACTGTAGTGTATTATTTGGTATGTAAATCTACTTCCAACAGGTGTTAAAATGCAGTTGAATAAAAAGGAATGACACATCTTTGTATATGGACACGCAGTGTACGAAGATGTAATAGGTAACAAATATCTAAAAAGGTAGAGGGACAGATAAAGGAAAATTAAATAAGTATTTTATTGAGATTAAGTTGGTCTCAAACCAAATATGTTTATATTTTACTTCGAATGTTAAAGCTTAACTTCATGATAGCCATAATGAAAATAGATTAAAAATAGACCATATAGAAAAGAGAAGTCACTTAATATGGTACAGCACAAAAAAATCAAATAAATACAAATGTAGACATTAATGGATGAATTGAAGGGTGAAAAAAGTATCTTGACTTACAGAGGCTAAATAGCAAAATTGAAGAAGAAAATCCTGCATTAACCGAGGTGACTTTAAATGTGAATGTGTTAAATTCTCCAATCAAAAGGCAGAAAGTGGTACACTTCATCAAAAAGCATACCTGAACTATATGCTGCCTGTGAGAGGTTAATCTTCAAATAAGTTGAAAGGGAAAGAATAGAAAAATGTACCATGCAACTCATAGCCAAAAGAGAGCTGAGGTGGATATACTAATTGCAGGTATAACAAACTTCCAGGCAAAAACAGTTAAAAGAGGCAAATATGTTCATAATATACTGAAAAGGGGGCAATTCAGCATGAAGACATAATAATTATAAGCATATGTACACTAGTAGCAGATCTCCTAAATACATGAAACCAATAGTGTGCTGGTTGAAAAAATGTATGTACCCTAGAAAAACCATATTTTAATCCTAATATCATTTTGTAAAGGCAGCCATTTTTATAATCCCTATTCGGTGTTGTATGTTTGGAACTGTAATTGGATCATCTCCTTGGAGATGTGATTTAATCAATAGTGGTTATTAAACTGGATTAGGTTGAGGTGCATCTTCACCCATTTGGGTGGGTCTTGATTAGTCCCTGGAATCCTATAAAAAAGGAAACATTTTGGACAATGAGAAATTTCGAGAGAGCAGAGAAGAATGGCATAGTCACAAGAAGCAGAGAGCTCACAAGCCAGCGACCTTTGGAGATGGAGAAGGAAAGCACCTCCTGGGGAACTTCATGAAACACGAAGTCAGGAGGGAAAGCTACCAGATGACACCTTGCTCACCATGTGCCCTTCCAGCTGAGAGAAAGAGAAACTGTGACTGCATTTGCCATGTACCTTCTCACTTGTGAGAGAAACCCTGAGCTTTATTGGCCTTCTTGAACCGAGGTATCTTTCCCTGGATGCCTTTGATTTGGACATTTCTATAGACTTGTAATTGGGACATTTTCTTGGCCTTAGAACTGAAGACTAGCAACTGATTAAATTTCCCTTTTTAAAAGCCATTCAATTTCTGGTATATTGCATTCCAGCAGTTAGCAGACTAGAAGAACAAATAGTATCATATTTGAAGGGATGAACTGATAGTTCTACAATAATAGTAGGAGACTTTTATTTTCTTCACCTCTAACATTTTTATTTAAGTTGAAGTTTAACTTGTGTTAGTTTGCAAGCTGCCAGAATGCAATACTCCAGAACTGGAACAGCTTTTATAAAAGGGAATTTAGTAAGTTGCAGGTTTACAGTTCTAAGGAAGTGAAAGTGTCCAAATTAAGGCACCAACAATAGGTTAACTTCTCTCAAGAAAGGCCAATGGGTCAGGAACACTTTGGTCAGTGGGATAGTCATGTGGCTGGCATCTGCTTGCCCCTTATTCCTAAGCTCTGTTGCTTTCAGCTTCTGTTCCTGAGGTTGTTCCTTACTTTACTTCTCCAGAGCTGGTTTTCATCTCTTGGCTCCCCTTGGCTCTGTCCAGGTTCTGGCTTTCTTAATATCTCACAGTGAAGTCCGGTAGCCCCCAAGCATCTCCAAACGTCTGTGTATCTGTTCTCCAAGTGCTGGGATCTGTATCAGCTCTGCTCTGAAGGTTCTGTTGGCCCAGAGACTTCTGTAGTTTTTCTAGACTCTGCTTTGTTACTTCTAACTCTCCTGAAAATGTTTCCTAATTTAAAGGATTCAAATAAACTCAATAAGATCCACCTGGAATGGGCGGAGTCACATCCATATGTGATGAAAAGTTAATACCCACATTTGGGCTTGTCACATCCCCATGGAGACAATCTAATCAAAATATTCCAACCTGCATTATTAAATTGGGATTAAAAGAAAAGGCTGCCCCCACAAGATTGGGTCAGTATTAAAACATGTTTTTTCTTGGTTACATAATAATGCTTTCAAACAGCCACACTTATATACAATAAAGTACAGAAATCTTAGGTGTAAAATAGTTAATTTGTGCATGTCCATGAAGACTCTCTTAATGGCTTATACTTTCAAAGCCCAACATGTTAATTATTGCTTTTATGTTTAAGTCTTTTATGTCCTGTTGAAAGAACCATTGCCTACCTCAAGGTCATGAGCATAGTCTATTTTTTTTCTGTTAGAAGCTTTACAGCAAGTGTTTGCTCTTACAGTTAAGTTTATGGTCACTTTCCAACTTATTTTGTATATTGGGATATACACAAAATGAGAGGTTGATTTATTTGGCCTTTAAGTAGCCAGTTATTACAGCACTGTTGATACAAATTTTATTCATCATTGAGTTGCCTTGGTAGGCCTTAGGAAAAAATCAATTGACCTCATAGATGTGATAAGTTCTGGACTCTCTATTTTGTTCCATTGAGATCACTGCCTGTCTTTATCATGACAATACTGTCTTGATTACTGTAATTTGATAGGTAGCCTTGAAACCAGATAATGTAGGGACTCCTATCTTATTCCTCTTTTTCATAATCATTTTGGCTCTTTTCAGTCCTTGCATTTCCAGATACATTTTAGAATTAGACAAAAATTTTCCATGAAAAATGTTGCTGAGGTTTTTATTGAGATTGCATTGAATCTATATATTAATTTGGAAAGAATAAACATCTTTATAATATATTATATAGTTTGCAGATTCTTTCGGATTTCTATCATGTACAATCCTATAACCTAATCTAATTGACATCTTTATTTCTTCCCCTCCAACCTTTATAACTTCTATGTTTTTGCCTTATTTTACTTTCTAGGACTTCTAGTATAATATAGAGTAGAATAGGTGATATGATAATGGATATCCTTTGACTGATCTCAGAAGAAATGTATTCAAAATTTAATCCCAAGAACAAACTGTGGTATATACATACAATGGAATATTATGCAGCTTTAAGACAGAATAAACTTATGAAGTATGTAACAACATAGATGGACCTTGAGAATATAATGCTGAGTGAAACTAGCCAAAAACTAAAGGACAAATACTGTATGGTCTCATTGATATGAACTGACATTAGTGAATAAACTTGGAACATTTTGTTCATAACAGAGACCATCAGGAGATAGAAATAGGGTAAGATATTGGGTAATTGGAGCTGAAGGGATACAGACTGTGCAACAAGACTGGAGGAAAAAACTCAGAAATGGACAGCACAATACTACCTAACTGTAATATAATTATGTTAAAACACTGAATGAAACTGCATGTGAGAATGATAGAAGAAAGAGGGCTGGGGACATATTGAAATCAGAAAGATAGATGTTAAAGATTGAGATGGTATAATCTAGGAATGCCTAGAGTGTATAACAGTGAAATGTACAAGGTACAATTTTTTTTAATTAAAAAAAGAAATTTACACAACATTTAGAAATCATTCCATTCTACATGTGCAATCAGTAATTCTTAATATCATCACAAAGATGTATGATCATCATTTCTTAGTACAATTTTAAAAATGTTTTTGCATGAGGAAGAATAAAGGAATGTCATTGCAGGTTACTGAAAATAGATGATAATTAATACTTTAAAATGTCACCTTCTGTGTGAAACTAAAGCAAAAAATGTTTATCTGTTACAAAATTAATATTTTAACTAGTGCATTTCCTAATATAACTTATGTAGATAGTTTGATTGAATGCCATAAGTACTTGGAATCTCAGGTAGGACATGAGATATTGTTGGTTTGTCCAGAGTGATGCCCCGATGAATCCCAGAGTGATTCAATCAGTGAGTGGAAAAGTATCTGCAAAGCCCCCTTTGGGGAGTGGTGAGAATCGGGAGAAATTCAACTTCCCCAAGTTGAATTCTTGATATTCTCACAAATAGTGTGAACAAAAAAAGCTATAGGCAGAGCCCCCAGTCTTAGGGTTTGTTCATATGAAACTTAACCCCACAAAGGATAAGTCAAGTCTACTTAAAATTTAGGCCCAAGAGTCACCCCCAAGAGAACCTCTTTTGTTACTCAGATGTGGCCCCTCTCTCCAGCCAACACAAACAGCAGTCTCACCACCCTACCCCTCTCTGCATGGGACATGACTCCCAGGGGTGTGGACCTTCCTGGCAATGTGGGACAGAGATCTTGTAATGAGCAGAGACTCAGCATCAAGGGATTGAGAAAAACCCTAGAATGAGCTGAGACTTAGCATCAAGGGATTGAGAAAACATTCTCAAAAAATGGGGGAAGAGGGAAATGAGAGAAAGTGTCAATGGCCAAGAGATTCCAAACAGAGTGGAGAGGTTATCCTGGAGGTTATTCTTATACATCAAGTAGATATCATCTTGTTATTCAGGATGTAATGGAGAGGCTGGAGGGAACTGCCTGAAAATGTAGAGCTGTGTTCCAGTAGCCATGTTTCTTGATGATGATTGTATAATGATATAGCTTTCACATTGTGACTGTGTGATTGTGAAAACCTTGTGTATGATGCTCCTTTTATCTACGTTGTCAACAGATGAGTAGAATATATGGAATAAAAATAAATAATAGAGGGAACAAATGCTAAAATAAATTTAATTTGAAATGCTAGTGATCAATGAAAGCGAGGGTAATAGGTATGGTATGTAAAACATTTTTTCCTGTTTTTGTTTTATTTTTCTGTTGTGTTTTTATGTCTTTTTCTAAATTAATGCAAATGTATGGGAAATGATCATGATGATTAATATGCAACTATGTGATGATATTGTGAATTGCTGAGTGTATGTGTCGGGAATGTTTGTGCTTCTTGTAATTTTTTTTAATTAATAAAAAATTTAAAAAAATTAATCCCGAGAAGGTTTTTGGATACCCTTTATCAGATTAAGAAAATTCCCTAAGAGGGTTGATTCTTATCTGTTTTATCTCCCTTTATAAATAATCCTATGGTTTTTCCTCTTGCTGTTTTGGGTACTGTATTTCATTGATTGATTCTCATATGTCAAACTACACTGCATTTCTAGAAGAATCTTTTAATATATTGCTATTGCTATCTCATAAAATGATTTGGAAACTGTGTAACTCTTCTTTTTCTTTAGGATAATTTCTAAAGAATGGTAATATTTCTCCTCTAATGTTTAAAATTGACCTTCAAACCTATCTCTGTTAGAGATGTATTTTGAAAGCTTTTTAATTATATATTTAATTCCTTTGATAAATGTAGGATAATTCAGGTTTTATTTTTGTGACTGTTTTGCAAAGTAACATTTTTCAAGGAACTTATCCATTTCATATAAGTTGTCAGATTTTATTGGCATAAAGTTGTTCAGAAGTCCTTTTGTTTTTCATTCCTGATATTAATTTGTGTTCGTTCCCTTCTTCCCTCTCTGTCTCCTTCTTACTCTCTCCCTCTCTTTTATCAGTCTTGTGAGTGGTATAATAATTGCATTAATGTTTTCAAAAATATAGTTTTGTGCCATCACCAATTTTCTCTTATTTGCATGTTTATTTTTTAATCACCAGTTTCTTCTCTTATCATTTCTTTCCTTACACTTTGTTGAGATTTAATTTAGTTGTCTTTTTCCAGAGTCTTTTAGATTGAACCTTAGCTCACTGCTCATTGACTTTCCAGCATTTCTTCCCTTCTAAAATATCCATTTGGAGATATAATTTTTCCTCTGAACTTTGCTTTAGCTGTATTCCATGAGTTTTGACATATCATATTTTCATAATTTAACAGCTTTTGTAATATCCATTATAATTTCATCTTTGACCTATGGGTCACTTAGAAACTTATTGCTTGATTGCCAGATATTTGAGAATCTGGTTATCTTTCTGTTTGGATTTCTAGTTGAATTCCACAAGAGAAGGGAACATATTCAATATGATTTATTAGTTTTTTTATACATTTTTTTATTAATTAAAAAAAGAATTAACAAAACAATTAGAAATCATTCCAATCTACATGTACAATCAGTAATTCTTAATAACATCACATGGTTGCATATTCATCATTTCTTAGTACATTTGCATCGATTTAGAAAAAGAAATAAAAAGACAACAGAATAAGAATTAAAACAATAATAGAAAGAAAAAAACCAAAAAACCTATACCTCACATGCAGCTTCATTCAGTGTTTTAACATAATTGCATTACAATTGGGTAGTATTGTGCTGTCCATTTCTGAGTTTTTATATCCAGTCCTGTTGTACAGTCTGTATCCCTTCAGCTCCAATTACCCGTTCTATTTTTTTTTAATTAATGGAAAAAAAGAAATTAACCCAACATTTAGAGATCATACCATTCTGCATATGCAATCAGTAATTCTTAACATCATCACATAGATGTATGATCATCATTTCTTAGTACATTTGCACTGGTTTAGAAGAACTAGCAACATAACCGAAAAAGATATAGAATGTTAATATAGAGAAAAAAATAAAAGTAATAATAGTAAACTCAAATCAAAACAAAACAAAACAAAACAAAAACCTATAGCTCAGATGCAGCTTCATTCAGTGTTTTAACCTGATTACTTTACAATTAGGTATTATTGTGCTGTTCATTTTTGAGTTTTTGTATCTAGTCCTGTTACACCATCTGTATCCCTTCAACTCCAATTGGCCATTATCTTACCCTGTTTCTACCTCCTGCTGGACTCTGATATCAAGGACATATTCCAAATTTATTCTCGAATGTCTGTTCACATCAGCGGGACCATACAGTATTTGTCCTTTAGTTTTTGGCTAGACTCACTCAGCATAATGTTCTCTAGGTCCATCCATGTTATTAAATGCTTCATAAGTTTATCCTGTCTTAAAGCTGCATAGTATTCCTTCGTATGTATATACCACAGTTTGTTTAGCCACTCTTCTGTTGATGGAGATTTTGGCTGTTTCCATCTCTTTGCAATTGTAAATAATGCTGCTATAAACATTGGTGTGCAAATGTCCGTTTGTGTCTTTGCCCTTAAGTCCTTTGAGTAGATACCTAACAATGG